>NW_019522799.1:0-2081 GCF_002814215.2 Seriola lalandi dorsalis | reverse complement strand
CCCTGCTGATAGCAACCTCTAATTTTGTGTCGGATACATGTCCCCTCCTGGAAATGTTGTGATGTGCACAAAACCTCCTGACACTCATTTCAGAACATCCTTGCTGCACACCTAATTGTAATAAATACGTGGAAATGTCCGCGTGTGAGAGATTTTGCGCTATCATTTCTCTTATTAAATTTCCATAAGGCTCGAGAGACACCATCTCGTCTAGTCTTAAAACTCCTGCCAACCCAATCTGCTACTGTTGTGCTAAAGACGTGCTAATCACGGAAAAAAGGCAAAAATACTGCTTCCGGTTCACCTTGTAATAATACAGATGTTAAAAAATCCCCGCATTTTTGCATTTTGGATTAACATAGATTGGATTTTTCGTGTTTATCTTGGAATATAAAAATCAATAATAGGAAAACAACACAAAATCCAATTTTATGGCTATATTTTAATGGAAAACGGCTCTTTTTTGGGTTTTTTTAAACCTGCTACATATATTGAAAAAGGAAAAATGCCTTTTTTTTGGTTTTCCGATTTGCGTTTCAAAATCGGAAATAGAATGAACGGAAGGTACACGGACCTATCTGCTTGCTCTGTGTTTATTTTTGTGAAACTCTTAGAGAATCTTGAGGGAACAATCCCTAAATGTTCTTTAGGTTTTTTGCAACTTTTGAAGAACATTTCAGGAACGTTCAGAAAACTTTACAGTATTACAATAGGGGGTTCCCCACATAACAAATCCTTCAGACAATGTTTGTGGACTATTCCCTGGGTATATTGTCTGTTTTGTGTTGGACAGTGTGGTGGATGAAGTATTAATATCCTTTATTTAAGTAAAAGTTTAAGTTTGACAATGAAAAAATACTCCATTAAAACTAAAGCTCTGTACTCAAAGTCCAACTTATGTATTATCATCAACAAGCATCTAAATTATGAAAAGTAAACTTACTCCTTCAGCAGTAAAATTTGTGAGGAGTCACAAGCCAATAAAAGGTTGGGACAACTACAGTAGAAAGATAAATGTAGTATGACATGTATGAAAGTGACTACAGTCATGCATGACAAAATACATACGCACTGCTTTTTTCAAATGGATTAACTGATAATGCCACTCCAACACACAGACACTGAATATGATGAGTCACCACACACTAAATGCACGCTGCCTGTGTATTTATAAAGTCTATACAGGAAGCATTATTCCTATTAGTAGGAATATCAGATATAATTCATCCATCCCTCTAAATCAAAGCCCTTGTCTCTCATTGTCACATCTTTCTTTCACAGTCTGGTAGCCAAACACATGCACACATACTATACATGCAGACAACAATCATTTTCAACAACATTGAATAAGAACGTGAGTGGTTTGCACTCCTGTACCAATTTTTGATACAATTTCAGAAAAGACAGCTGATTGCATTCCACAGTGGTGCCAATTTCACCTGAGAATGCATAGTATTGTGTTTTGGCATTGATTTTACTTTCTTTAGTTGCATGTAGAGACAAGAAAAAAACAGAAAGATAAGGATAAAGAAAGTAAGAAGAAAGGGAGGGTGGGGATGAGAGGAGCGCAGAGGAGCAAGACATGGAGAGAAATTTTCCAAATATGGGAGAAAGACATTCATAAAGAAATATATCCCTCATTAGTGTTACATTTGGCTTATACACTGTACCTTATTAGTCAGAATCAGCTTAATGTCCAGCAAATGTACAGTAATTTGTCTTGATGTCACTGCTGCAGTGACATTAATCATAAGGCCAATGCTGCACTAGGCTTCCAGGGAGAAAGGCGCAGGGCTTTCCACAGCAAAGGATAGACAAAATGATGTCTCACAGCATAATGCAATCCAATACAAAAGCACAACAAATTAGATCCTTGGATTAACAGAATAAACTCTAATACAAGTGAACACTGTGAGCATTTGCAAGGTAATATATGTTGCATTGCTGTTGTGTTGGGCTGCATTACAGTGTAGAATGATGGTATCTTGTGGAATTATAGAAAGGGCAGTTTTTGAAAATAACCACTCATGACACATTGTTGATACATTGAGAATGTCCTCACCAGAAAAAAATACATTTTG
>NW_019522798.1:3043-3364 GCF_002814215.2 Seriola lalandi dorsalis | reverse complement strand
TAATATTAAGTCCTTTTGTGATGACGAGATCCAAAGTGTGTCCTTTGTTGTGGGTGGGTCCACGGACATGTTGGGAGAGATCAAATGCCTCCAACAAACTCAAAAAGTTAATGGCATCTGGATCTGTTTCATTGTCAATATGAAAGTTGAAGTCACCTGATAAGATAAGGCAGTCATAGTCGGTGGAGACCTTGGCTAGTAGTTGAGAAAATTCTTCCAGAAAGCCACTTTTCATTTTAGGTGGACGATAGACTGTGACTATTAAGATTGAGGTTTTACAGTGTACAGATATTGCTAAGTATTCAAAACAATTATATTCGC
>NW_019522798.1:0-3023 GCF_002814215.2 Seriola lalandi dorsalis | reverse complement strand
TATCTAACCAGGTTTCAGTGAGCAGAGCGAAGTCTAGACTGTGGGTGCTAATTAGATCATTTATTAAAAAGGATTTATTTGTGAGTGACCTGACGTTTAAAAGAGCCATTCTTAATATTTGAGGTGCATTTCTGTGTGGGGTGGTGGTGACTGGAGTAATATTGATAAGGTTGCTAAGGTTAGCTGATTTTGGGAGATCAAAAATGCATTTCATAGGTCTGACATTTGTGATAACTGGGATTAATGAGACAGTGCTACTGGAATGTTTATCGTGTGGATTAGCTAACCGTCAACCAGAGAAAGCTTTGCAGGAGTGCAAGGTGAGTTCAATGTTCAGGGCTAACAGGCGAGATCCAACAAAATTTGGGTGGAGGCGGTCGTGTTTGAAGAGGTCCGCTCTCTTGTGGAAAGAGGTGAAATTGTCAACATATGGAATATTTTTGCTCTGGCAGTAACCTTTAAGCCAGATGTGGAGGTGTCTGAGTCGGCTGAATTTTACATCACCGAAACAGGGGGGGGCAAAGGGGCCAGAAACTACACATTGTTTGTTGGAGTCCATGATGGTGTGTATGAGGGAGATGTAGTCATCTTTAAGCTTCTCCGATTGCTCCAGTTTAAGGTCGCATGTGCCAACATGCGTAACCACAGTGGAGACGGACGGACGGTGAGACAGCAGCTGAGGGATGACGTCATTGATTTCCTGAACGAGCGCACCTGGATGGCAGGATGTCGTGCACCTGCCGATCTCCACATGTCGGACCATGGAAGTCCCGACAACAAGCACGGAGGAGCGGTCGTCAGGAATATCCTCAGTAGCGGGGTTTGAAGGCCGGGGTTTGGAGTGGCGCTTTTGCCCTGGACGAGGCTGGGCAGCCTGAGCTGCCCCGCGCCGCCAGCCTGGCTCCGCAGACAGCCCCTCCGCCGGCCGCGGGCGAGTGCGGCCACCTGCGGCAGACCGGGAAGCGGCCCGATCCACACCGGCAACAGGTGGAGAGGGGGCAGCCGCAGCAGGTGGAGGAGAGGAAACAGCACCACATGCAGCCGGCCTGGAGCTCCGACGGTGGTGTGGTGCCGGAGTGAACACCAGTGTGGAACGGCGATAGGAGTGAGAGGAGCGGTCAGATGTGGCTGGACGAGGCGGTGGAGACGAATGATGGAAATCCTGGGGTTCTTCATCCAAGGGATGGAGGCCAAGGGGCGCAAACACATTCTCCAGCTGGATGTTGTAGTGCTGTGGTCCAGAGGAGCGCGTCCCTTTCCTTCCTCCCGCCTCGACGTTGATCCAGGGATCTTCATTGGATGGAGTAGAGCTGACCAGGTCCTTAGGTCGAGCCCCGAGGCTGGACCAGGAGTTGTTGGACTCACCAGCCGGCGGAGGGTGGGCAATAACCCCGGGGGAGAAAGCGGTGGCAGCAGGCCCAGCGAGCGGAGCAGAGGTGACCGGAGGAGAGGCAAAACCCGCAGCGGTGGCGTTGTGTGCAGGTCCGAAAATGATGGTGTCCAGTAACTGTTCAGCCTCTTGGATTTTGTACAGCTTGGAGATCCGTTCCTCTAGTTCCTCGACCTTCTGAGTGAGACGGGTACAGCTGATACAATCCAGCGGGGAGGTGAGTGGAGCCATAGTTTTACGTGTAAAAACGCAGCGGCTCCGCTCGGAGCCCGCAACGTTGTTTCGGCGTTAGCAGAGATGACCAGAGAAACGCATCAGGCAACGGAAACTAACTGTCACGGGTCCCGCGAGTGGACCCGCTGCGGAAAGATCGGCTTGAGTTTGTTGGTTGTGGCTTCCTGGTCCTCTGTTTGTTGTCCCGGTTAGCTAGATGCTAGTTAGCTCACCAGACAGCAAGTGATGAGTTCTTGTTTTTCTTTTGTTTCCTCCTTTGCTCCCGACGGACAAAAGTCCTTCGATCACTAGAGCAGGGTATCCCAGGTAGAAGCGCAGTAATGGAGAGTGCACTTACTCAACAGTGTGTACGGATGGACTCAGTCTGCGTGGGGTAACGTTATCTCAGTGCACAGCACTGAGATCACTAATCACATTCACAGACAACACCTCCATCAGGCCATATCCTTACAAATATTTCTTTCAGTTTTAAAATAATCCTGAAAGATGGGGCAGGAGACAGAAGTCCTGTCTCATGTCAATGCTTTCCATCTTTATGTATCTCAGTATCTTAATATCAATATTGTGTTTCTGTGTTGCCAGCAGACAGTCTCTCTGCCTCCTACAGTGCCGTCCATCTGTCTTTCAACCTGTTTTAAGTAGCCCTTCACTGTACATTACTGTCTCTTCAGAATAATGTACCTTATTCTAAACAGTATTTGTTGAATTACTGTGGTTACAAGGGCAAATGGCAACAAAACAACTGACAAAACAAAAACTGTCTTGCACAAATCTAAAAAACATCTTGCTTTACAGTTGACACTAGCAACGCTATTCATCTCAATGAAAAACTCTTATTGCCTCCTACTTTGATGTTGTTTCCAAAATGCCTGACAATGTCTATACATCCTTTCTCAGCCCACATATGCGAGAAGCACTACAACATTATTGTTTGCATAACAGTCTATATAATTTAATGCTTGAAAACAAAATGACTATTCAGTGGGTGCTGATGTTTAGTGAGTGTTGATGTGAAGTAAAAGAAAACCAAAAAGCTTAAAAGGCAATTCAAAAGTATTCAAGCAAAACAACAGATCTCATCAACACTGATAAGGACGGGCTTCAGCTCCTGAAGCCCCCACTCCTTTCAGCTAACAAGAAGATGACAGAGGACACATCGGCACCAAAGCCTGGATGACCAAAGAGTGAAAAAACTTCAACCTGTCCAACAGTTTCCAAGTTGTGGTGTGAGACGTTGATGACAGAGACAGTGTCATCAGCCCAAGCTGGTATAGGGGGTGTGAATATATTCTTGGCAAGCATTAGGCCCCTTAGTATCAAATGAGCATTGTCTGAATGCCACCACTTACATAAACGTTATTTCTAAATGAGTGTATCCCTTCCTGGCAACTTCCTCCAG
>NW_019522797.1:0-4248 GCF_002814215.2 Seriola lalandi dorsalis | reverse complement strand
TGTCTTGAGAATATCATCCAAACAATTTCTTAAAAATGACCTGAAGCATAATGAATGCACAGACAATGTACAGATCCTCTCTGGGGCTGTTAGGGAAAACAAGATCTATGTGTAAATGTGTAGGCTCTAGGTTTAGAAATTTGTACGTGTGGTTTATTAACTGTGCTCTGGGATTCATAGCCTGTGCCCTCAGACCAATGCACTCAAACAACTTGGTTTGCAAATGCAAAGCACAGTAAATAAAGTGTTACACAATGAAAGGGGTGAATCGTCCAATGCGCAACTGAATATAGCATAAAATGTACCCTTAAATTTTGCAAGCAAACAACAGTAAATACAGTGTTATACATGTCCCATCCCCAGGTTGATGCTCTTGTCAGTGTTGGAGCCTCTATGTGAGATGTGTTGGTTGGGTGATTGTGTGTTTTTAAAACTTGTGCAGCACACTCTCAGTGGAAGGTATAGCTGCAGATTTCTGGTTTAACAGCGCTGTGATGGGCAGGTGTCAGGTCTGTTTATAGTGTTTGTGTTCTCTGAAAGATGTCACAGCACGGAAAAAGGGGTGGAAATTATTGTGTTCACCTCTGTGAATGCCTGTTGTAACTTTGAAGATTGCTCAAATTTAAGGAGGAGGAGACACTGCACCACGCTTTAACCATATTATTCACTTAATCTTAATCTCACTTAATTTCATTGGGATTTTGGAGAGCTACTCCCTGTTTCAACCTTGACATATTAAACTTTACGTAGCTGTGTATGTGCTGAGTTTTAAATAAAATACCTGGTGAATTATTTTTCACTTTAAAATAATTTGGTTTAGACAATATGATAACCTTCTTGATTGGATGTGGTTCAGTTGTAGTAACAATATCAGTTTATGTGGAAACAAAAAGGGTGGAATCTCACCAGCTTCCATGGTATATTTTTGTCATTTTCAAGTGCCTTCCACAGTTTCGTGGCCGCTGCCTTGAAGTCCTCAAAGTCAGAGTCCTGCTTCAGTCCATACAGTATGGACGAGTAACCAAGGACGGCATCATGAAAACAGGCCACTCGATCCACATCCAGGTCATTTTCTCCAGCAGAGATGGATGCCAGATCGACAAAAACTTTGAGCTCATTGATATCTGCAATCACAGATTTCCTTTAGCTGATATGAATTTTTGTGTTTTACTATTGGTAACAAAGAATGGCATCTACTGTACCTTCAAGTGCTTCTTTAACCCACAGCACAAAGTTTCGTCGCAGACTGAGCTCCTGAAGACATTTCCTGCGATTATCTGTGATGTCCTTCAGAATATTTTTGGCCTTTATGAAGGTATCATCTATGCAATCCAGGCTGTTTTTCTTGAAGTCAGCTTGATTCTGAAAATGCATATGTACAAAATGAAATAACTGAGTAAATTATTCATAATTCCACTTAAGATGGTGGTTTAAAAACCTAATTGTCAAAACAGTTTATAGCTACAGAAAGTTAATTTTCCTCAAAACTAAATCTATCTAGGACTGAGGATATCATAATTATTTCAATTTCCCAGTATTTCAGTATTTCAAGACCAAACTATTCTTCAACTAGAAATGTGTACAGTGGAACAGCTAATTACTTTTTGACAGCAACATACTCTAATATGTCCATAATCATGTGCATGTAGAAAATACATGATCCCCTATGAATGAAGCCCTTGTCTATAGGCCTGTTAATGTCTTACAAGTAAAGACAGATGTTTCTTTAAAAGACGCTTATTAACATTGGAAATGTACCATTTGCAGCAGTTTCTCCAGTACTGTGAAGTCTCCTTCTGGACATAGTGTGTTCCTGATATCCATGATGATTTTGGCAGATTCCATTGCCAGATGAAGATCATGGTAGTGTTGAATCTGGGAAATCCTTCGCCTGATCCATTTTCTGTTATCAGTTGGATTTATTCTGCACATGATTTCTAGATCTTTCTGCAATTCTGCATTGTTTCCTTCATAGATCTCAACCATGCTGTCTATTTCCTCCAGCAACACTTCCCCACTCTTCAGACCACGATAAAGCCCTTCATACTTGCTGTAGCAGCTCTGGAAAATGTTGTGGTAGACATGGTCAAGAGTATAGATTTCTTCATTTCCATCAAGATGTTCAGTGTCATCTGTATCAGATTGGTCTCTTGACAGCTCTTCTACTTGGGTCCTCCAGCACATTTTGAAGATTAAGCTATCTTTAATGGCATGTAGTTCTGAAGCCATTTGACGGGTCACATCACAAAGGTCAAAATAAGTGACCTTCCCAGTTGTAGAAGAGGTCTGTTCATCAAGAGTGTAAACCTTCATGAATTCATTCAGATTCATCATCTCGATGTTCTGATTAAGTTTTTTGTCCAAACCCTCGAAGTCCACTGTGGATTAAAAGGATATTATTAATAATGTATGTTCATATACATGTTCTTCTACTATCCTTTTAGTCTTAATGCTACAATATAAGAATATAAGATCTTCAAAGTACCACCTCACAGATCCCCTTTCAATGTAAAAGAATAACAACTTGATAGTAATGCCAGATTAACTGAACTCCTCACCTTGTTGCACAGAATTGGGGTAAGCAGCCCCAGCAGAGTAATCATACTGACTTTCGGCATCCTTATGATTATATTTGAATTTGAACTTTATTTTATTTGATACGGACAATGCAGTTTAACATAGTTCCAATACAGAGTATGAAACTGATGTACTGACTATATTAATATTACTGATTTACAATTGCCATACACCGTGTTCCTAGATACTCCGTTACTGTCTTGTCCTGGATATATCTGGAAAAAGGCTCTGGGGCTGGGCTGTTGATACATTCAAAGACTAATTTGAGAAAACAAAAGTGAGTGAAGCTCTCAAAGCTAAGTAGGTTGTATCTTTTCAGGATGTGACAGTGATGCCACCGGACAGACTTTCTGTCCATCATATGTCACAGGATTAAAAAAAACAGGAGCTGTCAAGCGAGGGGAGTCTATTGGGATCTCTGGTCAGTGTTTCTACACCCCCACTGAAAAAACACCTTGGCAATTTTCTGATAACCTCAAAGAGCAAGCATTGACAAACCTGTATGTTGCAGTACAGCTGGCAAAGAGTTAAGTGCTGTGACAACACAGATGTGCATTGGGTATCTACATAAGAGGCAATCATCAGTCAATTGTCTGTAACTGTATTCTTAATCCAAGAGAACATAATAAGGGAACTAACCAAACAAACCAGTTATTTCATGGCTAATATTGCTGCGGATGTTGGACACACCATAACTGTAAAAACAATGGGAGGTGGTATCTTTTGACTTGACTCGCTACACCAGAGGATGTTAAAGGTTCCATGAATTGGTTTTCATTGCCAAACTGCAAATTTCAGATCTTTCCTAGTCCCCTAGTTCAGCCCCTCCCCTGCCCTATTGGAATTGCAGAAGATGCTATTCGTCACCATGCAGCTGGCACTCAGGTAAACAGCTGGCAATGTTCATTCTCTGCCTGTTTAAGCTATGGACGTCCCTAGATCCTTTACTTTTTGCTGCATCAGTGAAAGACATCCCCAAAAATGATCAAAGAAACGCTACATTTTTTGTACAAATTAGTACATGGTTTTGGCATTAGCATACAACTGTTCTTGGTCTTGATTATCACTTTCCCTAAATAACTGCTAAAATGTTTTATTCCAAGTGAGATTTGAAATATTCCCTTTCACACACATTTTTATCATCTGAATCAGGAGTCAGTGACTGTTTAGTGTGTGTGGTACATATAGTACAATAATAATGTAATAATCACAATAATACAATAATTCTAGAAATAATGATGATAAACTACACCATAGCGTAGCATCTTGATCCAAAGACAAAGTTTCTTAAAAACACCTGCATGCTTACATAATTTTAAGCTGTGTGCCAGCACTGCCTACCTTTGACATGTTGGGGAAGCTCCTGGCAGATTTGTAGAAGATCCTTGGCCAGTTCCTTCTCACTGTGGACAGCTTCTGCTTCGTCTTTTCTTGATCTCAGTAATCTTTTTAGGTTCATGTCATCTTTACAGCGACCATCATCACAGTGACCATCTAGTGGAATATGAACAGATGAAGAACTGTGAAGCTCAACAAAGATTAACACCCACAGGAGTGTCCCCATAACAGGTTCATATGCACACATCATCACAGTGAATATGAGGACAGGTAGTGGCATGCTCCACCCGAGAGTCTAGATGATATATTTCAAGATAAATCTGAGGGATTGTG
>NW_019522796.1:7025-7649 GCF_002814215.2 Seriola lalandi dorsalis | reverse complement strand
TCATGTTGTTAACTGAATCTAAAGAGGTTTTTTTTTCTCTGTACGGTGGTCTCTTTAGGACATCTCAGACTCAGTCTAAACTGAGTGCTAATAACTTTTGGATATTCCACAACTGCAGTCTTAACTCAAGGTCAATATATTAGGACATGTCTTACAATCTTACAGTCTTCGTCAGTGCAAAGAGTTTGTTCAGTTGTCATGAAGACTATATCTGTCATCTCTGTGACAGCTAAGCAAACTATCTGCAGATGAAGCCCATCAGATGCAGTTGAAAGCTTCATAATAAAAATTAGTTAGTGGGACTTCAATTAATGGCCTGAGAGTGTTTTTAAAAATCTGGTGCAGAAGAGGTGGAGATATCCTGACTTCTATTTTCTGGTGTGGGTCAAACTCTGTATCCTACATTTCCCATAATGCAAGAATCTCTCATTAGAGCCTCTGTGCCTGGTAAACACAACCTCCAACCTATTTTTTAAGCCATGCAAACGGAAGTGCTGTGGTGGGTGTGGTTTTGCAGCGGATACAGTCTCTTGTACAGAGAGCAGCGAGTAGAATTTTTGTCTCATGAGTCACTACAGTCATTTGAGTCCACAGTTCGTAGCTGTGGTTTTCACTGTACTACTT
>NW_019522796.1:0-2987 GCF_002814215.2 Seriola lalandi dorsalis | reverse complement strand
TGTCCTGCTGCCTTTGAAAGACTGAAGTCAGGTGACAAAGGGTATTTCTCTAGTTAATAATGCTCTGATTTTGTTGTTCTTACAGGTCAAGTAAAGCTTCCAAAGGCAGTTTTGAAGAAAGAAGCAAACCAGGGGGAAAAACTAAAGAATTTGTTAACTTGTGGTGGAAACTCACTGGACAACTATAACAGATTTGTTGTTGTTGTAAACAAGACCAGTCTGGACCATGTACAGTATCTCCAGTTTCTGAGTAAGTTGAGACTGTTCTGTGTGTTAGACTTTGATCCCAACTCTGTTGCTGAAGGTGGACTGTGTCATTCCTACAGAGAGTTAAGGGCAGCCAACCTCCATACCCCATCACAGTATCAAGGACAGACTGAATCAGTTATAAAGAACCTTAACCTCTACAAACAGACCAGCTGGGTTTTCTGTAATGGCAGACATGATCTTGATGGTGATTCAAACAAGGAGTTAGACTATAAGAATTGGCTGAGGAAATCTTGCAGAGATGTAGAACAGCTGGTTTCATTCATTTGCAACCCTGAAGTTCTTCTCCATGGCAGGAGTCTCGTCATATTCCTTCTACTTTCACCTGTGGACACTGAGAAAGACCCAATCTTTGACACCTACATGTCGTTCATAAAACACACTGAGGAAGAAAATATCATCAGTATTTGTGAATCTCAGAGCACGTATGAGAAATGGAGGCAGCTGATACAAGAAAAGTGTGACTTTGACATTGACCATCTATCCATATATGAACTAACCCTAAGTGAGATCAGCGGTACTATAATGTCACTGGGGCCATTAAATCAGTCATCTGGAAGACTGCTTCCCTCCTCTGGCTCCAGTTTTGTCGTCCTGAAACAGAAAGATGAAGATGTCATGACAGCTCTGGATATTTTGTGTCTGAATCAGTGTGAAAAGACCTATGATGAGAACAGCTCAGAGTTTCAAAACTTCAGAATCAAAACTGAAGAGGAATTCTACAGAGGAGGCAAAGTCAAATGGTGGAACTTCTACTTCTGTGACAAAGACAAAGAGAAGCCATTTGTCAAACGGGACAAATATGAAAATGTGAAGAAGATGATCAGATCTCGGTTGAGAGATTCAAACAACATGTGCGTTCTTCTCAATCTCTTCCACAATCCAGGATGTGGTGGCACCACCTTAGCAATGCATGTGATGTGGGATCTCCGTCAAGAGTTCAGATGTGCGGTGTTGAAAGACAATGCACTGCCAAAGAAAGAAGTTGCTATTCAAGTCAGAATGCTCATGAAACTTGAAAGTGAGAAACCATATCCAGTTTTGCTGTTAGTTGACGATTCAAAAGAAACGGAGACTCCTCGTGATCTTGTGAACTGGATACATAAAGCTGGTGTAGAGGATAGCTTAAACATAAATGTGGACGATACACAAAATTGCAAAGTCGTCATCCTTAACTGTGTTCGGTCCCATAGCCCAAAGGAGCAATACAGACAGTTCAATCCAACACAAAGTCAATACATTACTGCTTCACTGACTCTAGAAGAACAGAAAGAGTTTGAAAAGAAACTTAAAGAGCTCAAAGAAACTCATGAAAAGCCTGAGAACTTTTACAGCTTCATGATCATGAAGAGCAATTTCGACAAACAATACATAGATGATCTCGCCCGTAACACACTAGAGAACTTTGATTTCAGCACAAAGGCGGCCCAACTTTTTGCCTTTCTAGCCTTACTGAACACATATGTGGCAGAGTCGGAAATCTCGCTCTCTCTCTGTGAGGACTTTTTTGGGATGAAAATGATTCGCTGGCAGGAGGAAAGTGTATTGGACAGAATGAAGCCATATTCAAACCTTCTAATCATGGACACAGTTGAAGAATGGGGAGGATACAAAGGAATCCGAATCCTTCATCACTCCATTGCATCTGCATGTCTGGAAGAGTTAGAGAGGAGCTGCTACTTAAAAATAAGTGATATTGCTGCGGCCATTCTTCACTGTGATCTGTTCTTCAGTGCTGGAGTTGTTAAACACAGATTGATGCTGTCAGTTCAACAAATGTTGATTGAAAGGCAGCGCAAGAAAGATGGAGATGAGAGAGAGCCATTTTCTCCTCTCATAAACACAATCCACAGCCAACAAGGGAGACAAACTGTCCAAGAAATCTTTGCAAAAGCATCATCCAGGTTTGTGACAAGTGCATCTATTCCTCAGGCACTGGCGAGATACCTGTATATCAATGAACGTGACTTCCCAGAGGCTCTGAAATGGGCTGAAAAGGCCAAGAACATTAAAGAAAACCCATACACATTTGACACAATTGGGCAAGTCCACAAAAGCAATTTAAAAACTAACATCAACAGAGAAAAGCAGGAGACATCACACAATCCAGAAGACTTAGACACAAACATCAAAATAGCAGATAATGCAATCAGAGCATTTAAAAGGGCTCAAGAGCTGGCAAACACACAGGATGAACCTGACGAGGAAGCAGCTGAGGTTGAGTCAGAGGACTATCCCAGAAAGTCATATAATGTTTATGGCTATGTTGGTGTGCTGGAAATTGCTTTCCTGGTCTTTGAGATATTGAGCAGACTCCCATTCTTTGATGAAAGTGATCCACAAAAGAAGAAGTACTTCCAGAGTTTTTTCAAGCGAGTGATCCCAATCACCAGGGTGTATAAGACGGACAATGAGCTCAACAACAGGTATGTGGAGATCATCAAAGAACGTGAGCCTTTTCTCCTCAGTCTGAAAACTGAAGTAAAAGAAACATTTGAACTCCTTGACTTTTACTTCACATATATAAAAGGGAACAATTCAGAATTTGATTCAAAGAATCGTTGGACTGTGTGTGGACATTTTAAAAAGTATCTAACTCTCTTTTGCACCGCACCAGAAGAAAAAAAAAAAGAACGACAGAGCAATCCTAATCTCAATTTGAAAATTGATATTGAAGAAAAAAGACAGCTTCTTGAAGAGAAACAAGCAGATACATTCGT
>NW_019522795.1:8191-9177 GCF_002814215.2 Seriola lalandi dorsalis | reverse complement strand
GTCTATTTCTCTTCTGTCGTATACTATTTAGATTGTTAAACCCCTGAAGGCAAATTTATGATTTGTGGTTTTGTGCTACATTAATGAAACAGGAAACAGGGTTTCTAGTAAATTCAGCAGCCTAAAAAGATTGAATTCAAGTACGGTCTCTGTGAGCGTGCTCACAGACACAGTGGTAAGACTTTTTCTATTATTTCATGTCACAAGGGTTTCATAAAATACCATTGAGATAAGAGGCAAGCAATCCAATGTTCTGGCCTGGATTGGATTTTGTGACGTCTCAGTCACATCTGCCTGTAATCCCATCATGCCTTCTGAGAGAAAATCCCCTTCTTTTCCTCCTCCACACAGCACCAGGTGGAACCTCTGAATAATACGACTGTAGCCAACAAATGACTCTCTGTCTTAAGCCTTCCACATGCAGTAGCGGTTTATACTGAAGG
This sequence comes from Seriola lalandi dorsalis, assembly GCF_002814215.2. Lineage (NCBI taxonomy): Eukaryota > Metazoa > Chordata > Actinopteri > Carangiformes > Carangidae > Seriola > Seriola lalandi. Next base: position 8,734 of record NW_019522795.1, on the reverse strand, counting down.
AATAAAAAAATGAATTAGGTAAAATGTTGTCAAAATGCTGTCATATTACAGTTGAGCAGCAGACTAAGTTTTGACTGTACTTCTCTTTCTTTGAAGCGTTTATGCAGTTCAGGTTCACTCTGCATACATTTGTCTGTGTGTGTTGCAATAGATCTGTGTGAGCCATCTGTTACGATGCTGTAGCTTTGGCGTTCCCACTCTGCCCGCTGTGCTCTGTCAGGGCACACTGCCCCGGGGTTTGGGGACTTTGCTGTATCTAGGACCCTCTCAGTGGGACAAATTTAAAAATGGCTCATTGAATTTGAACGCTTGAGTGGCACTATGAACACTGTCAACATTGACAACATGTCTATATTGTGCTGTGAATTAAGTCAGTGGCTGTACGATGGTACAGATAACCACACTTCCTGCTTGTTCATTTTACTTTAACATCAGCTATAGATTGTTCTTTTCTATTCATTAGAACGGCTATTCAGACAAGCAGTGACAAGCAGTGCTGTCTTTAGGGGCAGCACAGTTACCCTTTAGATAAAGCATGGAGGT
>NW_019522795.1:0-3121 GCF_002814215.2 Seriola lalandi dorsalis | reverse complement strand
TTTTTTTTTTTACAGTTGAGTAAGGTGATGTTTCTTAGCTAAAGAAAAGAAAATGAATCATCATCTTGGCCTGGTTTCTGAGTAGCGCTTCGACTGGGCTCCTTCGCCCACATTATTACACTCCCTGAACAGGTTATGTTTCACTGTCATGGGGCTTTCTCAGCAGCTGGCACACGACTATAGAATTCCCTTCCTCCCTCCATTCATAATTGTCACTCTGTTGATATTTTCAAGACTCACTTGAAAATACACTCACCAACTTTTAACTGTGCGAGACAAGTTTGTATGTCGTGCGCTGCATACTTTTTTACTTTTTTTATGTTGAGTTCGTATGCTTTTCTACTTGTGGATAAACTGTGTAATATTTCCAATGCTATATGAATAAAGTTGAATTGAGTTCTCTGTGTTTGTCTGATCCTCAGGTCTCATTCCGTCCTCAATTGTGCCTCTCCGTCTAACTCTGGCAGCACTGTTGGTGGGTTATTGTTGGATGGACAGCTCAACGACAGTCTACTTGACAGTCTTATGGATCCTCCCGGCCTCACCGGCCTCTGTCCTCCTATGCAGGTACAATGATTTGTATTGTGTGACTTTTCCAATTGCATGCAGAAAAAAAAGTTTCCTCAGGCGAAGTGAAAAGAACATCACGAACTTCTAGCAATAATGTTGCGCATCCCAATAAGACTGTGTTTAATGACATTAATTACAGTGTAGGCATCTAGCAGGAGCTTGAGATTAGTGCTGTGCAACTCGTGTCTAATGCCTCATAATGTGAAATTAATCTTTATTGCAGGTGTCAAGGCCAACTAGTCAGTCGTCCCTCTCTAAGATGAGACTCTTTGTGTGTCGCCATGGGGAGAGGATGGATGTGGTGTTTGGGAAACAGTGGGTCACTCAGTGCTTTGACTCAAAAGGTAAGAATGCAGGGGAGCGTGCACATTTTCATTTTCATGTGGCTTGTATCAGACACTTTTGACTTTAGCGTTCTGTAAAATTCTCATTTGTGTCTGTGTAGGCCGATACATTCGCTCTAATCTCAACATGCCATCCAGCCTGCCAGCCAGAAGTGGAGGCCACCGGGACTATGATAAAGATTGTCCAATTACTGTGTTTGGCTCCACCCAGGCCCGTCTTGTAGGTCAGTTACCACAGGTTACCAAAGGATTTAAGTTTTTAAGGATCATTAAATACAGTGGATAATATGTTTACCAAATTACATAACAATTAAAATGCCTGACAATAGAATCACACTGTGTTTTGGTCCATCTCAGGTGAAGCTCTGTTGGAAAGCCACACAACAATAGACTTTGTTTACTGCTCTCCTTCTCTTCGCTGTGTCCAGACTGCTCAGCAAATTCTGCAGGGTAGGTCCTCATCTTCATCAGTTCTCTAACCCGAGTCACAGATGAGTTACACAGCGTTGATTCAGGTTCCTCAGCTGGTATAGTATATGTATATTTAAAATTATTACTGCTGCATGATGATGTCAGACTTTTCTGTATTAGGTTTTGGATCTGAAACCTTCCGTTTGCTCCAGTTTCTCAATAGGATTTGTCTCATTATTTACAGCTTGTCTCAATTTTTACAGCTTTGATAAATTATAACAAAACTTCCTCGGTACCTAGAGTAATCATTGGGAAAAAAGAAAAGAAAGAGGTTTAACAAGAGGTCTAACTTCTTTTCCCATCCCTTTATATCTAATTAATGTGTTTTTCTTATTAGAAATATTTTCTTTGTCAAAACCTTATTGCACCAAGTCTTACATTTCACGTGAAGATGTATTTTTAGAAAGAGAGATCTTCCTCACAGCTTCTCTCTGTGTTTCACTCTGTCAGGTCTCCAGCAGGAGGGAAAGACAAAAATCAGAGTGGAGCCTGGATTGTTTGAATGGACCAAGTGGGTTTCAGGCACATGTTTACCGACCTGGATCCCCCCAGCTGATCTGGCTGCTGCTAACCTAAGTGTGGACACAACATACAGGTACACAGCAACACCAACGCCATACGTTTTTATCTGTGATGCTGCAATTTTACAATAACCTTCTCTACCTATTGTTTTGTCCATAGACCTCATATTCCCATAAGTAAGTTGGCGGTGTCAGAGTCTTATGACACCTACATCAGCAGGAGCTTCCAAGTGACCCAAGAGATCCTGGCAGGGTGCAAGAGTCTGGGTAAAGTGGGACTGGCCTCATGTAGCAAAGGGTTTTGAATTAATACCAGTTTTCTTAAGCACAAAATGCTGTCAACATTGACTGGCTATATTGTCTACTTGCTTTTCAAGATGATTAAATTTTAAAGCTTCTTGTTAACTGATTTGAAATTGAATCTGTGGTGGCTACTGTACACTGAGCATGCTAGTAAAATTGAAATTAAACAATGGTAGCTACTCTACACAAAGAAAGTGTACCTGACTCCACAGACACACCCTAAAACCTTGAACTCGAAGAGGGTGACACAATTGTATAAAAATAATTGAGTTTTTGATAAGCACTTTGTTCTTGGCTTGCTGGCCTTCTTAGTCAAATGTTTACTTTGGATGTTGTCCCAGCCTCTATGTAAATGTGTTAAAGAGCCTGAACGCCTCAAGCTGCATATTATCAACTACTGAGTGTCCATAAACATTATAGCAAGCTAATGCTATCTGTGGAATGTGGTTCTATACTTCTTTCACACAGGAAACACAGTCCTGATTGTGGCCCATGCCTCTTCCCTGGAGGCCTGCACTCGCCAGATACAAGGCCTGAGCCCCCAAAACTCCAAGGACTTTGTCCAAGTTGTCCGAAAGGTCAGTCTGCTCCTTTAGTTACAACGCTTCTTTTAGTTTTATCTTCTACTTGTGTTTTTCTTTGATAATATTTACAGCTATCTCTTTTTTGTGCAGATTCCTTACTTGGGTTTTTGTGCTTGTGAAGAAATGGGAGAGACTGGGGTGTGGCAGCTGGTCGACCCACCCATCTTGCCTCTGACACATGGACCCAATCACAGTTTCAACTGGAGGGAAATGCTAATGCAAGACTGAAAGATTTGCTGTTTGGCTTTTGGCTGCCCTGAACTGCTGAAAAGTATTTATTTTTAACCCACACTGCTATAAATCCAGCCCAATTACCAAAAAAAAAAAG
>NW_019522794.1:1649-2331 GCF_002814215.2 Seriola lalandi dorsalis | reverse complement strand
CTTATCAGCCTGCCGGGCACACAGTAAGTCTGGTCAGTGTGGACGACGGCAGCCATCACCCCTCTCAGTCTGGTGGCCAGGACCTTGGACAGAATCTTATAGTCCGTGCAGAGCAGTGAAACAGGTCTCCAGTTTTTCAGCTCTTGCAGGTCACCTTTCTTCGGTAGTAGGGTGATGACCGCCCTCCTACAGCTCAGAGGCAGCCGTCCTGTCTCTAGGCTGGCTGAGATCACCTCCAGCAAGTCCTCACCCAGTACTGACCAGAACGCCTTATAAAAATCCACAGGTAGACCATCCAAGCCTGGAGCTCTGCCACTCTGCAAACTCATCAGAGCCGCAGACAGTTCAGGAAGAGTTAACAGAGACTCCAGCTTGTCATTGTCCTTTGCTTCCACCTGAGGGAGACCAGTGAAGAAGCTGCTGCACAATGAAGAGTTCGATGTGAATTCACTCTTATACAGATCGGTGTAATAGCTGGCCGCTAGCCTCCTGATCCCAGCAGAGTCTGAGACCACAGAGCCGCTGCCAGACCGTAAAGAGTGAATCACCTTCCTCTGACCATTCCTCTTCTCCAAGCCAAAGAAAAACTGAGAGGGGGCATCCATCTGTGAGACGTCCAGAAATCGTGACCTGACCAGAGCTCCCTGTGCTGCAATGCCCAGCAGGTTGGCCAGAGCCGACT
>NW_019522794.1:0-574 GCF_002814215.2 Seriola lalandi dorsalis | reverse complement strand
TCTTATGAACCAGTTTTCGTAGTCTGTGGACCTCCTGCTCAGATATAACATCATCTCCTAAATTTGCAGATTTCAAAGTTAAGGGCCTTGCAGATTTGACAAAGAGTTTCAGATCAGGGAAAAAGTTCTCCAGTTTTACAAGCCTGTGGCCTTTAGTTTCCCTCAGAAACTTTGTGATGTCCTCATGAGAGTAAAGACTCTGATCGTCTTGTGTCAGTGAGAAGTCACTCTCAGACTCCATCGACTTCCTCACTTTCAGGTTCCCTGCTCTTAAAACCTTTGCTCTGTTCTGAACAGAGTCCTGATTCTTCCTTTTCTGTGACACTTTTAACAATTCATCATCTGACATATCCTCATCTGCAAAACAATCCTCATTATCAGACGACTCACTTTCACTCAAACCATTATCAGCAGGCTTTGACCTGTCTTCAGTCTGAGCTGCAGAATCAGACTGATCACCTTTATCAGCCCCCTCCTTCCCAGAACAAGCAGGGGGGGCACCATCAGCTGGATCCCCGCCGGGAACGGCAACGCTCGACCCGGCGCTGCCAGCAGACTCAATCGGTCCTGGAGC
>NW_019522793.1:0-566 GCF_002814215.2 Seriola lalandi dorsalis | reverse complement strand
TAGATTTTTATGCCATACTATACTATGATGTTTTTTGGCATATTTATGCCTTACAATACTATTTCATTTGATGCCTTACCATACTATGCCTTTCTTATGTCCTTTTGTGCCTTAATATACTATTACGTTTTTTGACATTTTATGCCATACAATACTATGTTGTTTTTTGACATTTTTATGCCATATGATACAGTGACATTTTTTGGTATATTTATGCCTTGCAATACTATTTTATTTGATGCCTTACCATACTACACCTTTCTTATGACCTTTTATGCTTTAATATACTATGATGTTTTTTTGACATTTTATGCCATACTATACTATGTCGTTTTTTGACATTTTATGCCATATGATACTATGACACTTGTTGGCATTTTTATGTCTTACTATACTATGTGAGTTAGTGCCTTACCATACAATTACGTTTTAATGACCTTTTATACCATAATAAACTAAAATGTTTTTTTGAGATTTTATGCCATACTATGACGTTTTTTGACATTTTATGCCATATTACACTATGACGTTTTTTGGTATTTTTATGCCTTACAATACAATTTTTT
>NW_019522792.1:0-812 GCF_002814215.2 Seriola lalandi dorsalis | reverse complement strand
TATAACGACAGTCGTTGGAGTCACTCGCCACTTGTGAACAGTTGTTATTCTTTGAGGCTAGATTGTTGAATCTCCTGGGAAGGGATGAAAGGGCAGCATTGTAAATTGGAGATAGGTGGTGTCTGAGACCTCCTCCCCTGTTGAGGGATGGTTTCTCTATTTTAACATAGATGGCCCCTTTTTACTCTTTCGAACCAACTGTCCTCTCTGTCTAGGATGTGAACATTTCTACGATTTACTGGCACTACGTCCGTGTGAGTCTTAACTAGCCTACCGTTAGCTCACCTGTTCTGTCCCGGCTTGAGCCTCACTTGGCGTTTATCTGGTCAACGCTGCCTGAGTTCTTGTCCACAATGTGGACGGTAGGACATACATCTTGTCCGTATGTGTCATACTGACAATAAAGTTATAAGTAAGCATGGATATGGTCCATTCTGTATGGTTTAGTGTTAAGACAAATGGAACAGAGTGAAACATGGTGGCAGCGGTGTCAAAGTGAGTTGACATTATGATGAAGACGAGAGGTAGCTAACAAGCTAATTAGCTGCGACGAGCCAACGGAAACACTCTTGTACAGTGTCACACTCAAATATGTCCACTGGCCAACTTAAACTAGGAACAACAATCCTATTGTTACATCTTTTCTTTTTTGTTTTGAAGTTAAGTCCCTTTTTCTCTTCTTGAACATATCCCACATATGACCATCAGACTCAGTCTTAGAAATAATAAAGTGCATTTCCATCATCATCAGGGAATATTAATTAGGAATAACATTTGGAACAAATAAATCAAAATATCCTCAGTGGATTCCT
>NW_019522791.1:0-663 GCF_002814215.2 Seriola lalandi dorsalis | reverse complement strand
GAATGACCTGTGGTTATGGCCATGACTTTGCTACCGTACGGTCTCCAGAAGTGGCGGACGGGGGGTTAACACTCCATTTTGACTGTAGTGACGGTCAGAAACTACGTGAATACATGTAGGAGTCTCAACAGACAAAGGCCCCAGAGTTATACGAGTCAACAGCACTAACAATTAGGGCAATGTGTCACAAACTACAGACCAACAGACTGCCGAAACCCGGGATCGAACCAGGGACCTTTAGATCTTCAGTCTAACGCTCTCCCAACTGAGCTATTTCAGCATATATGTGGCAAATATGGAGGCTACAACTTCAAAAACACAATAACATTTCTAAGCATCCAACCCATTCTAGGCATCAAAAAGTAGTCCTCTTCCACTGGAGTGCAAGGAAGAGACAGAGCCTGTGAAATGCCCTCCCAGACATCCCTAATAGGGGTTGGAGAAGATCTTATGAGTTCCAGGCCAACTATTTTTGATGCACAAAGGCCTGTAGTAATAAGTGCATTTGAGAGAAATGCCCCAATGACTGCTGATTCTGCATCTATGAGTGCAGTATCTGAATGACCTGTGGTTATGGCCGTGACTTTGCTACCGTACGGTCTCCAGAAGTGGCGGACGGGGGGTTAACACTCCATTTTGACTGTAGTGACGGTCAGAAACTAC
>NW_019522790.1:0-566 GCF_002814215.2 Seriola lalandi dorsalis | reverse complement strand
TGTAACTTACTATATTATGAAGTATTTTGAAGTTTTTATGACTTATTATACAGTGTCTTTTTTTCACATTTTTCGCCATACTATACTATGTCGTTTTTTCACATTTTTTGCCATACTATACTATCTGTTTTTTTTTACTTTTAACGCCTTACTATACTATTACATCTTTGTAACTTACTATATTATGATGTATTGTGAAGTTTGTATGCCTTATTATACTGAGTATTTTTTTCACATTTTTTGCCATACTATACTATGTCGTTTATTCAAATTTTTGGCCATACTATACTATGTGTTTTTTTTTACTTGTAACGCCTTAGTATACTATTACATCTTTGTAACTTACTATATTATGACGTATTTTTAAGTTTTTATGACTTATTATACAGTGTCATTTTTTCACATTTTTTGCCATACTATACTATGTCGTTTTTTCAAATTTTTGGCCATACTATACTACGTGGTTTTTTTACTTTTAACGCCTTATTATACTATAACATCGTTGTAACTTACTATATTATGATGTATTTTGAAGTTTTTATTCCTTATTATACTGAGTCATTTTT
>NW_019522789.1:9342-11001 GCF_002814215.2 Seriola lalandi dorsalis | reverse complement strand
TGGAGTTAGCTGTGTTAGCAGAGATAGCTGTGTTAGCAGAGTTAGCAGAGTTAGCGGTGTTAGTTATGAAGCAGTGTTAGTGGAGTTAGCTGTGTTAGCAGAGTTAGCGGTGTTAGCGTTATGAAGCAGTAACAGGGAAACTTTGTCCCGTCAGATCGACCTGGGGGCGAGGCCTCAGGTGACGAGGAGGGAGCCTCTGTCTGCAGAGGACTGGACCAAATACCAGGATCCAGAGGGGAGGATGATCAAGATCCGTCACCTCAAACAAGTCATCTTCAAAGGGGCATGTGGCTTTTATTATCCCTCTTGTCTCATGTTTATTTGTGTTGGAACAGACGGACTCTTTTCATTGATAAACTCAGCAGAGAGAGAGAGATTATCAGTCACTCTCTTTCCTCCTTTCTCCCTGCAGCAGCAAAGATCAGCAGGTTGTCCATTAAAACTCAGACTAATAAATGAATCTGACCTAAACACGGTGTAGTGAACGCTCTGTGTGACACAACATGCTGACATCATCATGTGACCTCATCTCTGTGACTCTGCAGGGACTCTGTCACGCTGTGAGGAAAGAGGCCTGGAAGTTTCTGCTGGGGTATTTTCCATGGGACAGCACGCTGGAGGAGAGGAAAGCTCTGCAGAGAAACAAGACGTACGAGCTCTTCGCTGTCATTTCACATCTGTTTTAACATCTGCATCTGATGAATACTTTTATTTATCAAGTCAAAACACCAAATACTTTCTGTTTACAGCTCCAGCTTCTCAGATTAATGACTTTAATTTAGAATAATTAATTTGTTTGAAGATGTCACAGTCGTCTGGGAAGTTTGTTTGATTGACAGGAAATTAGCAACTATTTTGATAATTGATTGATGCAGAACATAAACTGCACCGGCTGCTTCTTCATGTGTAGTTTCTGGTTCTGCAGTGACCTGCAGGTCAGTGAAGTAACAGACGAGTCAGCTGTGAATTAAAACATTCAATTCAATATTCCAATAAAAAGATAGACACCAGATCTAACCAGGAAGTGCAACATCAGTTAATTAAACGTTATTAAAAACATAAATCATTTTCCAGAGAGGCGTCGTATTAATGCAAAACAAGAAAATATCAAAGCTTCACTTGTTCCAGCTTCTTGGTTTCCTTCACTTTCTAGATCAGATTAAGTTTCTTTAACTGAACGGATCATTTTCCTTCAATATCTGACGTGTCACAGAATAAACCGTTCGATCGGGAAAACGATCAGCAGATTAATCAAAAATCAAAATGATTTATTTGCAGCTTTAGATTCATCAGGAAATAATAAAATAATCTTTATCGAGTACTTTTCAAAATCTGTTACCAAGGCAGCAGTGAAATAGGATCGAATAGCAGCAATAGAATCAAGCAGAAGAGAAGAGAGAGAGAAAAGAAGAAGGAAAACAGATGAAACAATAAAATCATTTGTAAAGAGGAACCTCAAGAGAAAGAGAAAGTGGGAAAGTAAAACCAAGAAAAGCTCTGATACAAGTCAGTTTTCATCATGGACCTAAAGGAGGTGACAGATTAGACAAGATGAACCTTTATTGATCCCCAAAGAGGAATATCTTATGTTTATCATGGTAGTGAGGTGTGGTAATGTTCTGAGAGTGTGTGGTGATGATGATGATGATGATGATGATG
>NW_019522789.1:3378-4515 GCF_002814215.2 Seriola lalandi dorsalis | reverse complement strand
CACACACACACACACACACACACACCTGTCCAGTCTGAATGGAGCTTTAGAGGAGCAGAGTCGTGTTGAGACAAACTCCACATCAGGTGCAACATGTCGTTTTATCGGCTGCGTGTTTTTCTCTCACAGTTCAGCTGCTTTAGTTTGAATAAGACGGACATGTTGTCACCTGCTGTGTCACGGATCGACCTGTAGTAACCTCCTCTCAGTATTAATCCTCTAATATGAAAACTGGTGGTTCCATGTGAAGTGGAATAAAAGATTTATTGTGCCCAGTGGAAGGAGGAAAAGACGTTTCCCCTGACGTGTGATGAACATGTTGATTTGTGTTTTTTATATTACAGTGATGCTGACGACCTGAAGCGGGTCAAATACTTCCTTAAAGGAATCCTGCGGCATTTTGGGAAATAATTTGGTTTCTTGGCGGGAGTTAAATGAGAAGATTTACAGGGTTTAATCCTCAGTGTGATGAGAACAACAGATTAAATAAAAGGTTTCACAACCACAAACACTTTTTACACTGATTCACATTCACTGTTGTTTTATTTCCAATGTTTCCTCTCAGGCTTTTAATGTGAAAAATCATAATGAGCATAAAATCAGGTGGATAAAACATCCCAGTGTATCACAGAGTATATGCCCTGGTTGTCTTGGCAACACCTGTGGTTACCTTGGTGGTTTAAACACCTAGGTAAACAGTGAACAGCGACATGGAGGATTTTAACTTGAACGTGGATCTTCTCGTGATTCCCAGTAAGAAACAAAAATCAGTGTGTTTCCTGAAATGTGTCAGTTTCCCTTTAAAACGAACACGGGCACCTTTCTGAATCAGACCTGCTGAGACGACGTCACCTTCTTTAGAACAACATGAACGTGACAGTTTCCTGGAGCCTTTAACCTCAGTATGAAACTGGATGTGGAGTGATTTGGGTTGAAACTGATGATATTTGCAGCTTTAATGACAGACTGGTTTCAGTTCATGTTGTGGATCGTGATGGATCGTTTGCCATGTTTCTGCTGCAGGTTTCAAATTTGTGATTTCGACTCTTTTCATGTAATCGATCGAACTCTTTGGGCAATAAAATGATTTCAGGATATCAGAGTTTTTTATTACCTTTTATGGTCAAGTACCTTTAA
>NW_019522789.1:1465-2767 GCF_002814215.2 Seriola lalandi dorsalis | reverse complement strand
TCTCTCTCTCTCTGTCTCTCTCGCTCTTCACCTGTCACCAGTTTGTGTTGCTGTATGACATCACACACTTCTTCTTCATGAACCTACAGTGGTGATGTCACTGAATACACCTTGGTTGTGTGTCTCCCTGTTCTGTCGGCCGTGCGACAGTTTGTGATAATGAGTGTTATCTGAGTCGCAGCAGTGGCGGTGTGCGCTCGTGTTTGATCGGTTCAGCAGGTAGCTGTCATGCACAGGTGAGGTCAGCAGTGTGGCTCTAGTTTTAGCAGCTTTGCCTTGTTGAAATCAGACATGTTCAGTGAGCTGATGGTGTTTCTGTCTGATTAAGTTTGTTGTCGTCCTTTACTTTGGCCTGACAGGTGTCACAGACTCTGGATCTGTGTCTTCTTCACCTGAACTTCCAGGCTGGTCTGGGTCTGACTGCAGACCCTGAGGAACCCAGAGGTGATTACTGACACTTACACTGTGATGATCATGTTCACAGAGTGAATTATACAATGACAAAGAGGGCGAGAGGTCATCCGGCACAGTGCTTCAGTGACCTTACAGTCTTTACAGTACCTCGCTTATTTAACTAAAACTGTCCAATAAATGTAGTGGAGTAGAAAGTACAATATATACCTCTGAAATGTTGGAGTGGAAGTACAGCATTAAATGGAAATACTCAAAGTACAAGTACCTCAAAATTTAACTAAAGTGCAATACTTACGTAAATGAACTTAATTACATTTCACCACTGCTTAAATAACCACATGGCCTTCAGCACACATAGATTTTAATATTGTTCAATTGGTAATGAGATGAAAGGCTAACACTGGAAATGCTATCAGCTAACATTAGTTAGCTAACTAACTTAAAGCAAACATAAGCAACTAGCTAACATTAGTTAGCTAACTGTAACTTACGGCTAAAGTTAGAAACTAGCTAACATTAGTTAGCTAACTGTAACTTACGGCTAAAGTTAGAAACTAGCTAACATTAGTTAGCTAACTGTAACTTACGGCTAAAGTTAGAAACTAGCTAATATTAGTGTTCATCCGATACTTGACACAATCTGATTCAGAAACTCAGATCAACTTTATAAGCTGATAAACTTTATGTTTAGTTTTAAAAATCAGTAAATTCAGCTTTAATAACATGAACAAGACTGAAGCACACCAAAAACAAAATTGTAAAAAAAACATCAAATGACTGTCAACAACAAAAACCGTGAAATTAAAGTAAAATATCCTAATATCCGAAAAACTATTATTTTACAGATTTCTCCTAATTTATTCTGATCAAACTCCTTCAATAAAGTGA
>NW_019522789.1:0-575 GCF_002814215.2 Seriola lalandi dorsalis | reverse complement strand
AACCAGAGATATTTAACACCAGTGAGGAAATCAATCAGTTTATATCAGGTTAAATATGTGTGTTTGGAAGAGTGCTACCTGCAAGGCTGAAGGAAGGCCTGAGGTTGTTGATACTAAAAACCCCACAATGCATCACTGCATCTCATCCAGCAGTTCTTGATCTCAGCAGACTGGAAAGAGACAGAGTAGGTCATGTTTATCAAATTACTTTATTGTACTTACTTCATAACTAGTTAAGGAACAGCACATTAGAGATGAAGATAGCACCTATAATCAGAGCCGTATGTTACTTATTAGGATTTTTAAAAAAGGCAAACAGTATGATGAACTGTATATATTATGTTACTGTATAGAAGCTCAGAGAACGTGACATACACTTGGATTCATTCATTCATGTTGTATTGCTTGGTATTAACTGAAGAACACATTAATTAATCAGGGACAGAATCAGCCTAAATTGACCAACAGCAACAGGGATCAACTGATTTTTCAGGGCTGATTCTGATTATTAATAATCAAAGAGACAGAAATATTCTGAACCGATGCCAACACAAAACTACTGCTACATAAAGACA
>NW_019522788.1:1894-2258 GCF_002814215.2 Seriola lalandi dorsalis | reverse complement strand
TTCACTACTATTGTTGGATCTTGCTCCGGCCCTGATACTACCAGCTGACACCCCCCTTTCAGGTTCTCTGGGCACCCCTAAAATCCCAGCTCCGGACCCCTAAAAGGGTTTACCGGTCCCCTAGCTGTCATTGGCTGACCTCTAAATCCTCCTCTTGGATTCCCTCTGAAGATTCCTCCCAATCTGTCACATTCACGAGCAAAATGTCCAGGCTGCCCACAGTTATAACATACTTCTAAATTTTGTTGGAAATTCGAGTTGAAATTCCCTCTTGACCTTCCAAAATTTCCTCTTCCCCTTCCTCTCCATGCTTGCTGTTGTCTGTAGACTGGCTGTGGGTTGAATGCCACAGGAACTGCTAAAC
>NW_019522788.1:0-325 GCF_002814215.2 Seriola lalandi dorsalis | reverse complement strand
TGATCACCGCTGACACGTCTTTACTTGCAATCAAAAAGAAGTTTATTTACAAGAAAGAAACAGTGTCAAAAAAGTGCCGAATCCTGGAGCATCTCTGCCAATGTGAGATCTCTCTCCCACTGTCTCACAAACCCCTCTATTTATCCGTCTCAACCCTCCTTTGGGAGTTGTCCTTCTTTCAATAGAGTAGCCTTTACCCAGAGGTTGACCACATCTGGTCTCAGGCCTCTGGTCTTTGACCTCTAACCTTTGGGCCAGCAAAGACCCCCACATCCTGGCTCTCCCTTATCATGGTTAACAGAAAACTGATGTGTGAAGAGTTTTA
>NW_019522787.1:0-669 GCF_002814215.2 Seriola lalandi dorsalis | reverse complement strand
TAAGTCATAAGAAGTCACAGTATAGTAAGGCATAAAATGTCATAAAACGTCTTAGTATACTAAGGCATTAAAATGCCATAGTATAGTAAGGCGCAAAAATGTCAAAAAACATCATAGTATAGTAAGGCATAAAATGTCATAAAACGTCTTAGTATACTAAGGCATTAAAATGCCATAGTATAGTAAGGCGCAAAAATGTCAAACAACGTCATAGTATAGTAAGGCATAAAATGTCAAAAAACGTCATAGTATAGAAAGGAATAAAAATGCCATAGTATAGTAAAGCGCAAAAATGTCAAAAAAATGTCATAGTATAGTAAAGCGCAAAAATGTCAAAAAGCGTCATAGTATAGTAAGGCATTAAAACGTCATAGTATAGTAAGGCATAAAAATGTTAAAAAACGTTATAGTATAGTACGGCATTAAAACGCCGTAGTATAGTAGGGCATAAAATGTCAAAAAACGTCATTGTATAGAAAGGCATAAAATGTCAAAAAACGTCATAGTATAGTAAGGCATTAAAATGCCATAGTATAGTAAGGCGAAAAAATCTCAAAAAATGCCAGAATATATTAAGGCCTAAAATGTCAAAAAACGTCATAGTATAGTAAGGCATAAAATGTCAAAAAACGTCATAGTATAGTAGGGTATTAAATGTCCATAGTATAG
>NW_019522786.1:0-1483 GCF_002814215.2 Seriola lalandi dorsalis | reverse complement strand
ATTTTGTGTTCATACGAAAATGGTTACAGACAAAACCTCCTACAAAGACTGACTCAATAAATATTCTGACGAATGTTAAAAGTATGGACGCAATGAAATTTTCCTCCAGATTGGGAATTGAACCTAAGCCACGGTGGTGATACCACCAAATCCTAACCAATAATCAAACAAAACTTCTCATTGTAAATATGGCCAGGATCAGATTTTGGGTCATGCTAGGGAGATTTTTTGAGTTTCGTCTTTTCTTTGAATCAAGACACACTTAATTTCAGCATATTTTGGCACCTACCTTCATGATATTCGCTTTTATAAATGACCTGTACTATTCAGTAACTAAAGAGTCCTTCCCTGACCGGGAATCGAACCCGGGCCGCGGCGGTGAGAGCGCCGAATCCAAGCAACTAGACCATCAGGGAGCTGATATTTAGCAAGATGAGTGTACAGCTGTACTTGGATGAACTCCTATGGGAGTCCTTATATACACGTTGATAAGTTTAAGTTAATTAGCCTAAAAGGACTTACAGTTATGTTAATGTTGACCATCTCAATGTAGCGATTTGAACTTGAAAAGAACTGAAACTATAGAGAAAAAGCATTAATTTTGTGTTCATACAAAAATGATTACAGACAAAACCTCCTACAAAGACTGACTCAATAGATATTGTGACGAATGTTAAAAGTATGGACACAATGAAATTTTCCACCAGATTGGGAATCGAACTTAAGCCACGGTGGTGATACCACCAAATCCTAACCAATAATCAAACAAAACTTCTCATTGTAAATATGGCCAGGATCAGATTTTGGGTCATGATAGAGAGATTTTTTGAGTTTTGTCTTTTCTTTGAATCAAGACACACTCAATTTCAGCATATTTTGGCACCTACCTTCATGATATTCGCTTTTATAAATGACCTGTAGCATTCAGTAACTAAATAGTCCTTCCCTGACCGGGAATCGAACCCGGGCCGCGGCGGTGAGAGCGCCGAATCCTAGCCACTAGACCATCAGGGAGCTGATATCTAGCAAGATGAGTGTAGAGCTGTAGTTGGATGAACTTCTATGGAAGTCCATATATACTTTAGTAGGTTTAAGTTAATTAGCCAAAAAGGACATACAGTTGTGTTACTGTTGACCATCCCAATGTAGCGATTTGAACTTGAAAAGAACTGAAACTATAGAGAAAAAGCATTCATTTTGTGTTCATACAAAAATGGTTACAGACAAAACCTCCTACAAAGACTGACTCAATAGATATTCTGACGAATGTTAAAAGTATGGACACAATGAAATTTTCCACCAGATTGGGAATCGAACTTAAGCCACGGTGGTGATACCACCAAATCCTAACCAATAATCAAACAAAACTTCTCATTGTAAATATGGCCAGGATCAGATTTTGGGTCATGCTAGGGAGATTTTTTGAGTTTTGTCTTTTCTTTGAATCAAGACACACTCAATTTCAGCATATTTTGGCACCTAC
>NW_019522785.1:0-2210 GCF_002814215.2 Seriola lalandi dorsalis | reverse complement strand
GCCCAAGACCCTGACTGAGATGTACATCCACTTCCTGGTGGTTCAGTCCAAACTGAAGAAGGTCAAGTATGATGGAGGATCTGAGACAGATCCACACTGGAGTCCAGAGAGCAGGAAGATGATTGAGTCTCTGGGAAAACTGGCTTTTGAGCAGCTGCAGAAAGGAAACCTGATCTTCTATGAATCAGACCTGACAGAGTGTGGCATCGATATCAGAGCAGCCTCAGTGTACTCAGGAGTGTTCACACAGATCTTTAAAGAGGAGAGCGGCCTGTACCAGGACAAGGTGTTCTGCTTCGTCCATCTGAGTGTTCAGGAGTTTCTGGCTGCTCTTCATGTCCATCTGACCTTCATCAACTCTGGAGTCAATCTGATGTCAGAAGAACAAACAACCTCCCGGTTATCTAAAGTCTTCAGGGACAAATCTAAACCCAAACATTTCTACCAGAGCGCTGTGGACGAGGCCTTACAGAGTCCAAATGGACACCTGGACTTGTTCCTCCGCTTCCTCCTGGGTCTTTCACTGGAGAACAATGAGAAACAGTTACGAGGCCTGATGACACAGACAGGAAGTGGCTCAAAGACCAATCAGAAAACAGTCCAGTACATCAAGAAGAAGATAGATAAGAATCTATCTCCAGAGAAAAGCATCAACCTGTTCCACTGTCTGAATGAACTGAATGATCGTTCTCTAGTGGAGCAGATCCAACAGTCCCTGAGATCAGGAAGTCTCTCCACAGATAAACTGTCTCCTGCTCAATGGTCAGCTCTGGTCTTCATCTTACTGTCCTCAGAAGAAGATCTGGACGTGTTTGACCTGAAGAAATACTCTGCTTCAGAGGAGGCTCTTCTGAAGCTGCTGCCAGTGGTCAAAGTTTCAAATAAAGCTGTGTATGTGAACATATATCCATCTACATTTACTGTATCTTCTTCTCTAGTCACGACAAAAAACACATTTTTATACTTGTTTTCTTTTGTTCTACTGATTCCTCTTCAGACTGAGTGGCTGTAACCTCTCAGAGAGAAGCTGTGAAGCTCTGTCCTCAGTCCTCAGCTCCCTGTCCTCTAGTCTGAGACACCTGGACCTGAGTAACAACAACCTGCAGGATTCAGGAGTTAAGCTGCTGTCTGCTGGACTGGAGAGTTCACACTGTACACTGGAAGGTCTCAGGTTAGAGTTCAGCTGTTTCTATTTATGACTCTGAGCTGTTATTCACTTAAAGTTTCTGATATTCACTGCCACTAGATTTTATAAAGGCCTCGTTGGCCACGCCTCCCTTCAGCCACAGCTCCCCACTCCCTTCTTGCTCTCAGAAAGGAGTTATGTAGCTCAGTGACAGCGACCACTAAACAACCAACAAAGAAACCCAACTGAATAAAATGACCCTGTCTACATGATAACCATAAAAAACAATCCAACCACAAACCCAATCACAAATTACTGTGATATGCTCCACGGTAATGCTGCCGTTAAGCTAAACAGTGATAGTAACATTTGCTGAAAACATGAATAAGATCAGTAAACAGTAAGTTAGCAAACATTATCATGTCATCTGTAGCTGTCACTAATGAAAACAGACATGAAACATTATGAACCATCAAGTTACTTTTTCTATTTTCATCAGTAAGAACTGAACTTTGAGGTAGTTCTTTTAAAGTGTGAACTGGCACAACACTGATTATGAACCATCAAGTTACTCACACTGGAAACAGACTGTGTTCACACCGACTATGCTGTTTCTCTGCATCTTGACTGCTGCTGTAGCTATATCTCTCTACATAGAGTCTGAAGGTTACGGGAGTGTTGGATTTGTATTCATTATAAATGTATTCCTGATTTATTTTTGATAGAAAACATCTTTAAAATGTCACCACATGCAGCTGCTAAAATGGTTAAACAATGTGTGTGTATTATTTCATGTCTGTTTCATATTCAGATTCAGCTTAGACATAGAGACTATAGTGGAAGGTGTCAGTTTTATGTGATTTTCCTGGTATGATGTCTTCTTCTTTAGTCACGGAAAAAAACACATTTTTATACTTGTTTTCTTTTGTTCTGCTGATTCCTCTTCAGACTGAGTGGCTGTAACCTCTCAGAGAGAAGCTGTGAAGCTCTGTCCTCAGTCCTCAGCTCCCTGTCCTCTAGTCTGAGACACCTGGACCTGAGTAACAACAACCTGCAGGATTCAGGAGTTAAGCTGCTGTCTGCT
>NW_019522783.1:6236-7900 GCF_002814215.2 Seriola lalandi dorsalis | reverse complement strand
TTTTTTTTTTTTTTTTGCTTGTCTTTTTTGCTTTGCTTGTTTTGAAATTTTTGGTACAAGAAGTTGTTTATTTTAGCATGTTTTTCATAATCATAATATGAGTTGTTTTTCTAATGGACAAAGGTATCATTTTTGAAACCACTGACAAACAACCTATTATACCTTTCAGGTATAAGGACTTGTTGAACAATCCATAATCATGCATTTGGAAAACAACACACACATTCAGACTCAGACCTTCAGAGCTCTGCTGAGCTGTGCAGTCGACATGTTGTTGTTGTAAAAGTGGCCTTTTGAGGTCAGATATCACCACTCAGAGTCAAGCTGTGTCTGGTCTGTTTTATTTCACTGATAAGCCAAATGTAAATACATCCTATCCAGCTGCTCTATCCAACTTTAGAAAAAATATATGTATGTGCTTAATTTTCTTGTCTCACTTAAACTTTCTGTTTTGGCCGCTAGTGTCTGCTCCAAATTATCTTGATTAAGCTAGTGAAGTTGCACTGCTTGATTCATGAGAATCATACACCATAATAAATCTATCTATAGGTATGTATTATGTCAATTTTATTGACACAACAATACCTCCCCAAACAATGTCTCTTCTCCAAAGATGGGGAGTCTTTTTGTGTGACTGATCTCTGTTGTAGGTTGTTTTCTAAATACTAAACAGTAGGTATATATACACTCAGTACAGAATACAGTGAAAAGCTAATAAAAACGTTTATGGCATATGAATTAAATGCATACTTTTGTTTGACTACAGAATCAGGATTTCTGTATCTGTTCCTCAGATCAATATCTGAAGCTGCAAAGATTAAGAACTGCAGATTTGTGTCACATGAGTGAACTAATTATACTTCCAGACATGGACTGTCATGAATTTTTACTGAGCACAGAGGTGTGGTTTACTATGCTGACAGAAATCAGTGTTTAATTTTGTTTGAGAGATGTCTGACACAAAGTTATTTCTTACATCAACCAGTGAAAAAGCAGCCGATTTCCATTTAGCTGCTTCAGTTTCAGGGTCCTGGCTTTGTGCATCCTGGCTCACTGTTTAGGGAGTGAGTGCATAAACGATACCAGAGCCCTGGAACTGCATCACCAAAGTGCAATACAACCATTATTGATGTTTTAAATTACATCTGAGCTTTTCCTGCTATGACGTCAAATTGTCTGCTCTGAGCACGGCATATTGTAAGGTTTTTTTGTTTTTAGTTTTTTTTTTGCTTGGGATTGCTTTAGCAGGTTTGCAACTGTATTGGATGGATGGGTGGATGGACGATTATAAATGTACTGTTCAGCAGTCAAGACAAAATAGTAATATCAAGATTCAAAACTTTTCATCTTCACTGTCACAGATTGATATTTCCCCAGCCAGACATGTACTTTGTCCCCCTATTTAGCATTTATGACCAGTATACATTTAATAAATGGTTAATAATATATTAATGAATAGGTTTTTAATAAAAAAGTACAATGTAGTTGCAATTAGGTAAAGTGATATCTGCTTACAACTGTCTGTGTGCGTCAAAAGGAGAAATTGTGTGACCCACAAAAGTACTGCAACACAATCCATTCCCATTGTTTGTGAAACCAAACTTTCCCATTAGGTGATAAGCAGGGTGGCGGGGGGTTACAACAATTGTTCTGGAGAAAAGACC
>NW_019522783.1:0-468 GCF_002814215.2 Seriola lalandi dorsalis | reverse complement strand
TATTTACAGTTAATGTTCTCCTGTTAAGTACACTATATTTAACATCAAAGATAAGATAGTAAAGAAAGCTCTTTCTTGTAAATATGCAGATACAACATTATCTATCATAAAGTGTCAGGTATATTTAAAGGAAAGTAAAGATGATTTTAAGTAGAGTTAGTGCATTAACAAAACCAACAACCATTATTCAAAAAACCACAATAATCGATTTCACAAGAAATTGTTTATTTAATGTATTTAAGTGCAGGAAATAAAGAGCATAGCCCTTGGTCCCTTTTCAAAAACACTTGGACAGAAAAGTAGTTTAAACATTTTGTCTACTGTGTCTCAAGGTGCCTTCTTCATTAAACCATATTCATCCACAATACTTATAGTTGTTACGACTGTGCTGACCTGTATGTTAGAGTTTGTTTTTAAGACTGTCAAATACTGGAGAGCATATGAGCTGCCTTATGACATAAAACCTGT
>NW_019522782.1:2968-8325 GCF_002814215.2 Seriola lalandi dorsalis | reverse complement strand
CAAAAAGCTGTCCACATCACAAATGAGGGCGGCACAATGGAGAGCTTGGGCGGAGGTGCTAAAAAGCAGCCGTTGTCAGGCTCGTGTCAGAAACAGGAAACCGCTACTAGTGAGATTTGTGCCAAGAGTGTGAGTTGGACATCAGACACCGGGAGCTCATCGCTTCTCGGCCTTTTGGCTAAGATCAAGCAGACAACACTGAGACATTGCTTTTGAGAGGAAAAAAGAGAACATCTACGGGTAAGATGGCCGCATCGGCCTCCATTGAGCAGCCGATCCCAAAGGTCGGGCTGAGACATACATTGCGCTTCCAGGCCAAATCGGAGGAGGAACAGTATTTTTCAAGGGTCCATTTCTGCAAGAATGTCATCATGGGGCAGCTGCATCTGAAGGTGGAAGACGTCTACTGCATTCAGTGGAACCAGCAAGAAAAAGCTTTTGACGTCACCCTGAGGAAGGAGGACGTCTACAGCAGAGTGTCTGAGGTTTGCGGGAAAGTAGCTGGGGAAGGGCACCTGGCAGCATACAAGATTTGCAATCTTGACAGACCAAACTACAGGACAATCACTCTTCATATGTTTAACCCGTTTGTAACAGACGCTGCTTTAACTGCATTTCTTGGGCAGTATGGAGAGGTCATCACAGCAGCAAGGTATGTGAAGGACCCCTTAGGTTTCTGGACGGGGAGGAGGCAATTCCAGGTACTCCTCCACCCGGACCCTGAAGGGCCTGGAGGCCTGAAGCACCCGCCTGCCAAAGACAAGCCTACCGCGATGGTGGTGACTGTGGCGAATAGACTCCTGGGCTGTCCTTGGAGCGAGGGGCTGTACTGACTCTGGTTTCTCTTCATAACGCACAAGTCTTTCGCCTTTTACTAAAGACTTCCGTGGAGAGGAACAGCAACGAGAAGGGGGGCCATGTGGCCAAAGACTGTACTGCACCCAAGACTTGCCATGGTTGCGGGGCACTGGATCACCTATACCGCAGCTGCCCCAGTCACAGAAGGACTTTTGCAGAGGTCGTCAAACCGAGTGTTTGGATGGAGGGAGACAAAGAACCAAAAAAAAAAAAGGCTTGAACTTGCAGGAAGTGAAGTACGGGCAGAGGCGGATTCTGGGTCATCTGAGAGGGGCGAGGAGAAAGTGGCCCCGATGCAGGGATCAGCCGGAGACGTCGGAGTAAGCAGAGAAGTCCAGGCCCCCCCTGAAAACATGGAGGGTGGAGTCTCAATGCAGAGTCATGGCCAAGCATCCTCCAAGGTGAAACTAGGGGCAAGGAGGGGTTCCCAGGTTTTCGAGGTGGGTCTGGCGACTGAAAGGGAAGAGGGTGGGGATGAAGGGCATACTAAAAAAAAGAGGGGGAAGAAGAAATGGGAGCAGGGTCAGCCGAAAGATGAGGGGGACGATGGGGAGAGGGCAGATGGTTCAGGACATAGAAAGAAAATTGCAGAGGAAGGGGAGGGTGAGGTCGAAGTGCAAGAGGTGGGTGGAGAACTACATAGTGGAGATTCAGCAGACTTGCTGTCTTCAGGGTTGGGGCTGGCTTTCGATCTTTCCCCGGGCCTGCTCATGTTATCCCCCCCACAGGGAGAGGATGCATATGATGGACCCAGCAGGCCAACAGCATCCCCAAACACAGTGCCCTTTTCCTGGGCGGAGCAGATGGACGACGAGGATCTCTACGCGCAGTAGGGAGAGAAATGTGCTTGGGAATGGACATTAAAATATACAAATGGGTTCTTTTCAGGTACTTACTTTAAATGTGAGAGGAATGAGGGACCCTGTCAAAAGAATGGTCGTTTTTGATTTTGTAGCCTCCTTACAGGTGGAAATTTGTTTTTTGCAGGAGGTTCATTTACGGGATAAGGGGGATGTGATGAAGTTTTCAAGGGAGTGGAAAAAAGGGGTTTCAGTGTGGAGTGTAGGGGGAGTCTACTCTACAGGGGTTGGAATTTTGTTTGGGGTTAAAGAGATTAGGGTAGAGGAGGTTTTTGTTATAGTTCAGGGGAGGGTACTGGGCACTGATATTTCATGGGGGACAGTCAAGCTGAGGGTTATTGTGGTGTACGGACCACAGACTCCGGCAGAAAGACAAGAGGTGTTTGGACTAGTGGAGCCGCATTTTGTCACCAATAGGCAGGTAATTGTAGGGGGTGATTTTAATGTAGAGTTGGGAAAGGGGAGGGATACCAGCGATGCGTTCATCTCCCAACTTATGACCAGACATGGCCTGGTAGATTGCGGGAGGGAGGTCAGACCGCTGGTAGATGGTCCCTCATGGCATAATTCAAGGGAAATAGCAAGACGTTTGGATTATGTGTTTGTGGCAAAGTCTATGAGTCTGCTGGCAGGTAGACTGCTCCCTGTTTTCTTTTCAGACCATGATGGCCTGTTGTTTGAGGTGCTTTCGCGTGGGCCAGTGTTTGGGCCTGGGTACTGGCGCCTTAATATCAGTGTCCTGGAGGAGGAGATCTTTAAAGAGAATTTTATTTTGTTTTTTAAAGGCCTTGTAGGACTCAGACCAATGTGTCCTGGAGTGACGGAGTGGTGGGAGGTTACCAAGGAGCGTATAAAATTGTTTTGTTTAAAATATTGCAAAAGGAAGGCGAGGTTGGCCAAGAGGGAGGTGCATCATCTCCAGCATCTCCTCGAGCTCGAGTACGCCAGGGGAAACTCTGGGGGTACTGTAAATCAGTGGGATTGTGACTCCATGAAAGTACGGCTTAGGGATGTCTTTGAGGGTAGGGCCCGGGCACACCTGTTGAGGTTGCGTCAGGAATTCCTTGAGAATTGCGAGACGTGTTGTGCTGGTTTCTTCAGCTCAGTACGGGGGGATAAGTCAAAGCAGGTAGTGACAGGGATCAGGGATAAGCAGGGCAGGGTTGTGTCGGAAGCGGGTGAGATGGCGCGCCTTGCCACTGACCACTACCAGAAAAGTTTTATGGAGAAAGCAGTAGATGTAGGGGGAGGGGAGGCTTTCCTGGATTTATTGACCCAGCGGGTGCCACAAGACATAGCGCAGGCGTTGGGGGCCCCGCTCACTCTCAAAGAGCTTGAGGGTGCCCTTGGCAGAATGAAAAGACGGAAGGTGCCTGGCATCGACGGGCTGCCGGTAGAGTTTTATCTCAAGTTTTGGGACATACTTGGACCGGTAGTGTTGGAGGTGTTGTCTGAGATACTCCGCACAGGGGCAATGGGAAGGACTTTGGCCACTGGAGTTATCTCCCTTCTTTTCAAAAAGGGTGATCCTACTGACTTAGGTAACTGGCGGCCTCTGACCATGCTGTGTGTTGATTATAAACTCCTGGCAAAGATCCTAGCAGATCGTCTGAGCACAGCGCTTCCACATGTGGTTCACGTGGACCAGACATGCGGGGTGGCGGGCCGCTCGGTGAGATGGAATCTCCAGCTCATACGGGACGCCATCGCTTGGGCGGAGGACAGGCGCCTGCCTCTTATGATGGTTAGCCTTGACCAGGCAAAGGCTTTTGATAGGGTTCACTGGGGCTTTATGTTGAGGGTATTGGAAAGGTTAGGCTTCAGCCAGGTGTTTGTCGGATGGTTGCAAACGTTGTACAGGGATGTGGGGAGCATGGTTTTAGTTAACGGTCACCGAGGGGATGTTTTCAGGTTGCACTCTGGGGTAAGACAGGGGTGCCCGCTCTCACCACTGCTCTACATTCTTTACATGGAGCCCCTGGCGGAAGCCATTCGTGCTGACCCAGGCGTGAAGGGCTTCCTGGTGCCGGGTAGCGGCGGCCTACGGGCCAAGCTGTCGCAGTACGCAGATGACACCACACTGCTGCTGGACAGTGATGCATGTCTTATTCGGTCCTTGGGAATTTTCCAGGATTTTGGTCGGGTGGCTGGTGCAAAACTTAATTGCGCCAAGTCCTCAGTCAAGTTCTTTGGGCGCTGGAAAGAAAGGACGGATGTACCAGGGGGGCTTTCACTCTGCACGGGACCTCTGAAGCTACTAGGGGTTGGCTTCGGGACAGCCAACAGTGCCACAGCCAACTGGACCAGGTGCCTTTTGGCAGTCCAGAAGAAGCTTACGCTCTGGAAGGGCAGGTGTCTGACTTTAATAGGGAAGGTACTTGTACTGAAGGTAGACGTACTGCCATCTCTCGTATACCTGGCGTATATATACCCACTGCCAGCCAGTATGAGGAGGCCTCTAATGCGCCTAGTGTTTGGTTTCCTATGGGGTGGGAGATATGAGTATGTGGCAAGGGCCCGCATGCTGGCTGGGATTGAAGCAGGGGGGAGAGATGTGCCGCACCTTTCGCTGAAGTTGGACTGCATTTTTGTATCATTTTTGTGTAGGGAATTATCCACCCCCATAGAGCACCCTTCAGGCTACTTCCTGCGGCTCTTTTTCGCCTACCAGGCCAGAAAGCTAATGGTCTGGAGCAATTTGGCGCCTCGGGTGGAGCAGCAGCCATGGCACTACCACCATGCAGCCAGGTGGCTGCGAGCTCATCCAGAGGCTTCTGCAACAGCGGTGAGAATAAACCACAGGGCCCTCTACAAAGTGGTTAGACAGGGAGTGGTTGCGCCTCCAGTGGTTGGGATCCCGACCTCGATTTGGAGGAGGATTCAGCCAATAGGGCTTGACAATGGATTGAAAGATTTAAACTGGCTCTGCATTCATAACTGTCTGCCGGTACGGCAAATTATGTATCGGCATGGGCTGGCAAAATCTGCTGTGTGCCCAAGGGCCACCTGTGTGAGGGAAGAGACAATAAGGCATGTCATGTGGGATTGTCCATTTGCTGAGGGGGTATGGGGTAAAGTAGGCACGTGGCTAGGACAGTTAGTCCCTGGGTTCCAACTGACATGGGATAGGGTGGAGAGAGGAGTGGGCTCAGGGAATAGTCGGGCATATTTCCTCGTTTGGCTAATTATCAGCCTAATCAAGAGGAGCTTGTGGTCAGCAAGGCAAGAACTGGTAAAAAGAAATAGAGATATTAGAGAGGAAGGCGTGATGAGGAGGGTGAAAGTGGACCTGAAGGGGAGAATTGAAGTAGACATTGTTAAGTGGGGCAAACATGCCGCCTTGGAGAGGTGGAAAGGAGGGTTCGGTTGGGTATGATAACATGCAGAGGGTGGTAATATGTGTTTTCCTTTTAATAAACTGCTTTATTTTAACAAAGGAAAATTACGCCATGAATTGTAAGGTATTAATTGATGAGTGCTATGATGCTTCCTTTATTTGTATATGTGTTGAGAACTGAAGAAAAGATGTAATAATAAAGAGAATCTGTTCTTTAATAAAAAAAAATAAAAAAAAAAAAATCTGTTCTTATCAGTTTAATATCTGATATGTCCTCTATACGAGGACAAACATATTAAAGT
>NW_019522782.1:0-1974 GCF_002814215.2 Seriola lalandi dorsalis | reverse complement strand
GTAAACAAAAAATGCTAGGGATGAGAAGTGCACCACGTGTGTTGTGAGTGTTGCACCAGCTCCATTTGTAAACTGGTAGTTGTTCTCTTTACTCTTTCGCAGGGGCAATTTCATAGTCTGTGAAGTTCTGCTGAGACGTGATTATTGCTAGTTGAAAACTTAACCCAATACCCCGCCTGGATGACTTGAAATATAGTCAGCTGTGGCAATTTTTGTTGGTCTCTGAAGGGACTTTTCAACTCTGTATTGATGACAAATCTCCAGTTGATGCATGATATTTAGCTCTTTGGTGTTCCCATTTATGTGGCTGTGAAGGGAAACATCCCTCATTTTTAGGCCACTTGGTAGAGTGGCCTCACTCTTGTGGAATTCATTTCTCTTTCATGGGAGATCAAGGAGTTCATCAGTAAATGAGTCAACTTCTTTTCTACTGATTGGGTGCGTGTTAAATGTCAGAAGAAGGCTTGGGAAAGGGAAATGAATGCTGTGTTGGTTGTTAAAATATGGAGGACTGCTCTTTCCTGTATATATAGATGGTCAATGAAGAGCAGGCGCAGGTTAATTCCGTTTGAAAGTGATTGATGGTTTTCATTATTCAGAGGTCACGTTACATACGTTTTACCCCTCTGTGTCGCCAATTTGCCATGAATGCAAATCAAATGATGGTGGACTGTCCACCAATTCATCCATTCTGATCCATAATGCTTTCTTTTTTTCTGGGGTCTACCATAGGACTCTCCCTACTGATAGGATGCTCAGTGGACTCATCAATTCTCCCTGCACCCATTCAAACAGTGTTGTCGATGGGCATGCTACGAGCAAAAGAAAAGCCCCCAAAGAACACAACGCCTTCTCAAAGACGGGAAGGCGCCGGCCTCACGTTGCTTGAGAAGATGGTCGCATTAACTGGTTTTTGTTACTCACCTGAAGTAACTGGGATTTCAACATTAACAAAGGTCAATACAAGGGGGGAAGAACGGCGGGGTCACTCTTTGAAATGATGGACTCAACCTCACCAGGGCTTGTGCAGCACACAACCTGACCAGTGCTAGTGCAGCACACAACCTGACCAGTGCTAGTGCAGCACACAATCAGCAGCTTAGACAAAGACTCCAAAAAGCGCAGTGAGATTTGGAATGTTGACTGTTGGCCGACAAAGCGGAAACAGAGGAAATGCTGCCCGAATCCCGTCAAACACTTTTTCTCTGTGTTTTTGTGGCTGCTCACCGGTGCCTGATAACTTCAAGTTTTTGGTAACTTGGCTCTTAAGGCGCAGGCTCTTTCCTCCACAACCCCATTGGATAGAGCCTGTGACAACATGGCACTGGCGAGTCCCGGGACTTGGCAGGCGGCAAGCAAAGACAAGCCTACCGCAATGGTGGTGACTGTGGCGAATAGACTCCTGGGCTGTCCTTGAAGCGACGGGCTGTACTGACTCTGGTTTCTCTTCATAACGCACAAGTCTTTCGCCTTTTACTAAAGACTTCCGTGGAGAGGAACAGCAACTAGTTCAAGCTGTTTTTGGTAGGCTTTGCCTAACGGCGGAGCCCATTGAGTTTGTGAAAAGTGTTGGAATAATTGTATATATAGTTATCTCATATTTGATAATTGAACATTTCTGCCTTGCTGTTTAGATCATATATGTGGTTAGTCTGTACCTTGCCCTTAACATGAACATGCTCTGATTTATTGAAGTTAGTATGTGTGTAACGTAAATGTGTCTTTAACATGTTTTACTACCCTAACCATATATGTAGTTGTTTTCAGAATGAAGTGTCTTACAGGATGCAGGTGGTGGAGAGGACCACAGGCGGACACGAGCGCTGTACAGAACAGACTGGGATCAGTCTGTTCTACTTCTATACCATGAAATAAACATTTATACCATGTATCACAATCACCCCCATATCATATTCACACATCATATTAATTCATTATGTTCATTGATTATGATCACTCATTGTATTATGTTAT
>NW_019522781.1:0-831 GCF_002814215.2 Seriola lalandi dorsalis | reverse complement strand
TCTTCATACCTTGCGATAATATGACGTTTTCTGATGATTTTATGCTTTATTATACTCTGTCATTTTTTCAGTTCTTTTTGCCATACTATACTATGTTGTGTTTTTTGCTTTTAGGGCCTTACTATGCTATGACGTCTTTATATCTTACTATACTATGAAGTTTTTCTATGTTTTTATGCCTTATATACTATGACCTTTTTTAGCCTGGATACCATTTTCCTTAGCACCTTCCTAGACTTTTATGTCTTAGACTGTGACTATGATGTCCTCTTAAGCACTAGCATCGTAGTGCAGTGGTTAAAGCTGTGTACTCCCAATGAGAAGGTGCAGAGTTCAAACCCCACTTGGAAACTTTCTGCAAAGTACTTTAATGAATCCCATTTCCCTTTGAGAATATACAGCTATATGTGGCTTCTAGGCTTGAGTACACCAAGACATTTTTATGAAACTTACTTACTACACTTATTATACTATGAACTTTTTTCACGTTTTTTGCCATACTATATTATGTTGTTTTTTTGCTTTTAGGGCCTTATTATACCATGACGTATTCATACCTTGCGATAATATGACGTTTTCTGATGATTTTATGCTTTATTATATTTTGTCATTTTTTCAATTTTTTGCCATGCTATACTATGTCGTTTTTTTACACGTTTTTTGCCATACTATGCTATGTTGTTTTCTTTGGTTTTTAAGGCTTTATTATACCATGACGTCTTCATACCTTGCGATAATATGACGTTTTCTGATGGTTTTATGCTTTATTATACTTTGTCATTTTTTTGAATTTTTTGCCATACTATACTATGTCGTTTTTTCACGTTTTTT
>NW_019522780.1:1940-2653 GCF_002814215.2 Seriola lalandi dorsalis | reverse complement strand
CACATTTCATGTGATTTAAAACAGTTCAGTGTTTAAACTTTCATCAGCTGCTTTTAGTTTAAATCTCATTCTACAATTTTCTCCTCGTTTCATTCGTGACGTTTGAACACGTGGAAACAGAAATCAAACTGCTGCACTTTAACTTCTGTCATTTATAGAATATTTAAATATTATTTATTCATGAACGATGTGGATAAAGTGCGTCAGCTGACAGTTCCCGCACTAAATCCTCCGCCGTCTTCACCTGTTCATCCCTGTGGCATTTTAATCAATAATCAACCAATACAGCTGAAATAAATAATTGATGATAAATGTAGAAGAATATAAATAAATGTAAACTGTAACAGAGTCACTAAAGACAGGTTTGATAATGAGTCTGTTTGTGCAGGTGAGTGGACTGACTGTCAGCAGGTGTCGTTACCTCAGTCGGAGTTAATGTGAAAAAGATTCTCAAATTGAGGAAAGCTTATTAATTTTTTTGTTTGTTTATTAAACCAATTGATTAGTTGAATTTATGTTTTTGGATTAAGAATTTAGCATTTAGAACTATTTAGTTAATTAAATATTCAAGGGCTCATCATTTCCAATCCAATCCACTTTATTTATAAAGCACAATTTAAATAAACACAAAGGTTCCCAAAGTGCTGTACATTTAAATAAACACAGTGAAAGACAGAATCATTAAAAACACAATAAAACATGTACAAAATGGC
>NW_019522780.1:0-927 GCF_002814215.2 Seriola lalandi dorsalis | reverse complement strand
GCAGGTAACTACAACCAACCTGTCTGACAATGGTCGTATCACACCTGTAGAGGTTCAGCACTGCCATGGACTGTAGAACCGAACCTGATCTGGGTCCTGCAGGATCCTTGTCTACGCTCAGACCCAGGTGATAGTCCGACCCCGTTCATGACCGCATGGACCATGACGTCACCTGAAGCTGCCTGAACGTCAAACAGCTGATGTTCAGATCAGGAGACATTTCACCTTTAAACAGCTTGATTAAAATAACATCAGACTCGTCATGTTCAGTCTTCTTCTGTGGTATTATCTGTAACAGTCAGGGAGACTCTGGGGGAAAGACTGGGCAGGAAGTGAGCTCTCAGACTGAGTGTGTGGCCCTGAAAAGGGCCTTTATGTGGTCGGAACCAGCAGCTCTTACTTAGATCCGGTTCCTCGGAGCCGGTTCCTCGGAGCCGGTTCCTCGGAGCCGGTTCCTCGGAGCCGGTTACTTGGAGCTGGTGTACTTGGTGACGGCCTTGGTGCCCTCAGACACGGCGTGTTTGGCCAGCTCCCCGGGCAGCAGGAGGCGGACGGCGGTCTGGATCTCCCTGGAGGTGATGGTGGAGCGCTTGTTGTACTGAGCCAGGCGGGAAGACTCTCCGGCGATACGCTCGAAGATGTCGCTGACGAAGGAGTTCATGATGCTCATGGCCTTGGAGGAGATGCCGGTGTCGGGGTGGACCTGCTTCAGCACCTTGTACACGTAGATGGCGTAGCTCTCCTTCCTGGTCTTCCTCTTCTTCTTGCCGGTTTTAGACACGGACTTGGAGACGGCTTTCTTGGAGCCCTTCTTCGGTGCTTTCACTGGGTCAGGCATGTTTCCTTAGTCTGTTTCCTGAGGTGAGTGACGTGGCACCGGCAGAGCTCGGGCTTTACTTCCGCCTCATGCTAATGTCAGTGTGCTGT
>NW_019522779.1:0-1305 GCF_002814215.2 Seriola lalandi dorsalis | reverse complement strand
CATAAAAAGTCATAGTATAGTAAAGCATAAAAACGTCATAAAAACGTCATAGTATAATAAGGCACAAAAAGTCATAGTATGGTAAGGCATAAAAAGTCATAAAAACATAATGGTATAGTAAGGCATAAAACGTCATTAAAAAACATAGTATAATAAGTCATAAAAACGTCATAGTATAGTAAGGTATGAAAAGTCATATAAACATCATAGTATAGTAAGGCATAAAAAGTCGTTGTATAGTCAGGCATAAAAAGTCATTAAAACAACATAGCATAGTAAGGCATAAAAAGTTATAGTATAGTAGGGCATAAAAAGTCATAAAAACGTCATAGTATAGCAAGGCATAAAAATTCATTAAAACGTCATAGTATAGTAAGGTATAAAAAGTCATAGTATGGTAAGGCATGAAAAGTCATAAAAACGGTATAGTATAGTAAGGCATAAAAAAGACATTTTATAGTAAGGCATAAAAAGTCATAGTATAAGAAGGCATAAAAAGTCATTAAAACAATATAGTATATTAAGGCATAAAATGTCATAGTATAGTAAGGTATTAAAAGTCATAAAAACGACATAGTATAGTAAGACATAAAAAGTCATAGTATAGTAAGGCATAAAAAGTCATTGTATAGTCAGGCATAAAAAGTCATTAAAACAACATAGTAGAGTACGTCATAAAAAGTCATCGTATAGTAAGGCATAAAAAGTTATAAAAACTTCATAGTACAGTAAGTCATAAAAAGTCATAAAAACTTCATAGTACAGTAAGTCATTAAAGTCATAAAAACGACATATTATAGTAAGGCATATAAAGTCATAAAAACTTTATAGTACAGTAAGGCATAAAAAGTCATTAAAATGACATAGTATAATAAGGCATAAAAAGTTATAGTATAGTAAGGTATAAAAAGTCATAAAAACGACATAGTATAGTAAGGCAGAAAAAGTCATTAAAACGACAAAGTATAATAAGGCATAAAACGCCATAGGATAGTAAGGCATAAAAAGTCATAAATACATCATAGTATAGTAAGGCATAAAAAGTCATTAAAACAACATAGTATAATAAGGCATAAAAAGTCAGAAAAACACCATAGTATATTGAGGCATAAAAATGTCATAGTATAGTAAGGCATAAAAAGTCATAGTATAGTAAGGTATAAAAAGTCATAAAAAGTCATAATATAGAAAGGCATATAAAGTCATTAAAACAACATAGTATAATAAGGCATAAAAAGTCATAATATAGTAAGGCATAAAAAGTCATTGTATAGTCAGGCATAAAAAGTCATTAAAACAACATAG
>NW_019522778.1:2634-3336 GCF_002814215.2 Seriola lalandi dorsalis | reverse complement strand
AGCTGCTGTTAATGAGACAGTTTGACGAGATGGAAACAGACAGAGACTCAGACGAACAGTGTTTGATGTCTGTACTGTCACTGTGTTTAAAGCGGCTGCTGTCTGTGCATCAAGGCCTGTTAACACCTGATGAAAAGAAAAACACCTTTTAGTCACTGTCAGGAAAGTGTCTGGAGATGATGGTGGCGAATGAATGAATGAATGAATGAATGAATGTCTGCACAGTTATATTGACATGAACCAGAGCACTGCGTATGCATCTTCAAACAACAGAGAAAGTCCAAGAATGCAGAAGCAGCATAAACATCTTTTCATATTCCGAAAAATAAAAGCAACGCTGCACAGTTCTGACACGTCAGAATAAATGCAGATTAAATCATTTAAAAACTCCTAAAATTAAACACACGCCGCATGTTTTCCTCCTGGGTAAAGACTTTGTCTTTTATATTTGCATATGCCGTTAATTTAGGTTTCGACAGGATACATCAAACCGTTTTCTTCAAAATGTAATTAATTAATTACTGTTAATTACGGCACAAGTGATCCCTGTGGACGTGCAGCTTCCTCCTCAGGAACTGGGTTGTGAGTAATTTCGTCGCATGTTCGAATCATGAGCTCAGCTTCTCTAAAACCGCGGCTCAGGCTGTTTTCTGCCTGGAGGCTGGCATGTTGTCACGAGTTAGAGAGCTGATCAACACTCTG
>NW_019522778.1:0-1255 GCF_002814215.2 Seriola lalandi dorsalis | reverse complement strand
CAGTATTAATATAGAAGCTAGAGCTGATCTATAATCACACTACACATGGACACAGACCTTCACACTGGAGGAGAACAAGAAACAAAAAACAAGAATTTTATTTTACAAAACAGGCAGATGAAGCCAGCACGTCTAAGAAAAATAAAAAAGACTTTGCTGGAGTGTCCTTGAACGCAGCAGCAGCACGTGCGGGCGCCGTTACTGACCAAACTGTTGAGGCGACTGTTGATGTGACTGATGTGACATCACACCGCGGTTACACTCAACTGAGCTTATCTCATGTCTGCAGACCAAGGGTGTGTGTGTGTGTGTGTGTGTGTGTGTGTGTGTGTGTGTGTTTTCAGGTTTATCTGCTCTCAGATGCCGAACCAGGTTCTTCAGAGCATCAGCATCATCGACACGCCCGGTATCCTGTCGGGGGAGAAGCAGCGGATCAGCAGAGGTACGACCTTTATACTCGATATACACCTGGTTTTAAACTGACTGTAATTACCACGTACGATGCAGCTGTCGATGTTCTCCGCAAAGGAAACACAGTCACACTCTGACTGGTTGTTGCTTTGAGAAACAAAATGTCTTTTAATGTAATTTAACAAACAAACTTAATTCTAATGCTAAAAATAAAGAAAACAGATATTGTGTTCTGGAGACTCGAGATGTCACGTTCACAAGGCCAAAACCGTGGTTTGTGAGATCCCCGTGACCTTGACCTTTGACCTCCAAAATCTAATCAGTTAATCCTCGAGTCCTGGTGAATGTTTGCGTTAAACTGGAAGAAGTTTGGTCGAGGCGTTACTGAGATATCGTGTCCACGAGAGTGAGACGGACGGACGGACAACCTGAAAACATAATGGCTGCCGCTCTGACTGTTGCCGGGCGGGTTAGTGTTTCCTGCCACCGTGTGTTTCACACGTCCTTCCTCACAGGATGAAAACAAGTTCCTATAAAGCAAATGACTCCAGACCTGGTTTAAGGTTTGGTGATGGATGAGCAGTGATTGTAGTTATAGTTATGGTTATAGTTATGGTTATTGTTATAGTTATAGTTATAGTTATAGTTATGGTTATGGTTATGGTTATGGTTATAGTTATGGTTATGGTTATGGTTATGGTTATAGTTATAGTTATGGTTATGGTTATGGTTATGGTTATAGTTATAGTTATGGTTATGGTTATGGTTATAGTTATGGTTATGGTTATAGTTATAGTTATGGTTATGGTTATGGTTATGGTTATAGTTATGGTTATGGTTATGG
>NW_019522777.1:0-1183 GCF_002814215.2 Seriola lalandi dorsalis | reverse complement strand
AAAAAAAAAAAAAAAATCAATCATCTGTTTGAGTGTAACACTCGTGTATTTCTGACATTTTACAGAACATCATCAACGATCGGCCTCGTCTCCGGGGTCACACACTGTTTCTGCGCTCACGAGGAAACTGAGCTCACTGTCAATTACAGAGGCAGCAAAATTAAAATAAGACACCAGGTTACTGCAGGTTATTCATGACGTGTGCTCTCGGTGAGTCCGTCCTCCGGGGACAAACAGTCTGGAGGCCGAACAAACACTTTAACAAGGTGCTGCTGCTGTTTTCATGCTCACAATCCACTAAATCGACTACGTGACAGAGGAGCTAAATGCCAAACGGCTGCTAAAGAGCAAAACTGCTGCTGCTGCTGCTGCTGGAGGTTTCAAACTGTAACGCTGCCCCCTGCTGCCCCCTGCTGCCCCCTGCTGCCCCCTGCTGCCCCTGCAGGGGAACTACAGGCCAGCAGACAAACAGCAAACATTACTCAAACAAACTCATAATAATCAATATCTAATGATGAATTGAACTTATTGTATTAAAGCACGACAGTAACAGAGAAAAAAAAAACGCCTTGAATTTAAGTCGTTTACATGAGGAAAGATTTGAACGTACAAATATTATGATCATTGCCTAATAGTAATAATAAAATACTATTGATACATTATTACATTAACATTATTGATTTTATTAAAGCAGAATTGAAATAATAAACAATAAATAAACAACAACCAGTCAAACAAATAAATTAACATTAATCTAATTCACTCAGTTTACACGAGGAAACATACAAATATTATAATTATTGCTTTATAATAAATACATCATTATATTATTGATAGGTTATTGAATGTTAAAATATCTGTGTGGGGAAATCAAGAGATTCAGGTGAAATTATAGAGGAACTAAGTAGAAATGTAGAAATGAAATATGTAGACAAGATAAATACATAAAAAACCTAAATGAACTACAAATATAAATAACTAAAGCAATGTGAAACGTTTTATGCTCTTGAACGACATAAAAAATGTTTATTAAGCTGCTCATTTCTGTCAATACGGTTATTTGAGTTTTATGAACGTTTTCCATTGACAGTGATATTGCTGATTTTGTTTATTCTTATTTTTTCTAACTTTGCTTTTTCTAACTTATTTATCATTTATTTATTCATTTTTGTTTATCTATGTC
>NW_019522776.1:1518-2574 GCF_002814215.2 Seriola lalandi dorsalis | reverse complement strand
TGGCTAAAAGGCAAACCGGTCAAACATTTATCACACATTCTTCAGCTGTGTGAATCACTCGCAGGGAGTTTGAGCTTTAGTAATGAGTAACTAATGGGGGATGGAAAACCTGGACGCTCAGGTTCGAGAGCTGGAGCTGGTAGACAGCCTTTTCTGAGTCTCATGTGTTCTGAGCTAAAAGCAAATCATTATTTTATACAGAGAGTCAACAATAACCCAAACAGAAATAGTGTATACAGTCTGCTTCAATACAGCGCCGGACCATCATCTTTGTGGATAGAATTTATCAGCAGTAGATTTCTACATTGCTAGTCAAACAACACAGTCAAACAAAGCAGGAGGCACTGATCTGATGGGGTTAATGTGGAGCCTGGCTGCAGACACATGACTTTCTGCCTTTAACTGAAGCCTCGTTCTTAACATACACCTGTCTGCATGTTCCCTGATATTACCTGTACAACTGAAAAGGTGCTTTGCACATCACTCTAACCTGTATTTGGTTAGAGTGGTGGAATTTATTCATTCCATCTATATCCATCTATTTAATTATATATTTTTTGACATCTACATCCACATCAACACCTGCTAGGATACAATACTGCCAGTCAGCAAATGATTTATTTTGGAAATGGTACGACACATAGCATTGCAAACAGTATCTGGCTCCATTTATTGAAATCAAAATTTGAATTTAAACTAAACCCAAATGCATTTTTGTTGCATTAAATAGCTGTCTCATCATAAGTTGTCCTTTCTTAATGAATGAAATCTTTTTTTTAAATGACAGTGCAAACATACTGTATTGAATTCCTTAGAAATACAGTGTAGTTCAATTTGTATAATAATTACAATACAACAATTGTATGTGCTATGTAAACTAGCTGCTCTTTTCTACTCGCACATTAGTTCCCTGTTGTTTTGTGGCCTTTAGATAAACTGACCGAGAAAGAAGCTTATCATTTTATCACGTCAACTTTTACTGACACTTACAGTAAACTTGTCCTGAAGCAGGACACAGTTTCCGCATGCCTGCTCGACAGACTTTAAGCATCAAGG
>NW_019522776.1:0-993 GCF_002814215.2 Seriola lalandi dorsalis | reverse complement strand
GAAGCCCGTTGTTCACTCTGACCTCAGCGTATTCTGATGTGTTATTCTGTAACCCCAGATTGACTGTCCCACCGTTCTTGTTCTGGAAAAACCTGATGTCTGCATAGTTCAGCTCCTGGAAAAGAAATAAAGATGGTGGTGATTCTAGAGTCTGTTGGGGCCCTAGGCAAAAAAATGGCAAGGGGCCCCTTCAAATTAGCGTTCATCACAATTATGTAATAAATAATCAGACTAAATGTATGATATCTAAACATTTTTTTTATTCCAAATGTTCATGTTAGTAAAATTTTCAAAATATAAATATTAAGAACATAAAAATTTAAAAACATAAAAACTCAAATATAGGTACAAAAACCAATAAAAAAGATAAATAACTAAATAACTGCAAAGCTGTCACTTTGTTAATAACCTATACTTTATAAGGCCAGATAGTCCATTTTTTAAATAGTTTAATCATCTTTAGAAAAAAATCTTGTATGTGCAGCCTTTACTGAAAATAATTGGCAACACTGCTTCTGACATGTTACAAATTGTGCATTGGTTGTTTAAGTGGGAGGGAGCCGCATTGTGAGACACTGTGAAGTAAAGTTTGTCAGCCCTTGGGGGCCCCCCAACAGCCTGGGGCCCAGGGCCTTGCCTGTTCACAAGCTGAGCTGCTGAAGAAAGAGGGAAAAGCTGTGTGGTTTAAAATTGTTTTAAAATGTGTGAACTGCAGAATTGTAACTTTCACAACCATATGCTATTAAAAGGGAACAAAGATTTAGTTACTGATTCCCACAGATCATTATGTGTGATAAAACCATCTAATTATAAACTTAGATCATCAAATATTTACTGATGAGGTACTGATTTATTTCTGTACTCCACTTGTCTTCCACATGTATTCAAATGCAGATACACATGTAATCACAGCTATACTACAATTAGTTTGAACAGTTTTGTTGGCGCACAGACTGAGAATCATGAAAGTACTTAGTTTGGCATGTAAACATG
>NW_019522775.1:0-1279 GCF_002814215.2 Seriola lalandi dorsalis | reverse complement strand
TGGAAATTGGACCTTGAACAGTGGTTCACTTTCTTTTGTTTGGGCTTGTGGTCGGTCATCATTTTCATTGTAGTACATGGCAGCCAGGTAGAGTCTGGAGGTACAGTAAAGAGAAAATCAAAGATGTTAATATTGACAGAAACCTTAGCCTACACACTCTCACAAGTTCTAAGTTACCAGAGCTTCATTTACCTGCACAGCATTCCAAGAAATGGGAAGACAACATTCTTGAAAACGAAGGATGATGCTGTGGAAAGCCTCCACAGATGAAGTCTGGTGGTGGGGGCTCAGGGGCTTGTGATGTTGGGTCTGAGCTCTACCTCATGAGCTGGACACCAAATATGTTGGATTTCGGTTGTTTATCACTTTATTGGCTATCATAAATTAAAAAAATATTAATATTAAAAATATTAATATTAAATAATAACTTGAAAATGAATTAAAGTTCACGGGGCACCAGCCTAAACTAATAAGCAAAATAGCCCATTTCCGATTTCCTGGTGGAGTAAAGTCCTGTCTGGCTGTGTTGCTTTGCGGTTATCTCCTTTGTTCTCCTCACAGAGTTAGCTGTTCCACGCTAACTCTGCTATGACTCCTGTTGCTTGGAAAATCAGCTGGCGTGTGTGTGAACATACGAGTACTCGATTAACTGTATGACTGACCACAACCTAAGCAAACATTACAACAACAAGACATCAATCAACAAGTACATTAACAAGTTAAGACTCCTGCTGCTTAGCTATGCTGTGCTATGCTGTGCTGGGAAAGGTTAGGCCCAGTCAGTTAACGTTACCCGGTCCTTGGAACAAACAAAGAGGTCCTTTCCAGTGTTTTGTAAAGTCCAGTGAGTTGGGAGGCTTCCTAGTGGAGTAAAGTCCTGTCTGGCTGTGTGGCTTTGCGGTTATCTCCTTTGTTCTCCTCACAGAGTTAGCTGTTCCATGCTAACTCTGCTACGACTCCTGTTGCTTGGAAAATCAGCTGGCCTTGTGTCGTAGCTGCTGATTCTGAAGAGGATTTGGTTCACTCACAGTTAATCCGAAGCAGGTCGCTGCTGTTGAGGAGAAGAGTGTTTGCAGGCTGCTGTGAGCAGGCCGGAGAGAGAGCTGGTTTCTCAGGTAGCAGAGCTGACCTGGGCTGGGGCCTTGTTGCCCTTTGAAGAACCGAGAGGAGAGAGCTGGAGCTGCTCTCCAGAGCAAGCCAAGAAGAGAAGAGAGAGAGAAGAGGGCCAGAGATCTGGTTTTGTTTGGTGACACCCTTGGGGGTCACGTCACACGCTGAC
>NW_019522774.1:1538-2135 GCF_002814215.2 Seriola lalandi dorsalis | reverse complement strand
CTCCCTCAGAGGCTGAGAAATAAAGGCTTTTAGTGACAGTGTTACATCAGGTGAATCTTTACCTCCAGTTAGCGGCTAATGGCTGTAATCTGCTTCAGTGTCGCTCCCCTTGCTCAGGTTGTTAAGCCTTTGTCTGAACCACAACTTTAAAAACTTTTTTGTGCTAAAAAAACAAATGAAATAATGGATTTTGCCTTCAACACATTTCCTTGGTCACATGTCTTGGAAAGACGAAATCATATGCTTAGCATGTTACATCTCATCCGGTCTTAATGGATTCATTGATATTCTGTCTAATAACCTTTTTAACACTGTGGCGTGCTGTGGCTGAGAATGAAGTTTGTGTGTTGTGGGATAGATAACCAAACCAGTTAGCTAAAAGAGGCTAAAAAGCTTTGGCATTGAGGGGGAGTGCAGAGCTAATATGAAAACAATGAGTTAAGCAGTTTCAAGCTGAGCATTTTAAATTCATTTTCAGGTGAAAGGGGGAACCTGAAGATTTAATCTAAATGTTATTCTTGACTAGGGTTGGGCGTCATTAAGATTAATGGTATTGGTACTTTACCCGATACGGCTTATCGATCCAGTACTTTAACG
>NW_019522774.1:0-978 GCF_002814215.2 Seriola lalandi dorsalis | reverse complement strand
TGTGTGTGTGTGTGTGTGTGTGTGTGTGTGTGTGCGCGCTGCACAGTGCTCCAGAGTGACACAGAGCTGCTCTTGCCCCTCACACAGTCAGACAGGGAGATGCAGATAAACTTCAGTTGGGAACAGTGAAAATGCATCATAGATGAATGTCTTAATCAGAAACAGAGTTGGTGAGATACAATGTGTGAGAAAACTTTTATGTAGTGATAATAGGAAATCTAATTTCTTAACTTCTCCAGTACGGAGAGCAGAACCAATAAAATCAGAGCTTATCGATACTCTAGTAGACACTAGTACGGCAATCCCTGATCTCCAGGTTGAACATTTGTAGTCTTTGCTCCAAGTTGCTGAATCCTCAGTCGATCATAAAATCTCATGTCACAGACGGGTTAGACAAAAGACAACACAAAAAAAATTGTCTGGTTAGATCTCAGCTTTCCAAAAAACATCTGTATTAATACCTTAGATTGGCGATTTCCTCTCGCTTCTCTGGAACCTCTACTGGACAATATGACACAGGTAGAGTTAAATAATGTGGCCTGCACCTAACTGGTCAATGCCAAATCCCTAATTCACCATTATGTTGAATTCAGAGTGATTTAAGGCATCTGTGTTTTCATTGTCAAACTGATGAGAGGGAGATCAATGTATCATTTACAGTAGATATCAGTATTAAATATTGTTCTACATCAATGTGAGTCAGGAGTCAACAGTGTAGGTTGTATTAAAGTTATATCATCCTGTTCAATCAGTGGATAGAGAATTAATTTTACGAATGTGGCCTTCTCCATTTTGCTGTGTCAGAGTCAGAAAAATTAGTATTATTTTAAACAAAATAAATGTGTCAAATGTCAAAGAAATGTGTAAAAGGCAGAAGCTGAAATCACACTGCAGGACTCAGTGATGGAGGTGTGTGTGTGTGTGTGTGTGTGTGTGTGTGTGTGTGTGTGTGTGTGTGTGTAGTAGAGCTTGCTATTT
>NW_019522773.1:2513-3002 GCF_002814215.2 Seriola lalandi dorsalis | reverse complement strand
AAGTCTGGTCACTTTTATATGAATTATGTAAACATACAGTGTATTAACTAAATATATACAAGTAAGAAAGTAAGTAAAACTGCTGTTATAAACGATGTATAATTCTAC
The DNA here is from genome assembly GCF_002814215.2 of Seriola lalandi dorsalis. Lineage (NCBI taxonomy): Eukaryota > Metazoa > Chordata > Actinopteri > Carangiformes > Carangidae > Seriola > Seriola lalandi. The sequence continues at coordinate 2,894 of NW_019522773.1, read as the reverse complement.
GATTCTTATGACATCTGGAATCTTTTGCTGTTTTTGCTGGATTTACCTTTGACTCTCAGAAATATTCCTTTCAGAAATGTAATGTTAAGTTTTTCTACTTGTAGGCAGTAGTAGATTGCAGTGTCACTGAACTGTGCTTTGGAAATACGCTTAACATATTTTTCAAGCTCTTGTTTTGCTTTTATGTGATGAGTTTCCTTAACACTGTTTTCATCTAAAGTAAAGTAAGTAAATTGTCCTCCTAAACTTTCAGGAAATGTTCCAGAAACAAGCCTGATCCAAAATAAGCGTGCAGACTGCGAAGTTCTCTGGCGGGTACATGTCAGAGTCACAGTTTCTCCAACATTAACAGTCTTTGTCTCGAAGATGTGTTCATCTGCG
>NW_019522773.1:0-1173 GCF_002814215.2 Seriola lalandi dorsalis | reverse complement strand
ACCACAATGGAAATTAGTTTTTACTTTTTTGTGTTATTCTTGACATTAATAAATAAACAGGCTAACCCTTACCCTAACCCTGACATTTTATATTTGTTTCAATACATCACATAAATATAATCAAAACAATGTTGATAGTAGCTGCGACATGACAGGCCCCTCTTGCAAGCTACCATTAGAAGCACAGTGGTGCAACACAGGCTCCAGTGTCTCAGCTCAGACGTCCCTTGACAACACAACAGCTGAAATGTCGGATTAGTTGTAATGAAGCCAATGTTGTCACGTATGAGATGCTTCATGTTGACCTGGAATTGCAATATAAACCCTGCACTGGCATCACCTCTTCTTCGAAGTAAAAAATGTAAAAAAAAAAAAACAGTAAAAAACGATTTACTGGATCTGATTTTTTTTTTTTTTCAGATGAATGAAGTTTGCTTACACACAGGTCAAATGTGAATCAAATGATGACAGTTTATAACAGTTCAGAAGTTTGTTTATTAATAAATGAAACAACACACGTTCATACATGACAAATTCCCTTTAGTACAGGTTTTTGTATTGCGCTGATACGGAGCTGAAGGGCTCGGCAGGAAATGAAACTATAATTAAAGTGTATAACAAGAAAGGTAACGCTGCAAGATCTTGAAACTCTTTGAAAACCCAATAAAATACACACAATAAAGGACAAAAAATTATAAGGTTGAGATGCTGAAGTATTAAATGTTATTTTTGCATCATAATTGTTTAATTCTTTTTCTGAATTAACTGAATTCAAAAATATTATTCAATGTTTGCAAACAATTTGTCCAAAATATATAACAATTATGCATAAAACATAAAATTTATCCAAAGTATAATATTATGTTAACAACTTCAGAGGTAAAGCGCAAACACCAGTGCTGCTACCCTGGTATTTTTCTGGCATATTGTGCCACACAAATTTCTTTTTAGTACCATCAATTATTAAAGCCAGTGTTTGAACTGTTATTCCATCACAAAAGTCCTGACATCAGTGTAGATCGTCTCTTCCTTTGCTGTTGCTTTCCTTCTCCCTGCTTGCCCAGTTTTTCTCATGGTAATGTTTGGTTTAGAATAAACCAGAGAGTCCTCATTTCTCTGAGGAAAAAAAATGCACCAATTGAAAATGAGAGGATTGATTTCAATACATGTACA
>NW_019522772.1:7007-7496 GCF_002814215.2 Seriola lalandi dorsalis | reverse complement strand
CCCTGTCCTGGCGTGGGTTTTCCTCCGGGTCCTCCGGTTTTTCCCACACTCTAATTCAAACTCTAATTTGGACAATAAAATCATTCAATTAGATACTTTTGATTCCTGAATGGACTTCTTCTTAGATATAATCATATGACATGACATATATAATATTTGCTAATCATATTTATCCATGTTGAATATTGATCATACAGTATGAGTGTAACTTATTTTAAATCTTAATCTGCAAAGAACATTTTAACATTTTAACTCATTTAAAAAGTTTAATATTTTCCTCTGAAATATGAAGTAAAGCACAAAATGTGTTTGTAAAATCTTAACTTAAGGTGTTTGTGCAATGGTTTAAATGACTTTAAGTGATTTCTTAAATATGAGACAAATAATAAGAAAACCTTAAATACTTAAGTGAACATTTTAATGAAACCTTAAGGTGTTTTGTACAACAGTTTTTACTGTTCTGCTCTTATTTTGGTAAGTCTGCCAATA
>NW_019522772.1:0-1140 GCF_002814215.2 Seriola lalandi dorsalis | reverse complement strand
CTGTGTGTGTGTGTGTGTGTGTGTGTGTGTGTGTGTGTGTGTGTGTCAGGATATGGAGGTTAAAGGTCAAAGCCTCACTGACCTGCTGACACATGTAAAGAGGTCATTTACAGTATGACAGGAAAAATGCTGCTCCGTCAAAATAAGAGTTTGATTATTTCAGAAATATTTTGACCAAACTTCACTGATGACGCAGGTGGAAACAGAGTCTGTGCAGAACCTCAGTCCTGAGAGCAGGTCCGATCAGGTCACATGATTAGAACCAGCCGTGTGATTGGTCCAGAGATCAACATATTTTCAGTACATTACTTTTATATTATTTGTTATTACACATTATAATTTCATTATACTATTTTGTTAATCTTATTAATGTTGTATCTATTTACATTCTTTACATTTTATAGGTTATTTTTATACTTATTTATTTCATTTGTAGTTTTTGTTTTCATTTTTTTTAGATTCGAAATTCTTTTATTTCTTCTCTCTTTACATATTCTATTCTGTATTAGATTGTCTTATTTTTTTTTTTTTTTAAAGTACATTTTTTTGGGCTTTTTATGCCTTTAATGGACAGTATAGTGGAGAGTGACAGGAAACAGGGAGGCAGAGAGAGGGGGAATGACATGCGGGATTCGAACCGGGGCCGACTGCAGCGAGGACTGTAGCCTCTACACATGGGGCGCCTGCTTAGACCACTACGCTACACGACGCCCCTAGATTGTCTTATTTTTAACTTTTCATTTTCATGTTGAATGTTATTTTCATTATGTTGTATCAGATTTCAGTATCATCAGCTCATTTTGTCATCACTGATATCAATCATCACATCTGCACATACAGTATTTCATCTGTGTCTCACTGACTCCAGCAACTGATGGAGGGATGAGAGACAGAGGAGAAATCCAGAAGTTGGTTTTGTGGTCGTTAGTTGGACAAGGTCACCGATGACTAATCTGATCAGATGACTGACTGCGAGCACATGGACGCGCCTCCAACACCAACACCACCACCACCACCTGCCGCCCTAATCCTGTGACGGATACACAAACCACCATCAACATGTCGGAGGGGACTTCCCCACTGCTGCAACACACACACACACACACACACACACACACACACACACACACACACACACAC
>NW_019522771.1:6339-7895 GCF_002814215.2 Seriola lalandi dorsalis | reverse complement strand
ACAACATGATGCTGTAAACAACACAGTGCTGTAAACAACATGATGCTGTAAACAACACAGTGCTGTAAACAACGTGATGCTGTAAACAACATGATGCTGTAAACAACACAATGCTGTAAACAACACAGTTCTGTAAACAACACGATGCTGTAAACAACACAGTTCTGTAAACAACATGATGCTGTAAACAACACAGTTCTGTAAACAACACGATGCTGTAAACAACACAGTGCTGTAAACAACATGATGCTGTAAACAACACAATGCTGTAAACAACACAGTTCTGTAAACAACATGATGCTGTAAACAACATGATGCTGTAAACAACACAATGCTGTAAACAACACAGTTCTGTAAACAACATGATGCTGTAAACAACACAATGCTGTAAACAACACAGTTCTGTAAACAACACGATGCTGTAAACAACATGATGCTGTAAACAACACAATGCTGTAAACAACACAGTTCTGTAAACAACATGATGCTGTAAACAACACAGTTCTGTAAACAACACAATGCTGTAAACAACACAGTTCTGTAAACAACATGATGCTGTAAACAACACAGTTCTGTAAACAACACGATGCTGTAAACATATAGCAACGTGTTGTTTACAGCATGTTGCGGATAGAGAGAACAGATGTTTCTGTCTTTTTCAGCCAATCACACGCAAACAGGCGGCCAATAGGAATAGATCCTCAATCAATATGAAGAACTTTAAGAAGTTCAACGCCAGGAGGAAATGGAAGGTGAGTCTGGACAGTTCTCCACCATCCAGGTACGATCCTTAACAACATTCAGGGGTTGTGATGGTTGTAAGCTTTAATGAACCCCCCCCCCCCCCCCCCCAGATGTCCTTCAACATGGTGTTAATGTGTAACCGGCTGGTCCAGTTGAGGCTGCCGTGTAAGGGAAGCTCAGATCCAGATCCACTACAGGTGAGACACTTTCTGTCTAATCTACTTTAGTTACGTCAGTTTTCAAGAGACACTCAACACTGAATCTCTTCCATCTACACTATAACAGTTATAATAAGTCACTAATGTAGTGTTTATACCAGTTAGACCAGGTCAGAGCAACATTAGACCAGGGTTGGACCAGGTCAGACCAGGTTAGTTATGTATGATATGTAAACAGAGTAGTTTTGTTTAGATCCACGTTGTGAACCTGTGATGATGCTTTTCTCCAGAGACAATGTGAAAGTGACGTCGAGGACACAGAGAGCAAACCTGCCTCTCTGCTGCGCCGAAGACTCAGCAGCAATTCATAAAGCCGACCGGGGGGGGGGGGCAGCTGGGTCCAGGTCCAGGTCCAGGTCCTGGTCCTGGTCCTGGTCCTGGAGGGTCGGATCACTGAGGGGAAATGCTCCACTGTTCAAGTGAGATGGATGACGAAGTGTTACACACTGTCGCAGAAGTGCCTGGGACGTCTGATGAACTTCTCTTCATGACGAAATAAACTCACTGAAGACACGTGGCTTTCATGGTTCAGGTTCTGGTTCTGGTTCTGGTTCTGGTTCTGAGGGTCAGACTGGATCTGGATCCTAACTGATT
>NW_019522771.1:0-1211 GCF_002814215.2 Seriola lalandi dorsalis | reverse complement strand
CAGTTGCATCCAGAATTTGCTGATATTCAGTTGCATCCATTGTTCCCTCTATCTGTGCAGTGTTTCCTGTGCCTAAGCAAAATATTTCCACCCCCATAATTAACAGTTGACAAGATGTTTGTCTCTTCAAGTGCTGCTGCTTTTATTCTCCAAACACACTTTGAGTGATTGTGGCCAGGGAGCTCAGTTTTCACATCATCTGTCCACAGCACATCAACTCTGGCTTATCCAGATGTTTCTCTGCAGACTTCAGACATTGACTTTTGTGATGAAGTTTCCCTCTGATGACTTCCATGTATGAATTTGTGCATCAGTGCTGCACAGTGGAACAATGCATTACCATCCCTTTGTCAGCTAAACCTCCTGCAGCTCTCTGCAGTCATATTTTGTAGGTGTATTCTTCATTTTCAGATCCTCAGTCAGCTGCTGGAGGAGCCTCTTGTTGTTGAATATTACCACAAAGTTATGAGCTCTAGATTTCTCATCAGCTAACAACAATGTAAAAAAGATGCAGTGGCCAGTTTAGGTCAAATATTTTCAACTTGATTGAAGTAAATTTATATGTTAATATTTCCTGTTGTAGCTTCTGATGACTCCTCAGATGATGAGCCGCTGATAAAGAAGAAAACAACCTCTGCAGCTGCTGAGAAACCTGAGAAAAAAGAAAACACATCGTCCCGATCTAATGGCACAAATAAGAACTAATTGATATCTGTAAGATAATAGTGAAAAATGAGCGTTGTAATTTCCTCACAATTGAAGCTGCAACCAGCGAACGTTTGGCATTTTTACTTAATGTACAATCAGCTTCTAACATATGATACATATACTGAGTATTAAACTACCCACAACAATATTAAATTTGCCGCTCATTTATTAACGTCTCTGTATCTGAGACACATACAGGGAACATTTCTAGCTTTTCATCCTAATTTGTCTTACTTCTATTTTTCCTATCAGCCTTTACTGTCAAAGAAAGGCAAATGGCCATGTCAGCGGCCGATCACTGTGACTGATCACTATAAGCAGTTTCCACTGTATTTTCAACTGGACATATTCTGGCCTTTTGAAATCAAAAGGTGGTAAATTTATATGTTAATATTTCCTGTTGTAGCTTCTGATGACTCCTCAGATGATGAGCCGCTGATAAAGAAGAAAACAACCTCTGCAGCTGCTGAGAAACCTGAGAAAAAAGAAAACACATCGTCCCG
>NW_019522770.1:2081-2590 GCF_002814215.2 Seriola lalandi dorsalis | reverse complement strand
ATGTGTTTCCCTGTATTTGATAAGATATTTAACCAATGCTCCTCATTCAGATCACACCCTAGGTCTTTCTGCCAAATGATCCTCAGATTTTTACACACATCTTCTTGTAAACCATTAAATGTCTTGTAGAATATGGCTGCTCTGTGTGTTATACTTGGTAGATCCAAAACTTCCATCAATGTATTCTTGTGGTGATTAAATTTACCCTTTGTGATACAGTCTCTTATTTGTAAATATTTCCAATAATTACCTTTATATTCCAGATTATATTTTTGTATAATATACGCAAACGACATGAACACTCCATCCACACACAGGTCACTTATTTTGTGTATCCCTCTTACAAGCCATTGATTCCAATAAACAGATTTCTTCCCAATACGCACGGCTGGGTTATACCATAGAGAGGCGTAAGGTTGTCTCAAGTGCGAAATATTATATATCTTATGAATTTCTCTCCAAACTGCTTTAGAATAAGACAGCACTGGGTTTGAAAAATAATTATGTCC
>NW_019522770.1:0-883 GCF_002814215.2 Seriola lalandi dorsalis | reverse complement strand
TTTTTTTTTTAAAAGTATATTTTTTGAGCTTTTATGCCTTTAATGGACAGCACAGTGGAGAGTGACAGGAAACGGGGAGGCAGAGAGAGGGGGAATGACATGCAGTGAAAGGCCGTCCGATGCGGGATTCAAACCGGGGCCGACTGCGGCGAGGACTGTAGCCTCTACACATGGGACACCTGCTTAAACCACTACGCTACACAACGCCCCCAGCATGTCTTTTTGCTCATTAGATACACTCGGCAGATGAATACCTGAGAAAAATGTCTCTGTGTCTTCTGGATTATGAACACAGGAGGATGTGTAAAGGTTTTCATAAAATTTTTTAAAAACCTGATTAATTTCTTTTGATGAGGTTACTACCCCATTATCCTTCTTAATCATTGGAATGTTATTAGAATTATCCTGTTGTCTTAATTGTCTCGCTAATAGTCTGCCATTCTTTTCGCCCCCTTCATAGAAATTAGTTTTTAGCCTAAATAAGGCATACTCAGCTTTTTTATTGTATATATCATGTAGTTGATATTTCTTATTACAAATTGTTTTGTATAGATTATCTGAATAGTGACTTGCCAATTCTTTCTCCAATTTACAGATCTCTTTGTCTACTGTGTTTTCTTTCTTCACATCCTCCTCCTTTTTCATTTTTGAGGCGTGAGCAATAATTTTCCCTCTTGTATAAGCCTTAGATGCTTCCCAAACCGAGGAAATTGTTTCTGTAGAGCCAATATTAATTTCAAAAAAAGATTTAAGATCCTCTGATAACGTATTGCTAAATGACACATCCTGTAGCCACGCGGTGTTAAGCCTCCAACGTCCTCTTTTCACACTATCTGTGTTCAGGTCAACATGTAACTCCACTGTGGCGTGATCACTGAGGGCA
>NW_019522769.1:0-1357 GCF_002814215.2 Seriola lalandi dorsalis | reverse complement strand
CAGAGACGTTGAGTCGACATTTACCAGAGCTCCTCCCATCAGAGGTGAGGACCTTACACTTGTACAGTCCTGAGTCCTCAGTCCTCAGTCTGGACACATGAAGTCTGATTCGTCCTTCTCTGAGGACGTCTTTGTCGCACTGGACTCGTCCTGAAAACTGTTCATCCTGAGACTCTGGGGACTCAACACCCTCATGTAGATGATACAGGACTGATTCTCTGAGATCAGTGATCAATTCACAGAAGATAATAAGGGAGTCAGGTGGAGTGTGAGGTTTGGTTGTGAAGCTCCACTCCAGTGTGATGTTGTGGTTCTCCTCTGCCTGATAGGAGCTCTGTGTCACATTCACTACAAATGTTCCTGTTGAGGAGACAGAGAGGGAAAGTGAGGAGCAGAAATTTTGATAAAAAAGTCCAATAAGTTTTTGGACTAAACAATTAACCAAAAAAATAAATAAACAGCAGATTAATTTAGAATAAGATTGACAGTTAATTGCAGCTGTAGTTAAATTATCTGTACACTGTCATTTATATATATTAGATCAAAATTACACATCTGTCCCCTAAATTATGATACACATTTGGATTATTTTAATTATAAGCTTGACATATTAATTTGTGATGTATATTAAGTGGTACAATATTATTTGATTTACGTCCGACCTTATATCCAAAATAGACATGAAGTGCTTTTACTTTAGATATTTCACTGCACATAATAAAATATGTGACCAATAGAACTTTAAATGTTAAATATAACGTGAAAGTATTTTGGACTGAGAATATTCAAATTTAAGAGCATCACTGAGCCGTGCTTTCAGGAAACACCTGGATCAATACTTGATCTTGGGGCCCCTGTGTTAGAGGGGCCCCGAGTTACAATCTAGTTTTAAAGCCTTTTAACATTTTTGGTTTATATTCTACTAAACTGTTGCATTTTACCGAATGAACAGGTGTTTAATGAAGTTACAGCATCTTAAGACTCAGGGGATTTATCCTGAATCTATAAAACAAAACAGAAACAATGGAAAGTCCAAAGAAAAAACCCCCAGAGTTAAAACAGGAGCAACTCTCTGTCAGGAGACTGAAGATGTCATTGCAGGAGTGATCAGACTGAGGTCTCCATCTGTGTGTCAGTACAGTCACGTTAGCAGCTCTGTGAGGCTGAACAAAGATCAGCTGAGGCTGATGGGATGTCTGTAGTTTCGCAGGTAAATACTGGACGCTAGTGATGGTGGGAGGAAGCTACAGCCACAGTGATGGACAGACAGACGGACACTGTCTCAGAGCCGTGCTGCTAGTGTGAATTAAAATAAGATCATTACCTACTGACTCAAAAACAAAAGAGGGTGGTTTTA
>NW_019522768.1:7269-7774 GCF_002814215.2 Seriola lalandi dorsalis | reverse complement strand
TTTAAGTTGTTTGATTTTCATTTTTTATTATAACAAAATATAAAATCACCAGAAAACATTAACAACGAAAAGGCCTGTTTTTTATTTTAAGACGGCTAAAATTGCTAACCCTATTGATCCCGAAGGAGAAATCAAAGTGTTATGTTTTCTCTTATATGCAGTCATGGAAATCATTGCTTTATCTTGGTCAACACTAGTGTAATTAATTTCCCGTTTGTTTCCATCCAGGACAAAAGCCAATCCTCCAAACTGATGCCACAGACTTCTCACCTGAAGTTTTGCCTTGCCTTAATGCCGCCATCTTTGTCAAGTCACAGCAACATTTTTCCAAGTGAGAGCTCAACTTGGCAGTTGTAGAGCGTAAGTTCACCAGCCTGTCTTCCACTCACAACAACCAAATTCCTTTAGTTTATAGCGTAAATTGTCTCAGTCTGGTAAAATTAGACCTCTGACTTCACGTCCACTGGGTTGGCGGTGGTGGCCTGAGATGGTGCAACCTGCTCCC
>NW_019522768.1:0-1399 GCF_002814215.2 Seriola lalandi dorsalis | reverse complement strand
CATGAGGCGACACGTCCATGTGAGCAAAAAATGAGACAGAAATGAATTTTAAATGTGTTATACTTATGAGTGTTTACAGTTTGATGTGGTGTGTTTGTGTGTAATATACATCATACATACTAAACCTCAATGCTATTCTATCTATTTTGTCCAGACACATTTTATTTTATTATTATTAGTTGTTTTTTCTACTGAGACCCTCTGCAATTATTTTCATTATTTCATTTATTTCTTTTATTTTTTCCATTTTTTTAATCACTTAGTTTTTTCTCTTGCATGTTTGTTGTTGCGTCTGTGTATATATATATATATATATATATATATATATTTCTTATATTTCAGTGACTGAACATCTTTCCATAGTTTATATTTTACATAAGGTGTAAACATTATAAAATGTAAAAACCATGTCTCCATTCACCTCAGCAGGATTATCCATAAGGCTGTTTCAAAATACGCCCACTCCCATTAGGAATGAGTGGATTATATACAAGAGTGTGTGGTTTATAGATATTGGAAGTGAAGACACAGAACTTTTTTATTAAAAACAATCAGTGAGAAATGGAAGTTATTTTGAATTTAATTTAATGAACTGATCATCATCAAATCACACATGGAGATACAACCCCTGGCAAAAATTATGGAATCACCGCTCTTGGAGGATGTTCATTCAATTGTTTAATTTTGTAAAAAAAAAAGCAAATCACAGACATGCCACAAAACTATCATTATTTAAAATGCCAACCTTCTGGCTTTAAGAAACAATTTAAAAAAAGAAATAAAGAAAAGTGTTGTAGTCAGTCACAATTGCTTTTTTAGATCAAGCAGAGGAAAGAAATATGGAATCACCCTGTAATTTGCAGTTCTAAAACAAACACCTGCATCAGATTAAATCTGCTAATTAGTCTGCAGTTAAAAAAGAGCGCTCACACCTTGGAGAGCTGTTGCACCAAACAGATTGACATGAATCATGGCTCCAACACCAGAGATGTCAGTTGAAACAAAGGAGAGGATTATAAAACTTCTTCAAGAAGGTAAATCATCACGCAATGTTGCAAAAGATGTTGGTTGTTCCCAGTCAGCTGTGTCTAAAATCTGGACCAAGTACAAACAAAATGGGAAGGTTGTAAAAGGGAAGCATACTGGTAGACCAAGGAAGACATCAAAGCGTCAAGATAGAAAACTTAAAGCAATATGTCTTGAAAACAGAAAATGCACAACAAAACAAATGGGGAACAAATGGGCAGAAACTGGAGTCAATGTCTGTGACCGAACTGTAACAAATCGCCTAAAGGAAATAGGATTTACATACAGAAAAGCCAAACAAAAGCCATCATTAACACCTAAACAGAAAAGACCAAGGTTACGGTGGACTAAAGAAAAGCATTTATGGACTGTG
>NW_019522767.1:1863-2475 GCF_002814215.2 Seriola lalandi dorsalis | reverse complement strand
ACCTTTACACTGGAGGAGCTTTAACTAAGACCACCATCTTTCCCTAACCTCCTCCAAGGGCTCAGATAATGTTGGGAAACTAATTGTACCTGCATCAATGATACGGAACTAATCTGCAAGATTTTACGTTCAGAATCAACATCCTGCGTCCGTGCCGACACATTAAAGGTCCCATACAGCATAAAGGTAGATGTCCATGTGATTTCACAGAATACAGATGCTGGATGTGTTTACTGAGCCTAAAATGTTGGACCACTCCTTTAAAGCAACAGTTGACTCTGTGGTCTGCGTCACTGAGACACACAATCATGCTCAGGTTGTACGATCTGGTCAAATTTGTGTCACTCAGACGCAGAAAAACAAATCTGGAGATGTTTTAATTTGAAACCTGAAATGGTTTGTGATCTGAGGCGAGATTCAGACTCAGAGCGCTCAGCTGGAAAACCCCTCTGCCCGCAAACAGGTTCCTGCCGGTTTCTGATGCACCTGAAACCACGACCTCTCCTCTCCTCGTCTAAACCGTCTCTCCAAGTCACAACTCCTTCGACCGACGGAGAGCAGAGGAGCCTCAGGTTTCACTGGTGAGAGTGAACAAACACAACACCTGACCAC
>NW_019522767.1:0-1071 GCF_002814215.2 Seriola lalandi dorsalis | reverse complement strand
TGCCAATTAATTTCATGTCAGCCAATTAATTGATTAATCAAGTTAATCAGTTCAGCTCTAGAGCGCCGGCTGGTTTCTGGGGAAATGATGAAAGTGGTGTGTGCCGCCATTTGACTTGTTAGATCAGAAACCTGAGAGGTTGAGTTCAGATCGTCCTGTCACGCATTTCCTGTTAATTAGCTTCCATCAATCAATCAAAGTCGATTCAATGAAAATGCATAAAGCAGCATCAGATTCGTCAGACGACCGGGAGCTCTTGTTTATGAAACTGGATCGTGTCAGACAGGAAGGGAGGAGATCTGACCTGGGATCAGCAGAGCGTCGCCGCTCGCTGCAGTTTCACTTTTCATTTCTGCTGTCCTGGTTTTACCCAGAATGCCAAGCTTCACGTGAGGTAAAGATTAAAGGAGCGTTACACTGATTGTGACTGTTACAATCTGGAGGTCTGCAGTTGGAAACCAGGCAGGGAGGCTGTCCCAGTGCATTATGGGAAATGTAGGATCCAGTAATTTGCAGCTTGACGCACATGAGCGACTATAAATCAGGATTGTGATCGTTCCGTTGTGAGTCGTCCATCTTTATGGAAGTGTGAGACGTAATTACACATCGCTTCCTTATTGGTTAATAAATTACTGATTTTGTTTTAATTTCCTCATCATGCCAGATATTTGTCTCAATGAAATACTTCTGATTCACTTGAAGGGGAAAGAAAAAGACTTTTGGACTCTGCTGCTCTGGTCCAAGTGAAGAAGAACAGGAAGTAAAGAGAGAAGCCCGGTGTTTAATCATCATCTTAAAACTCAACCTATAAAATAAAAGACTTTCTTCTCAGGCTACGCTGAGTGTTTTCCTTCCCCAGCAACAACAATAATGTTGAACTTTAATCAAAGCTCCATGTTTCTTCTTCTTCTGTGTTTTATCTGAAGTGTTGATCCATCAGAAGATATAAAAACCATCTCAGTGTAGTTTTACATCTCCTCTCTCAGGCTTCTCTCTGGAGCTCTAGTAACAACAGGTCGGTGAGCCAATCAGAAGAGAGGAGGCTCTGAGCCTCTCTTCTGATTGGCTGAC
>NW_019522766.1:0-2193 GCF_002814215.2 Seriola lalandi dorsalis | reverse complement strand
GTACGTGTCAGATTTACTTTCACTTCCTGAAACACATCAGCTGACATCATGTCGGAAGGGAGAAACAACAACAAAAGTGACTTTTAAAAAGTCTGAAGTGTATTTGTCATATCGCACCTGCTGCAGGTGTGTTTGTCTTCATAACCTGAGATCAGCTTTATTCGTCTCTGACTCACCTGACCATGCAGGTGCGGACCAACAGGAGAGGAGCGACTGAACGTTTCCTTCTGGGGCAGCACTTGAAGCTGAATGACTTGAAACTGGAAGCTCGTTCCCGAAGTTTGGAAATCCCTCAATACTTCTTCAGAAAACTCCCGCCTTACCCCCGACCTGAGCTCCAGGTGTCTCACCTGAAACACGACACGGATCGAGGAGGGTTACGCGGTATAAAGCGTGACGGCGGCTTCAGGGCCGCAGACTGTCTGCAGTGGTGGAGTCTGGCGGTGAAACCTGAGGACATCTCTGCAGCTGAGACGAGGCTCCTGGAGGAGACCTACCCGGACCGGACTGAGCAGCAGGCCCAGACGCAGCACAGCTTCCTGGGGAGGTTTGCCACCTCCCCGGCCTTCCTGGAGACCTCCAGGCTGGGCTCGTACCGCTTCACCTTCCCCGTGGAGGAGGTGCTGGAGGCCTACAGCCAGCAGGTACTCCCTCCGTCAGGGTCTTTACTGAGTCTGTCCACCTGCTGTAGAAATCAATACATCGATACTTATTGATGAGCAGATCACTGCTCAGTCTCAGCTGTTTCCTGTTTCTTTACGATGTTTTCAGTGGTTTGTTTCCTAAACGTCTTTAACAAAAGCTCAGAAGACGCAACATCCTCAAAACAAAAGTATCTATTTTATTTGACGTTTCTTCAGTAAGTGTGATGTGAGCTGCTGTTGGTTTATTTGTCCAGACACGGTTCGTCTCTCATGTCTCTTTATGATCTTCCCTAACTGAGGATGTGGGTGAATCTGCTGCATCAAACACGATTCAACACGTCACCTGAATCTATAGCTGAACAATGACTGTGGTCACAGGAATCAGTGCTCCCTCTGCTCTTACATACACTGCTGGCATTGACCAACACTTTTCACAACAGATGATCCATGATGTCGTATGAGCTGAGACCTGAGTCTGATCAATGAGCTTCCTCTGTAGCTGTCAGAGTGTTTCACACTGCTCATACAGAGATGATTTAATCTAACAGCAGGTCTGGGATCTGCTCCTGCTTCCTTTTCACCGATCACAGGGGACCGTTCTGGTTCTGTTCCTGTTCAACCTGTTTACGGCTTTAAATACAAGTCCCCCATTGTACATTTTATTCCCTCCCTTCACTTCCTGTTCAATAATGATAACATCTGTCCATTCAATCCAGTTTGAATATTGAAATCCGTCACCATGTGATCACAGGACAGAGAACTCCACAGTTCAGTCTGTGACTCACAGTGACTCTGTTTCTACTGTCTGTTCTTCTAATGCTAACGTTAGCGTTAGCTCCTTTTTGTGTTTCTTTGTTAATTATTTTTCTTCTTCTATCTTTTTTCTTGCATTTTATGGCTGTTGTTGTTTTTTAGCTTCCGGGCGTCCTCTGGTAACCATGGCAACCCCATGTTCAATGTCACATCACTATTAACTTTGGGTAGAAGTTAAAAAACGTCTTTAGAAAGATTCATGTCCTTGATGGTCTGACAGTGGGACAGAACTGAGGCCTCATGGACTGACCGGGAATCTGTTCCTGTCTCCAGTTCTGCAGCGGAGCTCCGCCCGTCCTCCGGGTGTCCAAGACCGTCCTGTACAAACAGAGAGTGATGTACGCGGTGCTGGTCCACAGCCCGGCCAATCAGGAGTTTCAGAAGCTTCCTTTGCTGAGTGACGACCCGACGGTCTGTGTTTACAAAGATGGCCGCTTCACCTGGAGCTGTCAGGCCATGTGTGAGACACACAGGTGAGACAAGATGATGATACAGAACAAACTAGAACACTGTCAAACAACAAGTCATTTATTTAATCTGGAATTAATGACACTTGCAGAGAACAGCATGTTCCTCTGCAGCGGTCCAACACTCATATCTGTTGAGTTCAGCCTGTCAGCCCAGTTATTAATACACTATTCATTTAGTTAGAACTAAAGTTAGTCAGCCCCCCAGTGGTTGATTTCATCTTTACAGGCAGAAAAAAGTGAAAATGCTCATCACAAGTTCTGAGATT
>NW_019522765.1:0-1785 GCF_002814215.2 Seriola lalandi dorsalis | reverse complement strand
CAACCGTCTAGTTCTCTTCAGCATCTTACTGACTTTTCAAAATAAAAGTCTCTCTGTATCTGCTGCTTGAATCTTTACTGTGACTTCAGCTTCAAGGCTCAGACGTGTAAATCAGTAAAGTGTCACCTAACTGAATCATCTTCAGCTCAGTTTACAGTAGAAACAGTCTCTTACTGTGAGTCTGAGGGTCCAGGTTCAGTACTGAAGGCTGGAGGGTCATGTTTGGACCGGTCTATCTTCATAGACAGACAGATGGATCCTGGAGACTCTGCTCTGTCCTCCTCTTCCTCCACACGAACACTCATCTTCAGGACTTCAGTCAGTCTGAGAGAGAAACCAGTAACACTGACTGTGAGATAAGACACACACACACACACACACACACACACACACACTCTCACACACACACACACACACACACACACACACACACACACTCTCTCTCTAACATAGTGTACAGTATAATAAACCTGGTCAGTTTCCATGTGTATTATTCAGCTCATTACAGTGTCGAGTCAAACTGTTGATTGTGACGCAGTGAACTGGAAGTACCACACCTCATGTTGTTCCCTCCTCTCAGTGTCTTTGTGGACAGAAGTTCACTGTGACTCTTCTTCCCTCCACAGTCCACAGCGACAAACTGACTCTGAGACTTTGACAGTAAAATAATAATAATGTTTAAACACTCACTTTCCTCAGTCTTCAGTTTCCTTCCTTCTGCTCCGACAGTTAAAATGGCGTCTGAAATCTGAACACTTTCACTTTCACTTTCATGTGCTCCTCCTCTCTGCAGTTACAGGAAATCACATGAGTCTGTCTGTGGTTTATTCTCCCATTAGAGTTCAGAAAGTCTTCAGACGTCTTCACTAGTGTTTTAGTTTTATGCCACAATAATTTAAATCCATTTTCCCTCAATTCTCCATAAAGACAAAGTCAAAACAGAATTTGAGACATGTCTACAAATGTATTAAAAAGTAAAAACTGAAATATCACATTGACAAAAGTATTCAGACACTTTGCTGCGACTGTAAATTGAGCTCAGGTTCCTCCATTTCTCTGGATCGTCTCTGAGATTAAGACAAAAACATTAGAAGAAGAGAGGAGACCAAGAACCTGAAGGTCTGACTGAACTCCACAGATCCCATGTGGTGATGGAGAAACCTCCAGAAAAACCATATACAATACAATAAATAATCAACTTTATTTACAACATTATTTACAGAAATTACAATCTTTCTCACGTCATTAAAAATATGTGATCATATGAACTATTTGTATCGTGTGCCATAAATAGATCTATTAAGAGCATGAGATGCAGATATAATTTGCCTATAGTATAGGCACATTCTTAATAATATTTATTATATACATAGTATTTAGTATACTGTATATGGATTTTCAACAACTTTCTCAACAACTGGATTTGTTGTTTATATTAAATTTAACACATTACCACATAATCTATAAATTCAGTCTAATTCAGGTTTTCTTTCAATTCTACAACATTTTTCTCAATGAACACAGGAGAACAGGTTTGATTATATTATCACTTCCTTCAGAAAGCTTTATTCAAACCAGTTAAAGTTGTAAAATAAAGGGTTGTTTTAATTTCATGGCCTTTATGTAATGATTAAATTATAGTCTTTGGGTCACAGTCGGCAGAGTTCTGTCTCTTCCTGCTGGTCACTGAGCTGAACTACAGGCAAATTACACACATTTGATAATTCATGCAAATAAACAGCTATAGATTTACTCAAGTACTGTAGATGTGGTTGATGACTGTTG
>NW_019522764.1:2164-4341 GCF_002814215.2 Seriola lalandi dorsalis | reverse complement strand
GGTTCAACCTCTTCCACAAGCTTCCGCTCTTTCCCCGCCAGAGAGGTGACGTTCCATGTTCCAAAAACCAGTTTCCGGAACCGAGGATCGGACCGCCAAGGACCCGCCTTGGTCTGCTGCCCAATCCACATTGCACCTGACCCCGCTGACTCTTCCTGCAGGTGGTGGGCCCACTGGGAGACGAACCCATGTAGGCGGTTCGGGCTGGGCCTGGCTGGGCCCCATGGGCTAAGGCCCGGCCACCAGGCGCTTGCCCGCAGGCCCCAGGCCTGGCTCCAGGGCGGGGCCCCAGTATCCCTCCGGGCCGGGTACACAGATTCTTAATCGTTCTGCTCATTGGGCTCTTCTGAACCGTTCTTCGTCTGGCCCCTTCACCTAGAACCAATCTGCCATGGGAGACCCTACCAGGGGCAAAATGCCCCCGACAACAATGCTCCTAGGGTTGTTAGGACTCTCAAACTCCTCCACCACGGTAAGGTGATGGTTCAAGGAGGAGATTTTTTGACATTTTTTGAAAGATACATCAAATGTATGGTATATCATTTTATTTTATTACATTTTATTATTATCATTTTTTTATGTAAACTTATGTAATAAAAACCAACTAATAACTGCAATTTTAAGCCCTATTATTTGTATTATAACAATGTTTGACCTTTCATTGTTTTTACACGTGTAAATATTCTTTATTAAACATTAAAAAGACAAAAAAAATATGGAAAATCTCATGTAAAATTAAAGATATAAACTGTATTTTAATAATGGAAAATTACTGTATTTTTATGAGATAGTTATTTTCTGTTATTTTACAGTATTTTTCTGGAGCCCCAGCTGTATATTGAATATACATATAACTTTTTTTACAGTGTGGATAAAAAACAGCGGCAAAAAAGGCATCAATTAACAGTGCATCTTGTAAACTCTTATTTTGAAAACACCATGTATGTAGACACATTTTCAACCCAATAACTGTCAGAATTGCCTTGTATGTATTTTTCAATGAAAAAAGTTTCTACTGTATCCATGTTTTATCGTCTATTGTTGTATGGAAAAGTAATCCATAAATTAGTGTTAAAAATGCCCGAGCTTTGTGCAGCAATAGGCTGTAATAACAAGAAAAACAGATCTGTCTTGTCTTTCCAAAAGGATGTAGAGAGGTAAGTCTATACAGGGATAGATTTTAATATTAGCTACTGTCATATTTCATGCCAGTTGCCTTGGCTTCAGGGAGGGGTTGAGGGGACAATGCCCACTTAGGAGACCGGAACTGTGTCCCATTTCATACCATTGGCGCTGCCTAAATCTTCTATGCGGTATCTTCTATATAGAGGATCTTTGGTCAAACTCAGATCGTTCTCTGCTTCCAGTATACTTCTGCATCATATACTGACTTCTTCTATGCCACTGACGTTAGCTACTGATGCCATGTTTTTGTAATGTCTAGATCACCCTCTGCTGACCATGCTGTGCTTAGCAGGGCTGTAGACTGACTGCACATCCCAGTTAAAGACCTGGTAACAGAATAATAATCGGATTCAAGAATTGTTTTAAAAGTCAAGATTAACAGTGTGCTGGCATTTTGGAGAAGGAGGGGGCTCACGCTGAGAGGCAAGGTGGTCGTTGTCAACTCCCTTGTGCTCTCAAAAATGAACCATATTTTAACAGGTCATGCATGACCTGCCCAAAGAAATACAAACTTACAAATCTTGTCGCGCACAAAATAATAAAAAATTAATTGACAAAGAAACAAAAAAACACGCTGTCAGGGTTTAAATAATAAAAAAAGTATTTACAAAGGGTTTTCCTTTGTTAAACAGGTAAAAACAGTAATAAAATGTCAACAGTTTTTTTTTGTAGTTCTATAATTTCATAAATGCAATAAACTATAGTTATTTTATATAAACTAACTATAAACTTATTAGTTAAACTAGTATTAACTATATATAAAACATTGTGTTATCTTAATTTTAAGGGTTGAATAGGCTTTGCGGCTTCAGATGATTTTTATTTGTGGGAGAGAGGCCAAAAATGTCTCTTTTAATAGTAAAGGTTGCAGACCCCTGGTCTAGGTCCACCCTTCAGCCAGTCAACATTCAAGGGAAGGACATTTAGGTGGTGCACAGTTATAAATACTTAGGTGTGCACCTGGACAGTAAACTGGACTGGTCCCTGAACAC
>NW_019522764.1:0-1237 GCF_002814215.2 Seriola lalandi dorsalis | reverse complement strand
CTCTGTATCTGACACAGATAGCTTCTTAGCCACCCCGGGAACCCACAGCAGTGGGGGGTTTACGCTCCTCTGTGGGAAAATCTGGGGTCCATAGGGGAGGTCCTGGAGTCTGATTCAGACATGGATCAAGCCAGCCCCACACCGTTCAGGAAAGGAGTCATTGGAGATTGGCAGACAAAGACAGATAGACAGATGAAGAAAGATAAAAAGAAGAGGACTTGTGGGAATGATCTGGTTGAACACCTGGACCCTGCGGCTTGCGATGTATAAATAAACTAGGGTCGATTGTGGACAAGTGGCAGAGTGACATCTTTTGTTTCCAAGAAAACACGTAAGTGGGGCGACAACACTGTCAGAGAAATCAGGAGAATTTGGACTGGAGAGCTGTTTTACAGTAACAGGGGCCCAAACAACATTAAGAGAGATATTGTCACAGAGCTCCGCTTGGTCCATCAAGATCATAAATGATAAATGTGTATGCTCTAAATGATGAGTGTATGAGAAAATGCTTCTTTCTGGAACTTTATAAAATCTTTACTAATAATTAAAGCGTAGTTGGTGATTTTAATTGTCTGCTAAGTAAACTAGATCTGTCTAGCAATAATACATTTAAAAATTACGTCAGTAGGAAAACACTCTGACAGTTAAGTGATCATAATTTATGTGATGTCTGGAGAAGGCACAATTTCAATGTGAGAAGCTTTTCAAGACAACAGGTGGTCATGGGGAAATTAAAACAAACTAGATTAGATTTATGTCTGGTATCTCTTCTTCCAGTGGTGGCTAGCTGGTGTGAGTACATATTCAACTCTTTCAGTGATCACACCTGACTCAAGTTTGAAGTAGGAAGAAAGAGGAGGGTAGGTGTGGTGCTTTAATACCAGCTTGCTGGAGGACAGTGAATTTAAATAGAAAATGGTATCTCTTTTGAAATTTGCTGCTTTGGATATTGAACAATATGAAGATGTGTGGGAATGGTGGTTGGATTTGAAAGCCTGCATTAAAAAGACATGTATAAAATATAGCAGGAAGAAAAAGGGTGAAAGCTTAAGGAGGGATTCACAATTAGGACAGGACTTAATCGATGGGATAAATATGATGAGTTGTACTGATAAGTATGATGTTACAAATTATTTACTGATAAAACACGATTTAGATAATATTTAACTGAAAAAATACAAAGGAGCCATGATAAGAAGTAAAGTTAAATACATGACCGAGGGGGAAAGATGTACAT
>NW_019522763.1:2168-2779 GCF_002814215.2 Seriola lalandi dorsalis | reverse complement strand
ATGACTGAGTCTCTTGTTTTTAATCAGTAAACATCAAACATCAAACAAACAGGTTGTATAAGAAACAGGGGAAACTGACCAAAACAAAAGATTATAGAAGAATCGTGAAACGAAGACCAAACAAAGGAAATCAGTGCATCGTGCTTTACTGCAGTCTTTGTTGTCGTGATTTGGGAGCAGGTCAGGACCACTGTGAAGTAATTTCTTTTTTTAATCTTAGTGTTTTTATCCTGTTTCCTGCTTCAGTTTTACTCACAGCACTTTGTGTGCTGCTTGTGGTTTGTTTTACACTGTTTCTACTGTATTTGTATATTTTTATCCTTTTGGGATATTTTAAGTGTGTTCTGTGTGAGTTGTCTTTGGATAAAATAAGACCAAACCAAGACTTGAGTTTTTCTATCATGACATTAGTAACCTGTGTCTTGTGTCCTTTGTCCCTCCAGAGCTCCCACAGCAACATGTCTGTAAGGAGGAGGAGGTTCTCACTGACCAGCAGCTCTGTGACCAGGAGAGGAACTCCAGTCTGGACCAGGAGGACCCAGAGCCTCCACAGATTAAAGAGGAAGAGGAGGAACTCTGCACCAGTCAGGAGGGAGAGCAGCTTGTACTGA
>NW_019522763.1:0-1285 GCF_002814215.2 Seriola lalandi dorsalis | reverse complement strand
CATACAAATAAAAAGTCATGTAATTCCTGAACATGTTGGAGAGCTTTCAGACTTAATGGGGAATTGACAGTCCGTATGTAAAGAGCCTTTGAAAAATGATCTTGGAAAAATATTAGTTTTACAGTGAGTGCATAGATTCTAAGAATATAAATGACTGAACTCTGAAATATTATTGAATTTTATGTTTTTATGCTCTACCACAGTTATGAGTGGGCTGGTCTGTAATGTTAAAGCTGAGAAACCCTTAAATGCTGTTGTGTCCCTGGTTTGGTCATTTAACCATCTAGTTCATTTTGTATAAATCATGTGCATTCATATGATATTTTTAATAATTTTTGATTGGATCAATTTGATGTAATTTGTATGTTCTCAAGTTTTAGAGGTGATGCACAAACAGGTTGTAGAGGGTGAACTGCATTGTTTTGTAAAAGGTGCTATACAAATAAACTGACTTTGATCAAAGAATTTTAATAATGAAAATATTTCTTTTAGTGCTGGTTGTTCAGGCTGAACTCACACTGATGGATCTGATTAAATGACAAAAGCTTTGCATGGTGATAATGTATAATAACAGTTTCAAACCAAAGTCTAGATCTACAAGGACACTGTTCATAAAGGTTGGGGGTAGATGTGATGCAGGTGCACTGTCTTCCCCTCAGATTTCTGTCTTGAAGGTCCTAACTTATTTAGATATCTGGCTGATCTGTGCCCCATGTCGCAGTCAGGTTGTCCAGGACGCAAGGAGGGTCATCAATCACATACAAGCCTTAGGGTTCAAGGTAAAAATGAAGAAGAGCCATTTTGAACCCACATAGCACACTTTTCTACGTCTGTTTGAATTCCCTTGCAGTTTCCTCCAGCCCTCAGGGTTATGGAAATTTTGACTTTTTTGAACGTTTCATCTGGATGCGTTCCAGGTAAGAGGAAGATGCAAGTTCACCTGGATGTTCTTAAACAGCAAGCCACGCCTCTTTATGTCACATGACTTTGTTAACAGAAGACCTCAAGGTGTAGATCGTACTTCATAGAGTCGCTGCTATAGCCATAACTTTAGTTTTTTTTAGAGTTCTATTAAAATGTGTTACATCCTGTTTTATTTTGGTGTTTCCTGTTGATCCTTTTAGGTTGATCATCTGTTTGGCAGACACCTGTGCTGATTAGTGGGCTGAGTCTATATAGGCAGGTGCTTTGTTCAGCTCTCTCTCTCTCCATCCTGCTGCAGCCACACCTTTCTGGTGCTAGGTATCTGGTCTCCATTGAGTCCTGCATTTTCCTCAAGTTACTA
>NW_019522762.1:0-1697 GCF_002814215.2 Seriola lalandi dorsalis | reverse complement strand
TGTTGTTGTTGTTGTTGTTGTTGTTGTTGTGTTCAGGACAACAGTCGTCTGGAGGAGGAGCTCAGTTCTGTGAAGATGAAACTGACTGAAGCAGAAAGTTCAGTCAACAAACTGCAGAGAGACCTGGACCAGCTGCTGCACGACAAGGTCACACAACTACACACAACTACACAACTACACATCTACACAACTACACACAACTACACGTCTACACATCTACACAACTATACAACTACACATCTACACAACTACACAACTACACAACTATACATCTACACAACTATACAACTACACGTCTACACATCTACACAACTACACAACTACACAACTATACATCTACACAACTACACATCTACACACAACTACACAACTACACAACTATACATCTACACAACTACACAACTACACGTCTACACAACTATACATCTACACAACTACACGTCTACACAACTACACACAACTACACAACTACACAACTATACATCTACACAACTACACATCTACACAACTACACACAACTATACATCTACACAACTATACAACTACACGTCTACACATCTACACAACTACACAACTACACAACTACACATCTACACAACTACACATCTACACAACTACACATCTACACAACTATACATCTACACAACTACACACAACTACACATCTACACAACTATACATCTACACAACTACACACAACTACACAACTACACAACTACACATCTACACATCTACACATCTACACAACTACACAACTACACATCTACACAACTACACACAACTACACGTCTACACATCTACACAACTATACAACTACACACAACTACACATCTACACAACTATACATCTACACAACTACACGTCTACACATCTACACACAACTACACGTCTACACATCTACACACAACTACACAACTATACATCTACACAACTACACATCTACACAACTATACAACTACACACAACTACACACAACTACACATCTACACAACTATACAACTACACACAACTACACACAACTACACAACTACACACAACTACACACAGCTACACATCTACACAACTACACATCTACACAACTACACAACTATACAACTACACACAACTACACACAACTACACAACTACACACAACTACACACAGCTACACAACTACACATCTATACATCTACACAACTACACATCTACACAACTACACATCTACACAACTACACACAACTACACGTCTACACATCTACACAACTACACATCTACACAACTACACATCTACACAACTACACAACTATACATCTACACAACTACACACAACTACACGTCTACACATCTACACAACTATACAACTACACACAACTACACACAACTACACAACTACACACAACTACACACAGCTACACAACTACACATCTACTCATCTACACATCTACACATCTACACACATCTACACAACTACACACAACTACACACAACTACACAACTACACACAACTACACACAGCTACACAACTACACATCTACACAACTACACACAACTACACAGCTATACATCTACACAACTACACACAGCTACACATCTACACACAACTACACAACTACACACAACTACACACAACTACACACAACTACACAACTACACACAACTACACACAGCTACACAACTACACATCTACACAACTACACACAACTACACAGCTATACATCTA
>NW_019522761.1:6900-7980 GCF_002814215.2 Seriola lalandi dorsalis | reverse complement strand
AAATCTGTTGTGCCACCCCCAGAAAGCCACTGCTTTCACATCTGATGTCTCCCTGCTTGTGTGTGCTGTATTTTTGGGTGTGCTACTGGAAGCCACTGGAAACACTGACTGGACCATACATGTAGCTAAGTCTGGACCAACTGATGTGTTTGTCGGAGGCCTGGATAATGATTCATGTTTGTCAGCTTTCACGGGACTCGTATTCTGCCGATATGTCTGTATCATGTTATCAAATGAAATAACACTCGTAATGCGGAGATTTAATGCGTATCAATGGGATACAGTCCTTAACACCGAACATCACTTTGATTATTTTATTTACAGTGTTTGTGAATTTGTGTTTAGAAGCAGCTGGGAAACCAGGGCAGCGCGGTAAACTGTCTTGTTTGAAAAACAGTCTCTAAATCCAGCGACTAATACACAGGCTGAAAACACCCCCTAAAAGAAACTGTTTATGCCAATTCATTTTGAAAGAGCATCGGCCAATAGGGAAACTCAGTCACGCTGCATTCGGCTGACCAATGGTGGAAATATGATCACTCAGTCAGTCAGTCATGAACATTTGTGATTACATAGGGCTCCTTATTCATATGGAAATTACTGTATGAAATGAAGCGAGGGGAAAGCCGCCTTCACTTTTGCCCTCCCCTGTTATGTATCAATACCAGAAAAATATTTGTATTAATGTGAAGGTAGTGATTTCATATTTCTATATGGCCGAGCTGATGTGTGTTGTTTGGCAGGTAGTGTAGACTATGTATTCTCTTAATTGTGCTCATCTGTATGGAGTGAATACATACTACTGTACATGTACAGATACAGTAAGAGAGCATGTGGGTCAAATACAAAAATGCATCAATGAAAGTGATTTTTAGTTATTGTTACATCCTCATTGGGATTCATCCAAATACGAGATGAAAAACATGACGATAAACCAGCAGTCTAACGCCCCCTCCCCACTCTCTTTCTCTCATTCTCTCTCTCTCAGAGCTAATCTGATTGGTGCATAAATCATGCTGACATCAGCATGGGTGGAAGTTGGCCTACTCGTACACATGCATGCGCGTGCGCACACACAGA
>NW_019522761.1:0-2201 GCF_002814215.2 Seriola lalandi dorsalis | reverse complement strand
TTTACCGACATCAAAGATGTTGAAGTCGAGCAACACTGTGGAGGAAGATGTGATGTGAGATGTGAAAGTAAAACTGAAGCTAAACTTAAGTTTTCACAGCAACATGATTTAGTTTAACACAGGTGTTACCAATAACATCACTGATTAGAACTGAACCTCGTCAAGAGTTAATTAGTTGCACCTGTGATTCGCACCTACAATGTCCAAGTCAAAACCTCTGTAAATCTAATTAAAATTTGCATAATTCACTCGTTTATTAAAACCAGATTTATTTAGATTTTGATTAGATCACTTTTTTCTTCTTAAAAGCAAGCATGAGTGAAAAAAGTTTGGGAACCACTGGTTTAAATAAAGACGCACTAAATATCATTCATCCTCGGGAGGATCGGGTCATTGCAGTGGCACATATACAGTAAAATGTACGGTTTTAAAAAATTTATTTGTGTACACATTTGATGGGTTTATGATACAGTATGTCTGCTTCTTTGTGCCATGTTCTCTCTCTCCCTCTGTGTCCCCATGTGTCCGTCTGTGTGGGCTTCCTCTGGCTTTCTGTTTGTTTGTATTTGCCACTCTGCCTCTGAAGTGTGATGGCTGAGGCTGTGATTTTTTTTTTTTTTTTTATCCTCCCAACATTCCAGTAAATACCCAGACAAAACGCAACGCATTTCAAGGAGCCTCAGGCCAGGGCAATCAATCAGGGAGAAAACAACATAGAGATCAGGCTGTTTCTGCTCCATAAAACAGCCTTCAGAACAACAGCAGCCATTCAATGTCTGGGATGTAGAATTAATACTCTCGCTTTCTCTCGCTGCATTTTTCCACCATCCTCCCTCTCAATCACTATATCAAAAAACTGTCACAATTCCTGCGGTGAGAGCTGTAAACAGTATTTGTGACGGAGCGGCTTCTTTACTGTATAATTTACCCAGCGGGTTGTCGACACAACCAGTTGAGCGTTCCCCAAGAAATCCTGGTGGTGGATGAAAGGCAATGAATCTGTAACGACTCCAAACCAGGACCAGAGCTTGAATCCTGAACCTCTGTAACGCAATGAAAGTCAGCAGAGTGTTTTCTTTACTTACAGGCTATAGGATCAGGGATAATGTTGTATAAATATTTGATGCTTTCCTAGCAGGGTCTTATATGGCTGAGAGTGCAGCATTAAGTGTGATGATCAAGGAGAACTTCAAGGCATGCTTTCACACACGCATGCAAGCAATCAGGTATGGCCAACATATACATTAACGACAGCGCGCGCACACACACACACACACACACACACACACACACACACACACGGCAGCACAGTCCGCTCTGTCTGTCTCTCTCTCTCTGCACTGCATTGGGTTTCACTTTCTGCGTGTGCTTGGTTTACAGATGTTGATCATGTCTCGCTGAGCTTGCAGTGAAAAGGCAGATTCTTTACATCTTTGAGACATGCACTGCCACTCACACACAGCAACTTGT
This sequence comes from Seriola lalandi dorsalis, assembly GCF_002814215.2. Taxonomy (NCBI): domain Eukaryota; kingdom Metazoa; phylum Chordata; class Actinopteri; order Carangiformes; family Carangidae; genus Seriola; species Seriola lalandi. Next base: position 731 of record NW_019522761.1, on the reverse strand, counting down.
TATGCTTTTGATAGAAACTGTGGAAAGGCTTCGACTGTCTGCAGAGGCTACAAACATCACAAGGCCTCTGTGAAGTTTTGGTAATGTACTACCAGACAAAAAAAAAAAAAGCATTTTTGCTTTAGCTCCAACTTTGTTAAAATTTAAATTATTAGAAACATTGTTAACAAGTGTCTCAAATATCACAATTTCCTCTAGAATATAAAGAGAATAGCACTGCCAGAGAGACTGTGTTAAATTACTGAGCTGTTATGGCTGCCCCCTCTACGCCCCTAAAAGAAAGTGTCCAAATCTTTCTCCATCTAGCAAGTGTGAAATGTCAGCTGTTGTATAATCTTACAGCGATCAACCCTACCGAGAGCAGAGAGACAAAGAGTGTTTTTCTCCTTCAGATCCGTATGCAGATGGCAGCTGATGTATGATATTAACCTTTGCTATTATAACTCCTGTCTATACCCCCACTGTCTCTCTCTCTCTCACACACACACGGCATACTAAACATATTGATCTACCTTTAGAGAAACAGCCTTGTTGTTTTTTTCCCTCTTGGTCAAAATCTGCGTCTGAGTTGTTCGGAGATGATGCAAAATTGTCACATATTTTATTGAGAGAGTCAAGATGTAGGCTACTACAAGTGTGTGATAACTTTTCCCGAGCATCCCAAAGTAAGTAAACCTGCCATACGTGCAGTACATTTCACACAAATTAATTTGATAAATGTGTCAGTCCTC
>NW_019522760.1:0-2304 GCF_002814215.2 Seriola lalandi dorsalis | reverse complement strand
TCTTTTGCAGGGTCTTCTGGGAACAAAAGGTCAGTTAAACACTGATGGTGTACAGCAGAGTGTTTTTGTGACTGGGAGCTGTGCCTACCCTCACTGTCCACAGGAGCTCTGTGTTCAGTGCTCGGCTTCACTAGAATCACTCCATAGCCTTCATTGTTGTGGATCACATTGTTTTCCATGGTGATAGACGGCATCACATCCAGATCATCAGCAAAGTCCTACACACACGGACACACGCATGCACACACGCATGCACACACGTTTAGTTGTTAAATCCAGTACAGTGTCTACACCACAAAACACTTGTGTCTGAATCACATGAAATACAACTTCTGCACTTTGCTTACTTAAATGTTCATGTACTTTTCTTTGTCTTGACAAATCAAAATATAACTAGAACTAGAATTTGAGGACAAAAATATCTGATATTCTCCAGCAGCCTGACATTTGAGTGCTTATAATCAGTTTAATGTTTATTTAATAAATGTTGAAATTATTTAAATTCCCATCAGAGAGTTTATGATTCATTATGTGAACACTTTAATACCATCTGGCTTGAATGAAGAGTCCTCCTTTGTCTTTGTTTTATTTCCTTCTTTGAATAAATGTTGTTCAGAGTACTAGTAGTCCTATTGGCTGGTTGTCAGTCTGTGTGAGGAGCAACATCTGAGCAGAGAATAAACTATGACAGTGTAGAGCTGCACAGTCTGTTTGCTGGTGACTCCTCAGTGTCTGTGTCAACACAATGAACCGTCTCTTCTCACCTTGATGAGGATCCCGTCCTTACAGTGATGGATACCATTACTGACCAGACTGCAAACAGTGCCAGGGTAAATCTCCACACCAGCCCCCTGAACACAACACAGCAACATGAATGGCCTCAATCACAGTTAAAATCCCTGTAAATGTTAGTCAATAAAATGGCAGAGTGGCAGCAAGTCCTTTGTAGCTTGTAGTTTTCTTTGCAGTATGTCAGTGTATTTTTTGTTGATTGATGTCTTTACTCTACATTTTTGTTTTGTCTGATATGGAGAAAATATTGTACATGAAGGAGGAACTCCTGGCTTTAAAGTTTACCAGATGGAGTTAAACATCCCATACCGGCTGAGCTGAAGAAGCTGTACCATGGATGCAGAGCCAGGGCTAAACTAAAGGCTAGGAGATGGAGATATAAGCTTTTCCTACCATCGATCCTCATGGGAAATGTGAAATGTGCCTGCAGTTGCGTATGACATCATTCACAAGACTGTTGCGAGAGGACAGACCCAGCACCCTGATGCATTCATTGCAATATCAGGGGATTTTAACCATGTCAGTCTCACCTCTCACCTGACTGGCTTCACTCAGTGTGTTGACTGTCCCACAAGGGAAAATAAGACACTGGATCTGTTGTATGCAAACGTCAAGGAGGCCTACACTGCTTCAGCTCTACCACCACTTGACAGATCAGATCATAATCTGGTTTTTCTTCAGCCTCCCTACAAGCCCTGTGTACTGAGGCAGGCTGCAACCACCTGCTCATTCAGGAACTGGACCCTGGAGGCCAGCGAGTCTCTAAAGGACTGTTTTGAGTGAACAGATTGGAATGTCCTGTTGGAGTCACAGGAACATGATAACAAGAACCCTGACCTTGATAGAATGGTTGAACGTACCACAGACTACATTAACTTCTGTATGAACACTACAATACAAGCAAGAACTGTACACTGCTTTCCAAACAACAAACCCTGGATCACCAGTAACATCAAGACCCTCCTCAACCAGAAAAAGGAGCCTTCAGGGATGGAGACAGGGAGAAGCTCAGGTGTGAGCAACATGAGCTGAAGAGGAGATTAAAGCAGGAGAAGGAGGACTACAAAGAGAAAGTATATTTTATCTCCACCTCCAGCTGTTAGAGATCAACATGACTGATGTGTTATGATGTCTGTCACCTGATGATTTCACTGTTCCATCTTTTAGCTCTGTGTTTGGTCTCCACCAGCTCTTGAGGGAAATATCTGTCTCTTTAGCTGCTAAATGCTCCACTATGTTCACCAGCTGCTCTGTGACTGTCTGCTGTTTGTATGATGAGCGGCTAGAGGACAGAGGCTGTTTACAGATGTTTCTATGAAAACAGCTGCTGCTGCCATGAGAGCAGATAGAGAACCAGAACAGTGAATTATGTGGTGCAAACATTTTAACAATAAGCTCAGCCTTAGAGGAGTTTGTACCTGTGATTAGCTGCGATCACACAGCACTCACCTTGGATCCATACAGGTCACACATGTTCATGTTGAGGTGGGCAGACGTCCGGACGATAACTCC
>NW_019522759.1:4361-5135 GCF_002814215.2 Seriola lalandi dorsalis | reverse complement strand
AGGGCTACGATGCAGCAGGGCTGGACTTCCTCACCAGGAAGAGCCTGTCCAGCAGCGATGGAGAGATTACGCTCGGGGAGACCATGGAGGAGATTCTGGAGGAGAGTGAGTTCTGAATCCAGCACTGGTACTTCACCACCTGACGTGGAGGAGCTGAGATGACACCTGGGTGTGTTTTCCCAGGTAAAGGCAGAGGTCATCCTGGAGAAACGGGCAGCGATGGAGGTTTGGTGATGTGGGGACTCCAGGGCAAGTTGGAACCACTGTGGCTAGCAGGCTAATGGTTACCATGCTAGGAATCTGTTTACTCCCCCATTCAGGAGTAATCTCCGAGGTAGCTAGCTTCCTAACTGTCGGTTAGCAGGTTAGCTCGGCCACATTGATGTATTTAATTACTTTCTCATAAAACCAGGCCTCTGTTACCGTAAATAAAACAGCTGAGCTTCCTCCATTTTGAATTATTCGGCGTCAGGACGGTGCGCTGACAACATATTAGTGCAGATTTACTCCAGTAAATACACTGACGGTGGTGACTCTACCTCTGGGTCTCTGTGCTAATGCTGAAGCAGCTGTGTGTAGTCCGGCGTGTGCGCTGTCCTAATGGTTGTTATGTGATGTATTTCCTGTTGAATCATGACAACATATAATCAATTTTGGACTGTAGTTATAGTCAGAAGGTCAGTTCGTTAATTAGACTTTTTGAAGTCACCACTGTTGCTCTGCAGCTGCATTATCTTCCTGCAGGTAACATCTGCATGTTTACGTTCCCATGTC
>NW_019522759.1:2292-3172 GCF_002814215.2 Seriola lalandi dorsalis | reverse complement strand
CAGTCCTCTGCCCTCCACATCCCACCGACTCCAGAGTCTCCTTGTAGCTCCAGGCTCCTGCTCCCTGTTTGTTTCAGTCACAACAGTTGATTGTTCTCCATGACGCCAGCATCTTCGCTGTAAAGGCCGACACACTGTAGTTTTAGTGAGTGTTTGCTCTTCTCAGCAAACACACACAAATTAATCACAGTTTATTCTGCAGCCGTGACTTACCACAGAGTATTACGGCCACATTGAGGGTCAGGGTTGTGATTTTATTTCTTGAAATTTTACATTTTTAATTCTCATATTATTAGAATCTGTCGAGTCAGTACTGGGCCAGAAGAAAACAAGCATGTTGCCCCAGTATGGGCAAGATTTATTTTGTTATAATAATAAATTATATAATTTCTGGTCCAGTGTTTTCTAGTAATTTGAGAGAAATGTGTCAACAATATGTTCTCTGAAGTCTCTGGTCCTGCTCTGTGATATTCTGTTACTTAAGCCCACTCAGCCTGAGCGGTTCTGATAACCATCTGTGACATGTGAGTTGTATTCCCGCCCTGATTTGAGCCAATGGCGGCGCAGCGCGAGTCACGGGGTCCGGACCTTTAAACGGCAGCTCTTCTTCCCCTCCAGTCTATCCGGGCTCTCGGCTCGTTACTCCCCGTCCTCCTCCTCCTCTTCTCGGGCAGCGACCATGGCCGGATCCGGATCAGCTGCGGAGCGGATCGGATACATCACCCGCGTCCAGAGCTTCAGCGCCTGTCACCGGCTCCACAGGTACCGACCGTCCGCTGCTCACACCGAGCCGCACCGGTAGAGTCCGATACCGAACCGTGTGTTCGCGGAGTGTTTGTGTTTTACAACAGGCTGCAGCGGGTTTCACGTGAGTGTGAAA
>NW_019522759.1:0-1388 GCF_002814215.2 Seriola lalandi dorsalis | reverse complement strand
TTTTGTCTTTTATCCTTTTTCTACATGACTTTTTTACAATGTAGTGACTCTAACATGAGAAGCTTGAGAGTACCTGATGTACCTGAAGGCAGCACGTGTCAATAAACGCTTGGCACATTTTCCTTGTTTGACTTGTGAAATCATGGATCCAGAACATGAATGAAAACACAGAGACAGGTTCGCTGCTCACACACCTGGTGTCTGTTTCAGCGTTCACCTGAGTGACGAGGAGAATAAACGCGTCTATGGAAAATGCAACAATCCCAACGGACACGGACACAACTACAAAGGTTTGATTCACCTGTTGTGTGATTATATTATAGAGTGAAATACTGTAAAGCTGCTGTTTAATGTCTCCCACTCATTCACCGCTCTCCTCTCTGTCCACAGTGGAGGTGACAGTTCGTGGGAAGGTGAGTGTCCGGTTTCATCACCAGCTGCTCCACTGGATTTTGTTTTCAGTGATCTGAAATATACTTTACACACAGTTTGGGTTGTTGTTGTTTTAGATTTAGACAGAGTCTCACACACACACACACACACACACAGAATCCTAACCAGATGTTGAACCTTCCTCCTGTGTTGGTCCGTACAGATCGATCGTCTCACTGGGATGGTCATGAACCTGACGGACTTGAAGAGATGCATCGAGGTGAGATCTTCTCAACAACACTCTCATCGCGTTCAAGCCTCGAGCAACAAACTCAGGCTTTTTGTACAGATTGAAATTTCAGGAAGGTGCAACATTTACATTATCGTCAGAGTTGATCAGTGTCTCACACACACACACACACACAAACTTGTCCTCCAGGTTACCGCCTGAACACTGACACTTACAAGTTCTGTGTTTCAGCTCTCGACTCTGTGCGAGTTTCATGTTCCTCTGTTGTATTTGATGGTTTATTTCAAGTGTTATTCTGAGACTGACTGACTGACTGACTGACTGATCCTGCAGGACGTCATCATGACTCCACTGGACCATAAGAACCTGGATAAGGACGTCCCTTACTTTGCCAGCGTTGTCAGGTGAGTATCGTTCTCGGTTGACGTCGACAGCAGAATTACATGTGTGTGTTTGTGTCCTAATGACTTTCTTCCTTTCTCTCCGTCCATCAGCACAACTGAGAACGTGGCTGTTTACATTTGGGACAACATGGCGAAGGTCCTCCCGCCCGGCCTGCTCTACGAGATTAAGATCTATGAGACGGACAAGAACGTGGTCGTATATCGAGGAGAGTAGACGTCTCAGCGTCCACGTGAAGACACGTCTTCTTCCTGGGTTGTGTTCAAGTGCCACTAAGTGTAATGTAGACTCCGGTTAGTTAGACTCATGCAGGTGTTTGAAGGTGATAGATGATATTGATTCTCTTGCACTTTATAGACACAAG
>NW_019522758.1:2660-3824 GCF_002814215.2 Seriola lalandi dorsalis | reverse complement strand
TCTCCATGGGTCAATAAGCCCTAACTCTTTAACAACACTGTTTAATGTTCTGAATTCTTTTCTAATTGGTCCCTGTTCTGGTGGTAACCTGTCCAATTTGCCATTCTGTACTATATTGAAATCCCCCCTATTAGCATAATCCCCCTGCCATTACTGGAGATTACTTTGTTTTTAAAACACTGTAGTTTCTTCACTTGGCTCAGTATCTTTTTCCTTTTGATGCGATGATTTAAACCACAGACATTTTAGGATTCCAGATTTTACTTTTTCATCCCAGTTTGAGTTAAATCACAACAGCCCTGCATCTCTTATAAATCAAAACAAATGTGTAAAACAACATACAGCAAAAAAGGCAAACAATACGCATCTCTTTTGTGAACCAATATACAAATTAAGAAAATATGAATCCCAAAAGTCCCATAACCAGAGAGATTCCCTCTAGGGCAGGGATGCCAGGGTGAAATTGGTCAGGGGGCCAGATTTTTTTCAAGTGAGACCTCAGCGGGCCGAATTACACTTTCAAATTGAAAAGACCAAACACTGACTCAACATCACTGTTTGAAATTATTCATTAAGGCCTACACATCAAAAAGAAATTGCACTGGCACCACAATAGCCTCACAATGAGGCCTACAATTACATAGAAGCCTAAAGCAAGTTACAGTAACCTCTGAAAATGTAACATTGTCGTTTCCAGGGCTGTCAAAATTGCTCAAAAATGACGTTCGAATATTCCCTCTAAAAAACACATGTATTCAAACTATTTGAATATCTATTTGCGCATTATTCAATGACACGCATCACATCAATACCAGGACAAAGTAATACAACGAGACCTAACTACAGTATAGGTAGGCTAGTTTATTTAAGTTTAAACATATTTGACAACATATTACCTTCATAAAAATAACATGAACTAATGGCCAAGACCGCAGAACTCACTCTAGCTCTCACACTTGCTCGCTCGCACTCTCTCTCTCTCTCTCTCTCTGTCGCACGCCCCCTCACGCTCTCTGTGCATACTAGTTTAAATGAACAACAACAATAAACAAATGCTGAGTGCTGATCAAAAGTTTTGTGCAAGCAATTTAAGCTTAGGGATGGGCGATGTCTCCTTCACTGGTCGTGTATATCGTCCGCGCGGGGGGGGGGGGGGGGGCGCCC
>NW_019522758.1:0-1917 GCF_002814215.2 Seriola lalandi dorsalis | reverse complement strand
TGTGCTCTTGTCTTAGTTTGTTTGACTCCACCAATATCACAGATTCCTTTTCGCCGCCGACAAGCACTTTCCCCGGTGTCAATCCTTTTGCTGCCTCTGCACTTCCATCATTTGCATTATCCTTCTTTTCAGGCCTCTCTTTTTTCATCCATCGCTTTTTACCAACCTTCCTTGTTAAGTTCTCTTGAGTTTGATTTCAGTTTCTGCAGTTAACGACATTTTGAAGAGCTCATTTTAATTGCTTTTTGCAAGAGCTACTTTTCCGCCCTGTCTTGAACCACATGGTGCAACTTGGAGTTAGTCAGCTCAATTTAAAACATGTAACTGTGTTCTGATTGCCATCCATTTAGGCTGTAACTTTATCTGAATATAGCTTCTTATATTTTGAATATATTACACCGTTACTTGTATTCCTTTACTCACCATCACTCTTCCCAACCATAACTATGTAGATGTTTTAGCATTAACTTAAATATCTCAACAACTAAATTGCCATGGAAGTTTTTGATGAGATTAGCCTCAGTTGTACTTTATGTAAAATACTAGTTCACAAACTGTTAACATTTTAACATGGTAAACCAAGATGGTGATAATACCCAGTTGGCATCAACATGTTAGACTTGTTATTTTAAAGGGGACATATTATGCAAAATGCACTTTACCATGGTTTTCTAACAGTAATATGTGTCCACGGCCTGTCTACAAACCCCCCAAACATCGGAAAAGTCCATCCTCTCAGTCTTTTGCTTGCACCACCTTTCAGAAAATGTGTGCTCACACAGGCCAATTGGAGATTTTCCCTTGATGTCGTCATGAAGGTCATCGCTATCGTCTATTCCCTCGCGTCACGGCTCTGGTAAAACTATGTCGAAGGTACGAGCGATGCACGCTAGTTGCTCGGTTGTTGGCTGTACAAACCAACACAGAAGTCTTTTTACCCCCTACGTCTGAGGATCTGAAGACCCAGTGGATTTGTTTTATTTTATTTTTGATGGACATTTTAGGAGTTGTAGCGGGCTAACCATTTCACGTCGGACTGCCCTAACCCTAACCCTTTCTCGACGAGGGCCAGTACAATGCAGGATTCACTACATTCGGAAGATAAAGCATGGATCAGCACTGACTGTCCGAGACCCAACCTCAAACTTGGGAACTGTAAGTTTCACCATTTTATGTTTCTTTACTGTATGTACACGAGAGCCTGTTGCATGTGTTGTTAGCATGGCAGCTAATGTGGCTAACGTTTTGCCTCGTCCACACAGGCGGGTATTGCCGGGTACAGATTGTATGTAATTCCTCTGCTTGGTATCGCTGTGTGACGTTGATTAGAGCCACCCTGCAACTTTATCACACTTGAAAGGCGTTTTAGCTGTCTGAAAAGTCAAGCCGGTAAAATTCAGACTAAACAGGCTTTGCAGCGATTAGCATAGGTGTCTGGGCTTGTTTGTTAGTGCTGTGAAAGTTAGTATTGAGAGTCATGCCTTATGATGTCCATTATAACGTTTATATCATGTTTACAGATACAGTGCCTGTAGGGAATATCTAGATAAGTGCAGTTACAGGGAATATGTGAAAGGGTAAAGTCTGTAATACACATTTTCTGCATTTTGCACATATAGTGAGCTATTTGCAGCATTTACAAGCTTTTGACAACCCAATTTACACATAATTGAGAGCATTTGTTGTCATTATTTTTGCACTGCTTGCAGCTGTTGCCATAACTACACATTTGAGGAGATGTTGGTGTAACCTCTGTTTCCTCTATTCAGGCCAGCACATCAAGTGCATCTATACAGCTTCCTGCAACAAGGGATGTTGCATGCCAGACTGACCCACTGTAGGCACACAGTTATCCTTGAGGACTCTTCAGCCTCACATCAGAAGTACAGGTCTGTAGCCATCTGAAGTGCATCTACT
>NW_019522757.1:0-2874 GCF_002814215.2 Seriola lalandi dorsalis | reverse complement strand
ACACACACACACACAGACAGGAATTCACATTACACATCTTATTAAAATAGATTTATTAACAGTTTGAACTGGATCTCAATATTTAAAAGTGCAACATTTATATTATATTGCCATAATTTAAAAATACATATTAGATCATCTCAACAGAAACAACATAAATATGGAAAAAGGCAACGAGTCGACAGAAGTAAAGCATCCAGTTAAAGTTCAGTCAGACACACAAAGGCTTCTTCTTTAAAGTTGAGTTGGCAGTGATGTTCTGATACTCTGAGGACTACATGTGCAAAACCATCTGTTCATCACAATATTTACTCACATGCACGTATATATATTTACACTGATTATTACACTTTATCTCCAAAGTAGAAAAAGTTACATGACACCTGTTTAGTTTCCAGCTGTGATGATGAAGAACTGTGGATCATATTACTTCTTCATTCATATAAACACACAGTCTGCACTGATGAAGTGAGGAGTCAGTATTTGGACTGATATGATCAATATTACAGTGAAAAGATACGTGAGCTTTGTGAGGGGGACACTGCGCAGGTAGCAAAGTAAATCCGGCCCATACTCGGGCCACATGCTTGTTTTCTTCTGGCCCAGTATACACCCGGTTCCACGGCCCGAATCTGGCCCATATACAGCATGGCTGTAAGATGCTACTTCCACATCTGGAACAATTCTGGCGCCAAAACACAAATAAACTTCCAGCTGTCAGTCAGTACCAAAGGATAACAGCTGGAATCTGTCCAGATGTGGAAGTATATGGGCCAGACTTGGGCTGAACACCGAGGTATTTGTTGGGCAGGAAGTTTCATTTTATAGCTGAGTGACGCACGCACACTCACACACACACACACACACACACACGCACACAAGCACACAAGCACGCACGCGCACACACATCTGTTTTTTTTACATATGTATCTGTAGTTCAATTTGAAAAAATACTCAGTGATGGATAATAAATGTAATGCACTTCTAACGAAGGTTTGATCAGTTTACTTGTGTTGTGAAGGAGCTCAAAGTGCCGATGCCATCAGGCTTCTGCTTAACAGCTGGACTCATCATTCAAACTGTCATCCATTTGTTTTGTTTTCAACACAATTTAAAGTGACATCTCGTCATACCTTTGTTTTTCTGTCTGTATAAGTCTCCCTCTTTACTAAACATCATCCTGCTGCGCCTTGACCTCCTGTCAGCTCAGTCTGACACCTTCACAGGTTCACCACCACAAAGTCCAATTGTCAGGGCTACTACAACTAACCATTACTTTCATTATTGATTAATCGATAGTTTTTTTTCTGTCAATTATTCAATTAGTTAAAATGCAAATTCTTAATCAGTTTACACAGATATGTGTATACACATGCACATTTCAGTGAGCATCACTCAGGTAACAGTGGACGGTTCACTGACAGAAAAAAAAAAAGTTTTTGATAAATTATTTGAGCAGAATTCAAAACCTTCCCATCTATGTTCCATAAAGAGGGTTCAGGTCTGACCTGCATGTAATCCCCTCTCTCCCTCCCTGTGCTGTCAGAATACAGGGGAAAAAATGCCCCCCAGTTAAAGTTTTCTAGCATGTGTCATTTGTAGTCAATTATATTAGAAATATCAGCAGATAATTTGTACAACAATGGATAAAATAATAGGAACACCTCTCAATATACTATCATTTCATACAACATAAAGTACAGCTTCATAAAGACCAAAGAGGTGAATCAACACCTCTGTGACAGTCTGACCCAGGCTATGTCTGAATTTCCTTTAAGAATGTTACTATTATTTTGTTTAGCCTCTGTGTCTATGTACATAAATATAATAGGTAATAAACTTTATAAAATATTTTGGAAAAAAGTTGAAAATTGTCCCAAAAAGTATCTGGACACCAAACGTGCCTGAGGACGTTCTGTCACACCTCCATGTCACAGCTGGTTAACAGAGACATCAACTGGAACATCACTGATTTTGTTTTTAGAGGAAATTATTGTGACAGTTTCCAGGAAGTTTGACAACAAGTAAGAGACCTGGAAAATAAAAGGTTACCATCATTTCATCCATTAATAAAAGGGTTGGAATATGTCCATATGGTCAATATAAGAAACACTGTGTTACTGTGTAACAAGTTAATCTCACCTACACCATGCTGCCATTCTCCTGTGACCTGAGCTCAGTCAGTGTGTTTCTGTGACTCTGGTTCAGACACTGAACTCCAGCTTTAAAGACATCAAACCTAAACCAGGTCCAGCTCTGGTCCGACCCTGCAGCCTGGTCATTAGTGTGTGTGTGAGTGTGTGTGTGTGACGCTGAAGCTGTGCAAACTCAAAGTGCTGTTACACATCATCAGTACAAGCAGTTGTCTGTAAAGTCACTGCAATCAAACAATTTATAGACTGACCGACATCATGAATCTCCTGTTGACCTTAATGTTCAAACATCTCTGTTCAATAAACTGTCTGAATCCTGCATGTTTTTAACTGACAATCTAACCACAGTTGCCATGGTAGTCAGTGTTACTCCTGTTACAACGGTGTTCAGGCACACCACCGATCACATAACACACCCACCATCATTTTCAACTGGAGGGAATAGAGCCAATCAGGGCTGGCACGGGTTAGCTCCTCATGTCAGCGGGATCCTTCGTTAATCAGCGTATTGGATCCGCCCGACTGCTGCTATGAAAACGTCGAGGGACACAACTGAAGATGTGTTGTAGCTCCAAGAACACCCCCAATTGTTGTGCTGTAACTTCAGGGATTGTAACACCCAGTCCTACTAACAAATCGTGTATCAGTGGCAGTGCACACGTTCATCAATTTAAAATTTTCACTTGTAAAATACTAGTAATCAATACTCAGTGGGAGATAC
>NW_019522756.1:0-2730 GCF_002814215.2 Seriola lalandi dorsalis | reverse complement strand
ATCAGACTCCCTCCATCAGACCTCCACCAGACTCCCTCCATCAGACTCCCTCCATCCCTCCATCAGACTCCCTCCATCCCTCCATCAGACTCCCTCCATCCCTCCATCAGACTCCCTCCATCAGACTCCCTCTATCCCTCCATCAGACTCCCTCCATCCCTCCATCAGACTCCCTCCATTAGACTCCATCTCTCCATCCCTCCATCAGACTCCCTCTATCCCTCCATCAGACTCTCTCCATCCCTCCATCAGACTCCCATCAGATTCCCTCCTCCCCTCCCTCCCTCCCCCCTGGTTGTATAATCTCTCTCTCTTGCCGCAGTGGAGGAAACCCCTCTCTCCTCTACGTTGTTTTCCCGCCTGTCCTTTTATGGTATGGGGATACCCGCCGTCACAACCGGAAGCAGTCCATGTTTGGGCAGCTGCGAAGCGGCGCGGCGGGGGGAATCCCTCGCGCCGGCTCCGACCAATCAGGCCTTGCCGGGAGTTACCTAGGAGACGGAGAGTATAAAACGGGCGGCGGGTACAAGGAGCTCAGCATCTTCAGCTTCACCGACTAACGGAACATCACCGGCGGCTCCGCTAACGGATTAACACCGGCCACAGGGAATCCCCGATACCGCCACTTTATCCAGCCTGACTCTGTAATCAGTCAGGCTCTTTTCGCGCCACTCTTTCACACGCAATAAACCTGCAGACACTTTTTCACGCAATGCTTCTGGAGCGCGAGGACAGCTTCATGTCGGAGTTTGAGGACGCGTGCAGCGCGTGGGTGGACAGTGTGGGCTCGAGCCCCAGCGACGGGACCGACTCTGACGTGGGGTCACCTTTTTGCCAAGGTGTGTGTGTGTGTTCATCAATAACAAATCAAAAACAATAACTTATATGTTCAGTGTTTCATTTATTGATTGGTCAAATATCCATCTGTTGCCATAGCTACAATCAACCAGTTATAGCCTACTGATCGGTGATTGATTTTTCTGTGTAGGCTGCTCAGCTGCCCACTGAGCTCATATTATGCAATGACAATAACACCCCCTCCTCCCTCCTCCCTCCCCCCTCCTCCCTCCTCTCTCTCTCCAGTTTTCTCTCCGGGAACTGACGCCTCTGACTCAGACTTCTTCTCCGACTTCAGCGACTGCTCCTCGGACACGCTCTCGCCCTCCCTCGGCTACAGCGGCAGCTTCTTCCCGGAGCCGGAGCCGTCACTTGCGGCAGCGGGGCTGAGCAGCACCGCGGACGCGATCCTCAACATGATCACCGAGATCGTCGGGATCTGCACCGACATGGAGCAGCAGGGCGACGCCGGCTCTCTCCGCGAGTCCAGCCCATCCTCTGCGGCGCCCTCCGCGGCCACTGCCTCTCCTTCGCCCCAGCTCTTCGCTCCAGCTCCCGGCCCTGACATGAGCGTCCCTCCCCTGGCCGCAGCCCAGCAGCTGCCTCCCGCCTCCATCTCACAACCGGTGGTGGTGAAGAGCGAGTTCGTGACTTCCAGCTGCAGCAGCGGCTGCGGACAGTCTTCCATGAGCGGGAACGATGCTCTGTTCCCGGCCAGCGCCGACTCTCTCCTCCCGCTGTCGGCTCTGGAGCAACAGGTGGATGTGGCTGATTTCATCGAGTCTCTGCTGAGCTCCGAGGCCGGCCAGGGCGAGCTGAAGCCCGGCTGTGAGGTGAAGCAGGAGCCGCTGGGGCTGGAGGAGTGGCTGAAGAGCTTACCGGCTGCCCAGGTTACCGGGGGAGATTCTAGCAGCTACGTCATCAGCAGACCGGTAGTCAAGACGGAGCTCGTGCAGAGCGGGAGCGACCTCCACTTTTCCCCCGCCCCCCTCCCCTCCACCCTGGATGCCCATCTCCTCTCCTCCCTCCTGCAGGGCGCGTTCCCGATAGTCAACATCAGTAACGGGCACGCGGCCGGAGCCCCCAAACTGTCCCGCGGGGGCAGGAGAGCTCCCGCCAAGAACGGCCTGAAGGTGAAGCCGTTCCCGTGCTCCGTGCAGGGCTGCGAGCGCCGCTTCTCGCGCTCGGATGAGCTGAACAGGCACGTGCGCATCCACACGGGCCAGAAGCCCTTCCAGTGCACCATCTGCGCACGCAGCTTCAGCCGCAGCGACCACCTGACCACGCACACGCGCACGCACACCGGAGAGAAGCCCTTCTCGTGCGACGTGTGCGGCAAGCGGTTCGCGCGCAGCGACGAAAGGAAGAGGCACGGGCGCGTGCACGTCAAGCAGCAGCTGCGAGCGCAGATGATGGCCGCCTACTCCCTGGCCCTGAACGCACCCGGCGTCTAAAACAGCAGCGCGAGCTCCAGTTCCTTTTGGCCGGCGAGGCTGCTGCGGAGGATTTGAACCGTCAACCGGAAAGCGTCAGAGTGACGTTTCCATGTGACGTCTCACTGACGGCGATTTTAGCTGAAGCCCCGAAGAAGAAGGAGTGGCAGGGGTTTCCAGGTGTTCAGAGGACTTTAGTCCAGGTCTGAAGGTGCACGTGGACATCAGGGTCCACTGCAGGACTGTGGAGGAGGAGGGTGTGGGGGGGTGGATGAAAGACTTCCTGCCCGGGTTCAGGTCTGATCCTGGACCAGCCGGTGGTTTACCTCCTGATCATCACGGTGCTCTGAACTCTTACAGGCTGTTTATTACAAAGCTTCTCTGTCGTGACTCTGAATGTTCCTGTCTCCACTGAGGTGGGCAGGTGGACAGGTGGACAGGTGGGCAGGTGGACAGGTGG
>NW_019522755.1:7384-7957 GCF_002814215.2 Seriola lalandi dorsalis | reverse complement strand
GTGTAAAGATCGGTCTGGGTGATTAATTGGAAAATCCATTTTTTATTGAGCTCTATTTGATTTTATAGTATATTATTATTATAGGTTTTACAGGTTCAGACAGAACAAACCAGGTTTAGTATAAAAACTAAGACAGATGTTCCAGATGGTAGAAGGTTCGCACTGATATAAATATCCTGTAAAGTCAGGACTGGTTAAATGAATTAAAGTCCTGATCCTTGATTTACACTGACAAACCACCGGACCCTGTTCACAGGATATTAAAGCTGTTGTTTAAAACGATATGTTCAGCTTTTCCCTTTGAGACAAAAATCTGTTCCAATCATTCACTTATTTATTATATTAATTATGAATCATCCATATTAAAGAACAGAGTTAAATCACTGTCCACCGTGGTTCATCAGTCGTCTCCAGGGGTTTGGATGTTCTGTTACTTCATCCTGAGTCTTCATCCCTCATCCTCATCAGTCACTCTGTTCATGATGTGCTACGTTAAAGTGAAGACATGACATAACTATCAGCAGATATATTGATCAGGAGGAGATTGATCAGAAAATGAAAAGCTGACGCATC
>NW_019522755.1:0-1675 GCF_002814215.2 Seriola lalandi dorsalis | reverse complement strand
TAGCCTAGCCTAGCCACCAACTTAAGAAACGACAGCAAAAATAAAAGTCAATCATAAACAAAATGAAAAACAAAATTTATATAAAACTTATTATGTCACAAACAGATTACTGAGAAACAGTCAGAGGTTGTGTATTAACTGTTGAAACTGAAACTGTGGAGGTTAATATATCATTGTCACTGACACCATCTCAGACTGATGAATAATTATTATTATTATTATTATTGTTAACATTATTAGTCGTGATGTTCCTGAAAAATTCTTCAGCTTTGACGAGTAAAAGGAAATTTCTGTGGTTAAACATGAAAGCAGTCCTGGTGTGGGAATTAACACGCTGCTGCATGAACATGTCCATCATTTCATCATTGTATTCATAAAAACACATCTCTACCTCTTTGTGAGTTGTGACTTCTCACACACAGATCTGCGTGTGTGTGCTTGCTGACATTGTCCTGCCGGTTTTCCACATCAGTGAGCCTCACATGTTCCTTCATGGCGATGAACGGGGGGGGGGGGATCATTTATCAGACTGCAGATAAACACTGAGGACGTGTTGTTTACATTAAAGACAAACAGCATCAGAAGCCAAGGAGCGGATCTGAAAATAGAGGAATTACAGTGTGTGATATGAGCCTGTTTCATGTGAAGACCTGGTTCTGGACGACTTCAAGAATCCTTTAACTCTCACGTTGTAGTGTTGCTTCTTTTACTTAAATCATCTTTAGTAGTGTGGCGGACAGCAGCGCCTCAGCATATTATATTAAACTAAATTAAATATTAAACTCTGGACTTGAAAGTGAAACTGTTTTTAAATCTAAATACATGGTTGACATAAGTGAAATCATAGATTACATATATGTCCCCTCAACTGTGGGCTGTTGTCCTCTCCTGAGTCCGGTCCCTCGCCGTCAACAATACAAACACATTGAGGTTTAGTGCATTGACTGTCGTGCAGTGTGTGGGAGCGGAGAGGCGTTCTCCACGACCTGCTCTCTGTAACATGGCGGTCATGTGCTGTGGCTGCACTTTGATAACGGAAGACAGTCTAGTCTTCAAAGTGAGATGTCTGTCTGCTGTGGTTCTGGCTTCCTGCAGCGCAGTCTCTGCTGTGAGGCCGCTGAGGCGCCATGGGCTAAGTTTTTTTATCACGGATGTGCACTCGCCTGAGAACAGAGATAAATGTTGACAGGTGAGGGGTGCAACAGGGTGTTTTAAAGTCACATAGTGAGTTATCCTCCTCACTCTGTGGTAGATGACAGTTTACAGTACGGTATTGTTTATTCTTCATGTTACACCTACAGACTAGTGGAGTCCTGGTATCTAAAAATAACACACACAGCCTCTGACCAATCAGAGCCCAGCATTCTCCATGACCAGGATATACATTCAGTCGAGGACAGTTCAGGTCGTAAAGATTAAAAACAATTGAGCCAACATGGGGTATAAAGATGTAGTTGACTCTCCTCTTCATCAGTCCAGGTGACAGTCTGAAGAACATGAGTGAGCTCTCAGTGTTGTGGTTCAGGATCACTTACATGTACCGGCTGCTCTGGGTCTGCATGTGCAGGTGTCGGGTGAAGGAGGCTTGAAGTGTGTGTACCTGCAAAAGTTCTCTGAGATTCTGTGTTCTAAGTGTTCCCTGTGTTCTCAGTGTTCTCTGAGATCTCAGTGTTCT
>NW_019522754.1:2693-3726 GCF_002814215.2 Seriola lalandi dorsalis | reverse complement strand
TAGGCTTTGTAGGTTACCTGTGATGGAGAAAGACATGCCTATTAGACAGTGAACACAGTTTGTCCAAGAACTCAGACAAGAAACTTGTAAACCTCTTACCACAAAATTTTTCTCCACGTTGAGCACGTTGAGTGGTGCCTATTTCTAGGCTGATGATAAAACTCATGCAGGTCTCCAGTTAAATACTCTTTGTTCAGCTCCTGGGGTGGGTGGTGTGTGACCACAGTGACACAACTTCTTCTTTCACATCTTAACTTGCCACCAAAATCATTTGCCAATTGATTGCCTTAAGGAAGGTGTTGTGTGAAAATATTTCAGTGGAAGTCCTTATTTGACCCTGTCATGCTGGGGTCATGTTGTTGCCTTATAATCTTATATGCCTTATAAACAGTTTAATGCAAATGTAAAATTTTTGTAAAAAAAAAAAAAAAGAAATTTGTGCAAATTCGTAAAATGAAGAAAGTGCATGCATCTTCCATGGCTGTAAACTGAAGGCTGTTTAAAGTGTGTAGTCTGTTTCCTTTGTCGAGACATCTAATAGTTTTGAGACATCCTGTTCTTGTGCTGGAAAAAGAAATGCCTGTTAGAGACTGTAAAGATAAACTTTGTTGGCAGACCTTTCCTCAGACAAATAACTGTTGGACAGAATATTATCACTTCTTTTTCAAGGTGGCTACAAAAACGAATTTATTCAACTTAAAAACACATGCTCTAAAGCAGATTTCACGAATGCTAGAAAGGAAGTGGCATCCCACTAATCTGGAAGAATTTCAAAAAGGCTTGAAAAGATATTCTGTCTATTACAGTTTTTCTCAGTCGCTTTGGTTCATTTCTCGAATCATCCTCGACATTTGCAAAACAGTAAGTGAATTTCTCAAAACAATTCGTACAAATAGCAAAACACCATGGATTACCTGCAAAAGTCTCTTGCTCAAAATCCTTAGTTCATCTCTCAAAAGTAAATATCTGTGTCAATGAACATGTCACTGCCATCAGAATGACAAGTCCTTGTGTTATTGTGTACGGATAAGAC
>NW_019522754.1:0-1598 GCF_002814215.2 Seriola lalandi dorsalis | reverse complement strand
ACATCAGTGTAGCTGTGTACACATGATGTTTGTTTAAGTTGAGTTACTATGAGTTAACTTTAATCAGTTAGGCCTAGATTAATTATTTTGAGTTTTTTGTTAAGTGTGAACATGGACTGCACTGTAAATAAATCACTTTGGTATCCCTGGACAAAATTCTCCGTGTCTGCCTCCTACTAAACGGCCACTCAGGTCGGCCTACATCACAGAAATGTATAGAGATATGCTTGACATATTATGACAACTTGTTCAACCATTTTGCATGTAAAGACTTATGCGATGAACTAATGCCTAAATGTTGTGGGGGGTGAGACTATTCACAGAGACCCATTATAATACATTTTGATCAACGTGACATAAGCAATTGATAATCTAGGAAACAGCAGAGAATTGTACATAATCATTTGCATGGATGTACCAAAGCATTTGCAACTTGTTCATAGAAATGAGAAACTGCTTTTTTGATTTGCACAAGTGACACAATGATGTGAAGATTGAACAAGTAGTTTTGAGAATTTCAATTCTGATCTGAGAAATGTACCAAAGCGACAGAGAAAAACTGTAACATACAAAAAAGCCCTCCATGATGCCAGAACCTCCTATTATTCATCATAGAAAACACAAACAACTCCAACTCCTTACTTTATGAGCTTCTTTACAAATAAAATTCACCATCTCTACCTCACAGCTGACAGAGATGTACTGTCCTGTACAGTAGCCTCGGTCAACTATAACGTCTGTTTTTACATTTAGACTGCTTCTCTCCTGTAGATCTCTCTGAGCTAACTTCAACAGTTTCTTCATTTAAACCATCCACTTGTCTTCTATGTCCTATTCCAACGAGGCTGTTCAAGGATGTTTTTCCCTTTTTGTTTTCTTTACATCACTATTGTTCTGTTTTATGTTATAGTAAATTGTTTGGTAGTAGTAACCGAACCTGTGTGTCTTAATGGTGATATATAAAAGGTAAATAATTCTTTGGGTGAAATTCCCAAAGTGGTGTTGTCTGGCAACCTGTTGGGCTTGTAAGGTGTAACGCCCATCTAACCTTATTACCCTAACCCTTGAAAGTGTAAACAGAAGTGTAACGGCTCAATTTATTTAGAAACCCTCTGCTTGCCACATTCCTTTGAGACATCCTGCAGTACAGCAGAGAACTGATGGTAGGCTTTGTAGGTTACCTGTGATGGAGAAAGACATGCCTATTAGACAGTGAACACAGTTTGTCCAAGAACTCCTCTCAGACAAGACACTTGTAAACCTCTTACCACAAAATTTTCCTCCATGTTGAGCACGTTGGGTGGTGCCTATTTCTAGGCTGTTAATAAATAAATAAATAAAAAACTCACGCAGGTCTCCAGTTAAATACTCTTTGTTCAGCTCCTGGGGTGGGTGGTGTGTGACCACAGTGACACAACTTCTTCTTTCACATCTTAACTTGCCACCAAAATCATTTGCCAATTGATTGCCTTAAGGAAGAGGTGTTGTGTGAAAATATTTCAGTGGAAGTCCTTATTTGACCCTGTCATGCTGGGGTCATGTTGTTGCTTTATAATCTTATATGCCTTCTATATATATATATATATATATATATATAT
>NW_019522753.1:0-1902 GCF_002814215.2 Seriola lalandi dorsalis | reverse complement strand
GCTGGTGGTTGCAGATTTCTGAATTAAAAGAAGACGCAGTTTGGGCACAGTAAGCAAGAAAGAAAACTGATATGCACATCATGTGCTGTTTGCAGCAGCCTACAGTAGACAGAAGCCACAAACAGTTTGTCCCATGAATACCAAAAGCCTACACAGTTTTAATTTGTATTTTTATTGGCTTGAGGCCTGAATTTAGCACCAATTAAATCAACACTCTTATCTGTATCTAACCTGTCTCTTATACACATCTAAGTGATGTTTTTATGATCGTCATTTGATCACTGACAGAGAAATTCTCATTTCTCCGCCCCCCCCCTCAAGCACAGAAATGAGACTGTATGCCAGCCTGCAAGGTGACCTGGTGGCTTTTGATGGCCTCACACCGCAGTTCGCGTTAATACTCCTTTAATTTAGGCAGTTACCAGAACATTCACTCAACGATAAAACAAGTTAGAAACCAGTACTGTAGCTTTACACTCTAATAAATCCATTGAATTCTCCCCCTCTCTTAGGACTAGAAGAGCTAGGAATAATTGTATGTCCTGTCACGCTCTGGTCCCATCAGGATTACAGTAACCACCTTCTGGCTCAGCTCCAGAAGCACCCTCTTAAACCCCGACAATTCATCAGAGTCTCCGCAGCCTACCATGTCTTTAGCTTCCCCAAATTTTTTCATGTCGCCCTCCCTGTGGTGACCTGGTCATCGCTCCATCTGGGCCTGACTCATCTCCTTCCATGCTCCCCATCAGTGGACTGACCTTCCCTCTCATTTTAGGATAGCAGTCACTCCCATTTAATCTTCTAGTTCTACACAATCTTGTTTGATTCTTGTTGGCAAATGACTTTTGAAAGAAACTTTTTTTGTCTCCAGGGGGCAATTTAAAGGGCACATAGAGTAGACATTTAAAATGTATGGAATACACAAAAAAGAACACACAACTAGTGCAAAACTGTACACATTAAGGTAAACGATGTAAAACAACAACGAGTGAAAAAACATCTGTGCAAAAAAAAAAAAATGAACAGCGGTGCAAAAAGATAACCTGTAATATTATAATGAGAACATTGGAGAATGACATTACTAGTGCAAATAAATAACTGTACACATAAATAACTGACTAACTGACTGTACATATATTGATTAAAAAAATTAGCTGGATGAGAAGATAATCTTAGTGCAAAAAAAACGATATTACATTCATACAGTATATGTGCATATTTGCCATACAAGGTATATCAGCATGGATAAATAGCAACAAAGTTCAACAGCAGTAAGGTCAATGTGAAAGTCGCTGTATGTGTGTATGTGCAACACAAATATATATGACATATTACATTCTGTAAATGCTAGTATTCAGTTGTCAGTGACCCTGGCTCTAAGAAAAAAAAAACCAAGGATTCTAAAATTCTAAAACCTTTTGCAATCAATTGCACACAGTGAGTTTGAACACTGCATAGTGCTAATTAGTTACATAGTAAATGTTACACTGGGCTTGACAAAAGTGCTTGAATTGTTGCATCAGTAAAGGCCGAAAAGTGTGTGCGCACACACAAACTGCTTATACAACTAGAATTACACACAAGAAATTTGGCTGTATCAGTTTTTGTATCCTTGTCTTTCATTTTGTGTCACCATGTCAGAAATGTTAATGTTGTACTAATGAAGATTTTTTTTTTAGATGAAATGGCTATATACAGTGTAGTGTGAGAAATGTTACTTATAGTGACAAACCTATGGAAAAGGATCACCCAACTTTGCCATTCCCCTCAGCTCTAAAGAGCATTTTAGTCTCTTTCAGCTCATTGTTTTGGTTTTATGGCCCCGAACTTCACTGTTTTTCATTCTCTCTTACAGCTCTCAGCAGCATCATTTTCAGTTGCAACAGGCAGCTGTTTTCAGCT
>NW_019522752.1:0-2210 GCF_002814215.2 Seriola lalandi dorsalis | reverse complement strand
CCTGCTAATTTCACTCCGTTCATTGTTCCACCCATGGTGACCAGTCTCCCTGATACAGCTCTCTCAGTGTGATGCTGCCGTCATGCTGCAGGATGATGTCAGACTGGTGATGAACAGTTTTCTCTAGAGCAACTTAGTGTTGAACTGGCTGATGGAGTTGTTGGTCAAATCCATGTATTTTCAGTGGCAGAGGACTTGACATCAGCAAAGGTGCACACACACACACACACACACACACACACACACACACACACACACACACACACACACAATCCTGTTTTTACCAACAGCTATCAAATTTAGATTAGGAGGTAAGCATGTTTCTTGACTGATGGTCTGCTATTTTTATGGCAGCCCTGCCTGATGTTCTCTATGGTAACCATGTCTGAGTCTGTAAAACTTGATTGTTACATTATATCCTGTAAACTGATAAGCAATAGCTAGGAACGCTATATTTGTACATGCATTGCCATGGTAACTGTGCGGCTACTTTAGAGCACCAAGAACTTTCAGCAATTTCTGTTTTATTGTGAACTCACCGGTTCTTGCTGTGGAGCGTTAGCCACTAAGTTTACACGTTGAAACCATAAAAGTACACAGCTGATATTTTTCCCAAGTGAGGTTCTTCAAATGCAGTACACCAGACAGCATCTACATCGCCAAGATTATAATATTTCTGAAATAGCAAGGTGCGCATTCACATAAAGATCCCCTCCAGACATGTATCATGACATATGAAAATACTCTGCTCTGAATAATATTTGTCTTATATGTTTTTTTCACTACAAAGTTCATCTGCCTTATTAAAACTTCTGAAAATTACATCTACTCCTTCTCCCTGGATTGAAATGAAGAAAAAAAAACACATTCAATGAATATGCAAATTTTAGCCCTCTTCTACTTCACTGAAAAGTCCATTCTCAAAGACTCTGCAGTCCATTGGAGGCTTCAAGTTTATCCGAAGCTACTGTGAGACTTCAGCTTCATGAGTTAATCAAATCAAGAGTGATGAAGCCTCATTAGCATCAGATAAAGTTTGGAATACATTTTTACACAGAATGAGGACTGTGAATTTTTCTCCCACATGATTTACACTGAAAACTCCTGAGAAAGGTTTTTTTTTTTTATGGTCAATATGAATCGTAGGAGTGATTGCAGTTTCAGTGTTTATATGGGCTTCTGTCTGTTGTTCTTACAGATAGTTAAGAAACTGAACTGAACCCATCTTTTAACACGAGCACAGAGAAACAGCAGAATATGTAAACAGCCTTTATGTATCAAACTCTGCACATATGACATTCTGCACAGTGAAGGTCAAGAATCCAAGTGACGTAACAACAAAAACAAACACATTTATGAGTGGAGTGGAACTTTAAAACAAGAAAACCTTTTGCTATGTAATGGAAGTGGTCATGTTACTGCAGAGGTTAGCCACCTTCTCAGCATATAAATATGGTTATACTTTTTAATGGACATGTCTGTGCTATCCTTTGAATATATGCTGATTAACTAAATGTCATTAAAAACATGAAAATGAAATAATAAAAATAAATATGCGCAAAAACTCTAGCTTGGTAAAAAAGATACCTGCATCTCCCTGTCTGCCACAGAGTTAATAGCTCCACTGAAGGTCGTGGCGTTCCAAAAAAGTGTTGTGAAAAGACTTCTCTCAATCAATTATGATAAAGAAACTGAAGAAAATTATTAATGACTAAAATGTGATACCATAATTATCTTTATTCAGTAGCATGGATTAGAGTGGCTTTCAATTTCACTCATTTGCAGAATTGAATATGGAAAGTCAATCCCCACTAAAATGTTAATACATTCTTCAGGTAAAAAGGTACATTTACATAATGACTCTGTACTCTCTCACTGTGCACAAACTTTGGAACAGTCGTGCTAGGTACATGTGCCATAGGAAGTTTACTGCAGACACTGTGTCTGGCATCCCTTCAGCCTGTGTCCGCTTCAATATTAGTTCGACTGCTTCCAGTTTCCAGTTAATTAATGAGAGTATTAAATGCTATCCCATGGGTGCGCTCAGCCATGGGAATGGACTCAACTTGCTTTTCTTTTATGGATTTAGGATAAGAGGAAAAAGGATGTCAGTTCATCTCTCCTACGTAAAAATTCACACACCCCTGTAAAGTTTCTATTAATTTAAGTGATAGTCTGTGTTATAGGATACTTTTGCACAGAATAAAACT
>NW_019522751.1:7889-8535 GCF_002814215.2 Seriola lalandi dorsalis | reverse complement strand
GGCACTGGAATCAAAATGTATAGTTTTGACACTCACATGTTCCTCAATGAAGACTGGAATGAAGAATGGAAAGTATCATATTTTTGTCTCACCTGTTTATTGGGTTCTCTTTATCTTTAAGACGTGTGAAGATTGGATGAAGTTTTAGATGATTTATGTAGACATATAGCAAATGCTAAAGAGATTTTGCCACTTGTGGCATGTTAACAAAACCTTCTAATTTGACCCACCTACCCCCATCCCCCTAACTCAACAAGATGCGAGAAGCCTGCACCTGAACATGACTGACAAACTATATAAAAGAAAAAAGTACAAGAACAGTACAGTGAGGCAAAAGGCCAGACAAGGCCTGTTCCAAACTGACAAAAAATCTTTCACCTATTGGCAAGTATCAAGCAAGGAGATGATGAGGGTGAAGAACAAAGTGGAGTTGGCCTGTTTTCTGTTGGACAGGTAGATGCCAGATACCTTTTCTACAACAACAAAGCCAGGCCAACAAGGGTAGCTAGGTGCCAGCTCACAACACACAGTAGCTAGTATCAGAGTACTGATACCGTAGCCAGCTCGGCTTTTAGACATAAAGGCATTCAGCAGGTTCACCCACTGTTAAAACACTGACACTCGGAACGTCCCGAACGCTCAGGAT
>NW_019522751.1:0-2230 GCF_002814215.2 Seriola lalandi dorsalis | reverse complement strand
TGGAGCGGTTTGTCTGCAGCTGGCCAATCCCTGCCGCCCAATCAGGAACCCCAGCTATAAAGCTCCGGCCCGTTTGTCAGTCGTGGCAGCTGACTATTAGTGGCAGCTCGCCTCTTTCTTGAAAGAACATTTGTATTAGCATAGAGTGGTCGTTTATTGTGCGACAGTTTTGTTTTATGACTATTGCTATTGTTATTGAAAGCCTGGAAGTGGGGTCAGGTTTTAGATCTACTGATGACACTGATTTTGCCGGTTTATCTGCTAGTAGCGATTGGTATTGTTAGAAACACTAGGTGCAGGGGTGCTGTTTCCAGTGTAATTTTTGGTTTTTTAGTCGGCCTTGGTAGCCATTTTTCTTTTTTCCTTTTACTTTCAAGTGGATAATTCCTTGTACCATTAGCTCATAAAGAGTCCTCTTTTTGTTATATTCTGTTTTTGATTTGGACAGCACCCATCGGCCCCATTCCTTGGTTTGTGTTTTTTTTTCTTCATATAAATCATTATTTCTACAATTTACAATACAATAAACAACGTTATACCTATTTCCAACTGGGTTTTGTGTTGCTTCCCTTTTCCCCTGAGAGCCGGGTTGTAACAGGCAGGGAGAGCTAAACGTTTTGAAGTGTGGGTCAGTCTTTTGCATGTAAGAGCGGAAACACGAGCGATCTCTGGAAACATCCAGTGATCTGATCAGTGAACATCCAAGTCTGTCACACACAGACGGAAAAATGTACAGTTTACAGTTTTCGACCGACTCGACTAGCTTGTAGTTCATCCGTCGTTGTGTCATGTGTGTTCTGTTGCTTACAACAACTGCAGGTTACGGATGAAAAGTAACCAGTAGCCATCTGATTGTTATGGGCACGTTCTTTGTTTGTTTGTTAAGCAATGCTATGAGAAAATATGCAATGTTAATTCTGTTTTTCATTTGTTTTGTTTTTTTCTTACAGAATGACAAAGAAGTACTGATAACAGTACAGTTAAAATACCGGATCGAGAAGCGGTATCGATAAAAGAAGTAGTTCCGTTAAATAAATGAGTTTAGCACAAGGCTGCAAGACGACAAAATGTGAAAGAATTGTAGGGGTCTACTTTCTGCACGCACTGTAGTCAGTAACCAGGGAGCTGTTAACTATTGATAAACTTGTGGGCCCAACAATTTCCACGACTTCTTTAAGTAGTTGTGAGGGAATAATGTTTAAGAGACATGTCCTAGGTTTCATTATGTGAAACTGAGGAGAGAGAAATAGGCTCATAGTTGATGAGAACCCAGTACCATGAATTTAAGTCTGATGGGACTAGTTCACATGAATCAGGTCTTGTCAGCAAATAAGAACATCCCTACAGTAAAATGGTAAGATTAGTACAGGTAAGCTGTATTCTCATTATATACCCACATGTATTATATTATAAAATTGGAAGTTTTAAAGTTAGATTTACAGTTTTAAAGTTACCACTGTCATTATTTCTAAGAGTATAAGTTGGGATCTTTGCTTTGACTTAAGGCATTTTTATGCTAATTGGAAA
Source organism: Seriola lalandi dorsalis (assembly GCF_002814215.2). NCBI lineage: Eukaryota > Metazoa > Chordata > Actinopteri > Carangiformes > Carangidae > Seriola > Seriola lalandi. The sequence goes on along the minus strand of NW_019522751.1, from coordinate 703 downwards.
ACAATATGCATAAAAATGGCATATGGGAACATTCTCATTAAGAATTAAATGTTGAAAAGTTTAACAGCCTACTTTGTGTGTGTGGACAAAGTAGAAGTTAAACAGAAGAAATTCAGATTCAGATTAATTTAATCTTAAACAAGATTTATTTTGCTTGGGGTCACCTCCAGGTTCTCTAGTATCAGCTCAAGGACCCCTAGAACTGCCTGTATGGATCTGAACCCGGTGGCTTACTGGATCCTACACTTTTTATAGGGGTTCAACAGTTCTGTTTTCAACAGTGTGTAGGAGGAAAAAGCCTTTTAGGAGGTCGGTACGGGGCAGGATGAGCCCCTTCAGTTGGCCCCCTGGGCAAAAGTGAGCTGTGGTCCCACCGACTCAGTCTGTCTCAAATATATTCCCCCCCATATAGAAAGCATTGTACTCCTGCTGGAACACTGCCACATTTTCTTTAATAAGGAAATGCACCATGTAACATTTTACAGATATTAAACTGAAATATTGAAGATACTAAAACAATGGCCACTCAGTAAGACAGGGCCACGAGGTTGGGTAAAAAATTACAGCAGTCACCTCAAGTCCCTTATTATTTCAGTTTTTAATTGTGCTTCAATGGTACAAATTAACAAACAAACATCTGTCACACAGACGACCTGGGACCCCGGGGCAGAATAGAAAAGTAAAATGTTAAAAACAATTCCAT
>NW_019522750.1:0-2140 GCF_002814215.2 Seriola lalandi dorsalis | reverse complement strand
GTGTGTGTGTGTGTGTGTGTGTGTGTGTGTGTGTGTGTGTGTGTGTGTGTGTGTGCTGCTTGCCGGACTAGGTCCAGCTGTACACTTTATGGTTGCCAGCAGACAGTAGGCTTGTGTAACCCAGGAGACAGACAGCTGCTCTGCATTAGATGCTGCTGGTTGGTTCCTCTCCCAGATCTCAAGCATACAAACTTCGGGCTGTACACTGGCAGTTTCACTGACACACACACACACACACACACACACACACACACACACACACACACACACACACACACAGAGTCACAGACTCTTCATCTCCATGTGCTGCCCAGTCTCCTATCTCCAGGTCAGCTTCATTTGTTTGGGGAGATTGCAGAAAGACGAACAGACAATATGAAGGATGAATGATGGAGATACATGCATGCATACATGTACACAGCAGATACATGATTCTGGATTGCTGCCAATTGCTTACATTTATACTTTGCATCAATTTGTTTGATTTTAGCTTGAAAGTTTTCAAGAATTAAAGCAAGCCTGAGTAAACAGCAGCCTCTGTGGTCATGAGTATCAATTACAGGATAAGTGTAAAATATAGTGTAACAGTAGCACAAGTAGAGAGGAGTCGTACTGAGTCAGCGGCTCACTCCTTCCCTCAGGTAGTCGGGAGTATCAGTTACTCAGTGATTGTCTAAAGTTCAGCGAGCATTAGCCACCTTAAGCTAGTGGTCATACCAGACCAAGTAAGGCTGTAGCAGCAAAAGCTCTGGTGTATTGTCTTGACTGCTTATGATTTCAACTTTTAAGAGAGTACATGAGCTATCTCTGCTTTCAAAATGTACGAGCCTCCAATCCAGCTCTTGCTAGGGTGAACAAAACTATATCTAGACCGCACCTGGAATCCAAGCATCTAAAATCCAGATTTACCTCTGAAACTGTTTGAGGAGACTCGTATCGTCACGGTAGCGCCGTGTACATCTGCGCGGGTTAGAGGGAGGGAGAGAGGAAAATGGGTGAGTCACTGAGGAGAGAGAGAAGTGTGGAGACATGAGGTGGGCTGTGATAGAGGTGACCCACAGGATACCAAGGCAGCGTCTGCTGGATGGTATTTGTGTATGAGACACAGTGAAGCGGCTTGGCTGTGCTTCAGCAGATGTAACTTCAGACTCATCGCAGGCCGGTCCATCTGAAATATCCCTTGGAAGGATTTTGTTTCATTGGGATTTATTTTTCACAAGTGTTTTACAGATATGTCAAGCATAGGTTTATGCTCGTATGACTAGCTCTGCATGACAGGCGTGCTATCTGATCGTAGGCGGCAGTGCAGGCTTTGGTACATTAACATTTCATGATGCTTTGGCTGTGGATATGAGTAGCCACTGATAGTGACACTCGGCATAACGATGAGTGGGAAACAGGCCTTTGTTTGGACAGCTGTTAGCTCCCAACGCTGCGTGCCCTACAAAGCTCCCTGAGAGGGTGACTGTCTTTAACCCCACTTAGCTCCTTCACTGGTGATTGAAAGCAAACAATAATTGTGGGTATTCATGATGACCCACGCTGGGCAAGACTCAGGGGAGATGCAGAGATGTTTTGGTTGGACTAAATGCACGTCATCTTTAATTCAGGCCGATCCAGACTCCCATTGCTGCCTCCTCTGCCTTTTGTTTCTCTTCTTCTACATGGTCGCTGGTTTCTGACGAAATATCTTGCTCGCACTAGACGTTGTGGTGGTCACTGAAATTTAACCAGGTTTGACTTAATACATGGGTTCATTTCACCTGGACTGTGCTGCCCAGTGGACACGACCACCTGTGGTCCAGATGGTTCATGAATGCAGGAAACCCAGTGATGCATACAATGCAGCGAAACTGAAGATCTGTTGTTAAAAGTGTGTGGCATTTGTAAATTTTGTCAAACAGACATACAGGAATTGTTGCCTGAAGGATAGATATGCAAATTTTCCTGTACAGATATTCATAGTTCTCAGAGGATGGATTCTTGTGACTTTTTTCTAGCACCATCAGCTCAAATCTTAATTTTGATTTATCCACTACTTTAGAAATAACGTTAACATCAACCTCTGCTAAGGGTTTTTAATTTGTGCTAATTTGTAAATGCTAACAGTGTAACATGCTAAACTAATAGGGTAAACATT
>NW_019522749.1:5801-7451 GCF_002814215.2 Seriola lalandi dorsalis | reverse complement strand
TGCACTTGGCTGTTGATGTGATTGAAAATCAGTAGCACAGATAGTTCGTTCCCCCTCACTAATAACCCTGTGTTCCTCAGGTGTGGGCTACACTGTGATCCTCATAGCCCTGTATGTAGGCTTCTACTACAATGTCATCATCGCCTGGTCCCTCCACTACCTGTTCTCCTCCATGACCAACGAGCTGCCATGGCTCAAATGTGGCAACAGCTGGAACAGTCAGAACTGCACTGACCCCAAAGCCATCAACGGATCCATCCTCGGCAATGGGACTTCTTACGCCAAGTACAAGATCACCCCGGCAGCAGAGTACTATGAGTAAGTGTTTTCAAATAGTCATTTATCAGATAGTAATTTCTGTTGCTTCCATGCAACTTTCTGGCAATGATGTTATTAAGACATGACAGCTGAATCTAAACTGAGATCATTCAAAAGTCAAAAGTCAATCCATCCAGTAAATGTCACAATGCAGTGATCTTGCTCAGTGTTACATGGATAGATGCTATACTGATTAAAACTAATCATGATTGCAGAGAGATCAAAGTAAACGTAGCCACTGTCTTTGTAAGACGATCTTTGGACATTTTGTTCATTGCCTGTTCGTGGATGTTTGTTTCATTTTGGCAGCTGTGACTGACACAATGTAGCTGAGTTATTATTGTATACAGTTGACACCCAACAACAGCATCACATGGAGGTGATGCTGTCTTGTATTGTGGATGTTGTATGGGCTATAGTAGTACAGTATATATACATACCCATGGAACCACTGTCCACGTGAAGAGCTTGCCCAGTCACTGAAACGTGAGCAGAGGACTCCGAAATTATCCAGCCACAAATGTTTGCACTACAAAAGGTGTATACATAAGACGTTCAAATATCCTCTTTGAAGTGCACGAAAAAAGCTCCGTCTGTTTATACTTCAAAGACAGCCAGTTCTTCCCCAGCTTCTGTGAAGACTGACTGTGCAGCCCAGAGGAAGTCTGTGAAATGACTTGGACAATACAAGGGACACATGCTAAGCATGACGCACTGAATACATTTAGCATGCAACTTGGCCAATAGTCGAGCTCGCTAAAGTTCCACTTCCATTCTGCTGGGCTGCAGTGGCTCGTACAGTATGTTTATTTAATCAGTATCCAGGGATACCTTTTAACTCCCAGGAACCCCTCAAACTTGATAAATTCTAAGTAACAAATGCTTTAATTTAATATGAGAAGGTCCGTCACATGAATTACTACAGACTTTCAAAAAAGTAATGCAACATCGTTCAAAGAGTTGACATGATCAGTGAAAACAGCACATTTTCCAGGTGGACTATTAGGCTACACTTAATAAATCATAGGAAAAAGTCAATAGATGTGCATAGACAGACACACAATAGGATACTTCAAGACAGCTCTTGCATGGGGTTAGGCTCTGCAGGGGACAATAAATCCTCCTTACAGCTAGCTTTGAGTGCAGGAGCAATGCCAAGGCACAGCATGAGTGCGGCCAACTGAGTCAACAATTCTCTTGCTTGACCTCTTACGCCCGTTTTACATCCACAAACCCTCAAGGTCCTTCAACTACCATGACCGTAGTATGCAGCAAAATTCAACAGTAAGACAAAATCTATACGTATGTAAACTTATAATTCTTTCAGTCTTA
>NW_019522749.1:0-3046 GCF_002814215.2 Seriola lalandi dorsalis | reverse complement strand
TTTTTTTTTTGTGTCGAGCTGTTGTGTAAGCAACCTGAGTATCAGATCCTAATCCAGTTCCGCTGTTTATCCACCCATAACATCACATGCCAACTAAATTGAATCTTTCTTGAGGAAAGTCTTTGGACAAATGTGAAGGGAACAAAAGTGCTTTTAAATGTTTTACTGCAACGCGTTGATATCCAAATAAAATACAACCCCCTCTAAGTGTTCCTCCACTCTGGATGGACATCACAGTATTTAAAACATCACATAGTCTGTCTTTGTTGTTGGACTCATGTTTGCCCATCATGAGTCCTGAACAGACAGATCTTTTTATCTACTGTGGCCTTATGGCCTTGTGAGGCCATTTCATGTAGCATTGTTTATGCCTTGAAACCGTCTTACCCAGTATTTGTGAACAATTATAACAGAAAGAAAGATTTGAAACTGTGATAGTGATTTGGAAATGGAAACCAGGATCTGCTGGCCACAACTACTGATGGCCAACCATGGCCCGTGTTGGTCATTTTTACTGTTCAAAACATATGAGCAATAAACATATATAATATAGTACCTGTAATGGGCTCAAAGATGCATCATCATCAGCAGAAAATGCCACTCTCCTACTGTAAGTGATATCGATGGATACATCAGTTTGGGAAGTAGTTTCTGATCTACCATAAAAAATGACCTCTCAAACAAAGCTTTTGCTTTGTATTGGTGTAATTTACCAAGTCTTGGATTAAATGGGAACACAAACGTGCAAAAGGAACTTCCTGATGTAGTTTTTTAGTTTCATTTTTGGGAGTTAATGGCCTTATTTGGCCTAAGTGTTTAACCTCGCTTAAACTCTCTTATTTACACTGCTTATCTTGCTTGTTTAACCAACACATAAACAGAAATGTAACAATCACAATTTGTGAGTTTGTGTATCTGTGTGCAGCACCTTTTTTAGCCTCTGTACAGGCATGACAGCACCAGAAACCTGACAATCTCACGTGACAATAAAACTTGAGGAAGCTACACACAGTCACACTGCCCTGCTGTAGTTCCTGAAGAAAGATTTCCAGCACATACGTTCTTGTAAACATGTCATTTTAAAATTTTCTGTTAATCATGGTTATAATGCTGGATATAGCTGTATTTTATTTTGATTTGGACAGAATAGCTTTTCGTCATGCTTCCAGTCTTAATCTAAACTAGGATAACCTCGTCCAGACTCCAGTTGACCACTTAATATACGTATGGGATTGATAACTACTAAAAATACTGTACTGTCTTGTATAAAGTACATTTTCTGTGGCAGTGCTCTTAAAATGAGCTGAGCATCATTTATGTTAAGTAAACGGGAGCCTTTACTGTCACCAGATGACCGGACGACATACTGACGGCAGCTTTTGGCCAGAACAATTGTATGTAACGTGTGAACTTCGCTCCTACTCCACTATTGTAAACTGAAGTTGTGCACTTCCTTCCCACTACTCAGGGCAGACATTTCAAGAATGAGCTTGAACCTGGAAGCAATATTTAGCCAGTGAAGTAAGAGACATCATTTATCTCCCCTTGTTTCATTATGTCATAATAAAACACTTTTGAACCTTTGAACGTGCTGGGCTCGAGGATGGGCTGATAATAGCCAAACAATACCACAGGTCATTATTGACAGTTTCAAAGCATCTGTATGTAGTGGGGTGAGAGATTGTTTCATCGAGCGACACTTAGCTTTCACCTGGATACACATACTTTAGGTAAAAGATATTCAATCTAAATTAGAATTGAACAACATTTAAATGCATTGTTATCAGTGATAAACTCTGGTGATGTGACGTCATGTTTTTTTCTCAAGAGCATCTGTCCCATATTTCATCTCTCATCTTCACCTTGGGGAGTAGAATGTGGGACGTTTTGTTTAGGTTCTCCCAGCCGCTGTGGAACCTGGGTGGGCCTGTTTGGCAAAGACATGTATAAATGTTAGGATGTAGCCAAAAAAAATTACATCCCATACCACAGGAAAATCACGTTATGTCTGCCTTGTAGTATTTAAAACCGATTTGCTTGGAAAGACTTAAAATGCCTGGCTGGACCACTTATGTTCATTATCAGTATTTATTATAGTGCTATGACTCATGATGCACAGTTTTGTTATCTTTTAACAATACAATGGTATTATGTGGTCAGATTTATCCTACCGAGCTGATATGAGAGTATACAGTAGGCCTTTATCAAAATGAAAGAAGGCCTAGATATCATGATACATATTTTTTTTCTCCACACACACAGACGGGGTGTGCTGCATCTTCATGAGAGTCAGGGTATCCAGGACTTGGGCCTGCCTCGCTGGGAGTTGACCTTGTGTCTGGTTGTGGTGGTCTTCATCCTCTACTTCAGCCTTTGGAAAGGTGTCAAGTCCTCAGGGAAGGTAAACAGCCAAACAATAATATCTGCTGCTTTCTCAGTTATTTCTTCTTTTAATTGATAAAACTTAGAACTTAAATTATTTTATGGCAACTATAATATCTGTAGAGGAATTTGTAGCTAAAGAGACATTTGCACATTTTCACATTTAGGAGTCAGACAGTAAGAGAGGGGGAGTGTTGTTATTGATAGAGAGGTTCAATGAAAAACTGACGTATTTTCCCCCTTTTTCGTGTCTGTTCTGCTTGTTTATTCAGGTGGTGTACATTACAGCTACTATGCCCTACGTGGTCCTTTTTGTGTTGCTGATCCGAGGCATAACTCTACCAGGGTCCATGGACGGCATCAGGGCCTACCTCCACATTGACTTCAAGCGGCTCAACAACCTAGAGGTTAGAGACTGTGCTTGTTATCCAGAGTTGGAGATATATTTGAATGGATTGATATGGGATCGCCAGTAAATAAAAAAAGAAATGATTGTTGCTTTGAGTATGAGTATGCTAATGCTGCACAGACCTACAGTTTTGTGTTACTTGATGACCTATGGTTTTGTGTTAACCTCAGAGACTTTGAGGTTATCTATCTTACAATGTACAAGCTGTACAAGTAACATTTATGTCAGAGTTGACAGATTTAGAAAGCCCTCTTT
>NW_019522748.1:0-945 GCF_002814215.2 Seriola lalandi dorsalis | reverse complement strand
ACACACACACACACACACACACACACACACACACACACACACACACACACACACACACACACACACACACACACACACACACACACACACACACACACACACACACAATAAAACAAATATGAACACTAAGACCATTAAAAGAGGACACAACAGCGGCGTGTTGTTTGTCCTTACTCTGATGCCGTAGCGATGGCGGACAGAGACTCTCATGGACATGGTGATGGGACAGACACAGCCACAGACGTCCAGCAGGGGGAGACAGAGACACTGACCGAACTCTTTAGTGGTTTTACAGGCGAAGCAGGGACAGCACCAGAACGCACAACAACCTGAACAACAACAACAGTAACACAACATTATATATATGTACACACATGTATGTAACAAACATTGTGTGTGTGTGTGTGTGTGTGTGTGTGAGAGAGAGTGTGTGTTGTCGTACATTGCTTCATGTCGTGGCAGCAGTCACAGATCCCTGACGTCCATTCAGCCTCATTGGAGGAGACGACCAGAGTCTGAGGCTGCACCGACACTGCCCAGCTCATCCTCACACACACACACACACACACACACACACACACACACACACACATATATATATATACTGTGTATATATATATATATATATATATACAGTATATATATATATATATATACAGTATATATATATATCTATATACTGTATATATATATATATATAGATAAACAGTATATATAAAAGTTGTGCAGACCGGTGTGGAGCAGTGACTGATGAAAACAGATCAGATGTTTAGACAGAGTCTTTATTGACGACAGGAAGTCTGAATGTTTCCACACGAGTACAAACGTCTGAAGGTTCAGACTGTGAGAAACAGCAGAACCACGTCACGTCCAATCAGATCAGTTTGCGTGAAAAGGCTCCGAGGATGACTCCAGCGGTGTACGGCTGCAGGAAGCACAGAACGA
>NW_019522747.1:0-1390 GCF_002814215.2 Seriola lalandi dorsalis | reverse complement strand
TTACTACAATTATTATAGTATGTTGTTTTTTCACGTTTTTGCCATACTATACAATGTCTTTCTTTCTTTTTTTTGCTTTTAGAGCCTTATTATACTATGACATCTTCATACCTTGCCGTACTATAACGTTTTCAGATGGTTTTATGCTTTATTATACTTTGTCATTTTTTCAATTTTTTCGCCATACTATACTATGTCGTTTTTTCACCTTTTTTGCCATACTATACTATGTCGTTTTTATTGCTTTTACGGCCTTATTATACTATGACGTTTTCATACCTTGCCATACTATAATGTTTTCAGATGGTTTTATGCTTTATTATGCTTTGTAATTTTTTCAATTTTTTCGCCATACTATACTATGTCGTTTTTTCACATTTTTTGCCATAATATACTATGTCGTTTTTATTTCTTTTAGGGCCTTATTATACCATGATGTCTTCATACCTTGCCATACTATGACGTTTTCTGTTGGTTTTATGCTGTATTATACTTTCTCATTTCTTGAATTTTTTTGCCATACTATACTATGTCGTTTTTTGCCATACTATACTATGTCGTTTTTATTGCTTTTATGGCCTTGTTATACCATAACGTCCTCATACCTTGCCATACTATAACGTTTTCTGATGGTTTTATGCTTTATTATACTTTGTCATTTTTTCAATTTTTTCGCCATACTATACTATGTCGTTTTTTCACATTTTTTGCCATAATATACTATGTCGTTTTTATTTCTTTTAGGGCCTTATTATACTATGACATCTTCATACCTTGCCGTACTATAACGTTTTCAGATGGTTTTATGCTTTATTATACTTTGTAATTTTTTCAATTTTTTCGCCATACTATACTATGTTGTTTTTTCACATTTTTTGCCATACCATACTATGTCGTTTTTATTGCTTTTAGGGCCTTATTATACCATGACGTCTTCATACCTTGCCATACTATGACGTTTTCTGTTGGTTTTATGCTGTATTATACTTTCTCATTTCTTGAATTTTCATACCTTGCCATACTATAACGTTTTCAGATGGTTTTATGCTTTATTATGCTTTGTAATTTTTTCAATTTTTTCGCCATACTATACTATGTCGTTTTTTCACATTTTTTGCCATAATATACTATGTCGTTTTTATTTCTTTTAGGGCCTTATTATACCATGATGTCTTCATACCTTGCCATACTATGACGTTTTCTGTTGGTTTTATGCTGTATTATACTTTCTCATTTCTTGAATTTTTTGCCATACTATACAATGTCGTTTTTATTGCTTACGGCCTTATTATACCATGATGTCTTCATATCTTACTATACTATGAGGTTTTATTTAATGTTTTTATGTCTTATTATGCTACGTAATTTGCTTGATATCACGTTCCTTAGC
>NW_019522746.1:2943-3583 GCF_002814215.2 Seriola lalandi dorsalis | reverse complement strand
TGTGTGTGTCTGTGTGTGTCTGTGTGTGTGTGTGTGTGTGTGTGTGTGTGTGTGTGTGTGTGTCTGTGTGTGTGTGTGTGTGTCTCTGGTATTAAACATTCTGCAGAATTAAAAGACGACTACTACAGGACTACTGAACCACTCTGGAGGACCATGTGCACCCAGTGGTTCAAACATTGTGTCCTGAAGGCGGCGCCGTGTATCAGGATGATAATGCACCAAGACACACAGCAAGACTAGTGACAGAGTGGTGTGATGAACATGAAAGTGAAGTTGGCACAGTCACCAGATCTAAATATTATTGAGCCACTTTGGGGTGTTTTGGAGGAGCGAGTCAGGAAAGCTTTTCCTCCACCAGCATCACGTCGTGACCTGGCCACTGTGCAGGACTTGTATCCGTCATTCCCAAGACGAATTGATGCTGTATTGGCTGCAAAAGGAGGCGCTACACCGTACTAATGAATTACTGTGGTCTAAAACCAGGCTTTCAGTTTCATTGTCCAACCCCTGTATATATTTAAACCACTGCAGAAACACACTGAGTGTCAAACACAGATTCAAACTCCTGTTCTCGTGTAACTGATGTAGAACTGGTGATGTGTTCGGGGGTTGATCGCTGTGATAGTGATCAATAGTGATC
>NW_019522746.1:1389-2369 GCF_002814215.2 Seriola lalandi dorsalis | reverse complement strand
TCTCGCCACATTAAGGTTAAAGTGAAGGCGAGAGTCTCTTTCAATCCTGACAACTTCCACTTTCACCAACAATCAGAGAAGTAAAAACACACCTGAGCACAGAGAAGACACGCGCCATCTTCCCAATCGCCCGGATCTTATTCCTGATCACCTCCTTTCTGACGGCCGGAGCTCCGCCTGGAAAACACACCAGAAAACAAGACGACAATCACGGCTGTGTATGAGCTTCACTTCCCTGTTGATCAGCTGACGATCAGCTGACGATCAGCTGACGATCAGCTGACAATCAGCTGGGTGTGCGTGACGACTCCGGCAGGTACACAGCTTCAGTTTACAGTTACAGCCTCAAAATGTGTTTTTATTTATTGGTATTCTCCAATAAAACCTTGTTCATGTAAATAAACAACTTGTGGCGACTTACTTTCATTTGCATGTACAATATACTAGATAATAATAAAAATAGAAATCATCTAATTTGTAAATACAAATCAGAAAATTTCCATTTCATAACTTGCACCAAACACAGTCATTTGTTCTCTTGTATTAATAAGTATCAATAATCTCTGTGTACTAATCAATCTTTTATTTTCAAATTAAAAACTTTAATTTAAGAACTTGTGCTGTGATTTCTGCATCGACATGAATTAATTACAGTATTGATTCAATAACATGTAATAACGATCTGTAAACTGTAAAAAAGTGAAATAAGAAAATGTTTCATAAGAATTTAGAGATTTCTTTGTACAAAATGTAGAAGCGTGTTTTCTTGTGACCGTGTGAATGAAGTAACTTACTCAAAATGACTCATGTGTAAACAAGAGCCGAGTCATGAACCGTGAATAACTGATATTAGATTATTGATTCAGGAACCAGTGACATATTACTGAGTCCATTCCTTCTTATCAATATTAGGAGGTTATCACGTTACAGTTAGCCGCGTCCCTCCCTCCCTCCCTCCCTCCCTCCCTCCGGCGTGGCGT
>NW_019522745.1:0-1258 GCF_002814215.2 Seriola lalandi dorsalis | reverse complement strand
ATGTGGTTAATAAAGAATTGTGACAAAACGAGAGACACAATTTACTGTTGAAAAATGAACTTGTTGCGCTCTCTGCTGGACAAACTATGTAATGGACTCTGTTATTAATCACCTGAAACATATTTTGGACATTTCTTATCGGTCACTTATTGGCTGCCATATCCGCTGACACTGTCCAGGTCTAATGACAGCAACATTGCTGATGATCACTGCAGTGTCTGAGGAGAATCATGGGTAAGCTGTGAAGGACAGAACCTGCAGGTCGTTTTCCACCTGCTCAGGTAGATCAACTTCACAAACACATGAGCAAAAGCAACATGATCTGACCGACAGGCAGAGGTCACTACCGTGTGTGTGTGTGTGTGTCAGACTTACATCAATGAGGTGTTTGACCTCCTGTTTCTTGAGGTCACTGCTGATCTTAGCAGCCAATAGGATGCAGGCAGCTGACACCAGCTTCCTGTGAAACAACAACAACAACAACAGTTTAAGAAGCAGGACGTCCTTCTGCAGAGTGAAGCTGCCAGCAGCTACTTGACATGATATTTACAGATGGACCAGGAACAGGGTTGATGCATGTATCTGGAGCTCCACAGCTCTGTCTGAGTCACTGTTTAGAAACATTAAACTATATGAACAGGTAAAAATCCAAAGTACATTGCAGCATCTCCGTCCAAGATCAAAACAGACTACATCAGAGCAGATTGTCTCTGGTCTGACATCTTTTGCTGTATGACTCATACTGTGTGTGCAGCTGACTGAGAACACTGAGCAGTGATGAAAAAACTACAGCCAATGTGGCATCACACCTGTATAATGTGATAACTGACTGATGGCTAGCCTGTCCAGGACCTTGAAATGAAAAGTGATTAAGCCAGCTTTACTAGTAGTTTAGTCTGTTTGTGAATGTCAGGGCCTTTTTCCCATTGACAAATAGCTGTCATGTTCAAAAAGACTAATTTTATGCAACTCTTTTCCACTCTTCAAAAAAGATACTATTGAAACCTTTCCTTTATGTGGTTTATGAGACGCTGAAGTTCTCACAGTCTGTGTTAATGCTCATGTACAAACAAAAAAGAGACGGTTTTGTTACTGCATATTTGTTGTGTCAAAGAACAGTATGGAGTTCAAGTGCACCTGCCATTTTTGAAACATCGAGACTAAATGCAGCTGTTGTGTCTCGTGTGGATGAGGTGTTGAAGTACCTGTTCTGTTTATTGAGTCGACCTTGCAGCACCAGCTTCTCAAAGTAGACAAA
>NW_019522744.1:1707-2373 GCF_002814215.2 Seriola lalandi dorsalis | reverse complement strand
AACAGGTTAAACTTTAGGAATAAACAAAATAAGATTAATTGCAATAGCTCAGATATTACGAATGTTGTGTTCACATGAATTCATATTAAAATTCAGATTTTAGATTAACTGTCCATGGCCTTAAAAAAATCATTATTAATTAATTTCCTTTAAATGCTTAAGATTTTTATTTTACAGGTTCTCAGTTATATAAGGTTAATATTTATTTATTTTGAGTTTTTGTAAAGAATAATCTCATATTTTTGTTAAAGTCACCATCTTAAATTTTCTTATAAATTGCATAAAACTAAAAACTTAAAATATTTAATCACAATGTATTCAGTGGAGGAAATTCTGGAAGGTCACTTTCACCTGTGGGCGGAGCCTGTGTCATCTCACCTGTTGGCGGAGCCTGTGTGTTTATAAATGTGGGGAGGATCGAAGGTTTTAACAGGAGGGACTCAGTTTGCGCACGCTACCAGACCAGAGACCAGAGATACTCAGATGACATCACACACAGAGGGGGTGTGGCTTCCTCAGGATGTCATCACTCCACTATATCTTTACTTAGAAAACAGTTGTTTACTGATGTTTTATTGTTTAAAATCTAATTTACAGAAACTTTAAACCAGTTTCTAAAAACTTTAAAACCACCTATGAATACTTGTGCATGTGTATAAACAGTTA
>NW_019522744.1:0-528 GCF_002814215.2 Seriola lalandi dorsalis | reverse complement strand
AGTTGTAATCCTTTCCGTCGGTGTCGTTAGCTGCCATATATTTTTTATTAATGGTGTGCGATGAACCTTGGGATAGGTCGGACCACGGAGGATCCACCTGCTGGAGTCTTTGTTGCCCAGGGAACGAAGGTCGCCTTTGAAGGAAGTTGCGCAATCACTCCTCACATGCAGCCCCTGAACTCAAACTCAGTTTATGTTACTAAACTGTCAGGGATCAGATTTTGGATCAGTCCATGAGGTTCACGTCGGGAGAAGAGACTCATGTCGTGAGGCTGAAGATGAAGAATCAAAATGTTGATGGAGCATCGAGTGGATCCAGCTGTGACGTCAGACATCAGCGTCTCCATCTCATCTCATAACCGTGATCTTTCCCTGAGCTCTGTGTTGTGGTCAGGACGGGCAGAAACTGAGACCTTTGGAAACGATGATGTAGACACACACCTTTGCAACCTTGCCGTTGTTGTCCAGTTAAATTCTGTATTTTAACGTCACAGCTGTCTTTGCCGTTTCCTCGACTGCAGGCAGCTC
>NW_019522743.1:6421-7568 GCF_002814215.2 Seriola lalandi dorsalis | reverse complement strand
TGGCTCGTTGGTCTAGGGGTATGATTCTCGCTTCGGGTGCGAGAGGTCCCGGGTTCAACTCCCGGACGAGCCCTTTGTTTGGATTAAAATTGCTAAGTCTCTACATGAGAGCTTAAGTATGTCAGGGCAGATTTACCATCTGAAGTTGGTGATTGTGTTACTTAACAAAACAGAATCTCATGTTTGTTCCTCTGACTTGTAGAGCGCATTATGAGTCTCTTCTAACTGCTTTTTTAGACAATGTTTTTTAGTCTTTCGTTAAGGACTGATTGACTCTTTAGGCCTCACATAGGCCAAAACAAGACTCTTCTTTTTTGTGAAGGGTTTCTTCCATAAAATGGATTTACTTTACTAAAGTACAAGCACCAACTTTATTATGCAGTGTCAACCTTGATGCTTAAATGAGTATTAATGTCAATGAAAATGATCGCTGTAAATCAATTGCTGTGTGAGATCTTTCTTGCCATAGCTTGTTGTCCTAGGGGTATGATTCTTGCTTAGGGTGTGAGAAGTCCCGGGTTTAAATCCTAGATGAGTCCGATGGTACGATGCAGTGAAGTTATGCACAGAGATCAAAAGTGTCCTGAAATACATCCACTCTATGAGCTCTCTGATAATCTTTCATTCTAACAGTATGATTTCAATTGTACTGGCCATTATGAGTCTTTCTAACTGATTCTGTTTCTCTTTAGGCCCCACATAGTTATTAAAACAAAGCAGAAAAACAGAAACAAAACAGATGTATGCAGAGTGGAAATCTGTCTTTAGTGAAAATGCTAACAACTCAGAAATCTGAAAGATGATCAGGAACCACAAGACTGTTTCTTTATACAGTGTTTGTGTTGTAGTTTAAAGCTCAGCTCAGAATTTGATATTTTTCTTTAGATAAAGCACAATAGCAAGTTGGTCTAGGGGTATGATTCTCGCTTAGGGTGCGAGAGGTCCCGGGTTCAAATCCCGGACGAGCCCACTGTTTGGAATATTACAGCAATGGCCATTAGCAATGTGGTCGGACAAAAGGTGGGGTTGGATGTCTTGCCCTTTAACTGTTCTCTTAGTATGAAATGTAGTGAATTGCAGCCTACTAGCCTCTTAAAATCTACACAACTGTTACATGTATTGAGACAGAGTGGCCAGTCATTGAAAG
>NW_019522743.1:0-836 GCF_002814215.2 Seriola lalandi dorsalis | reverse complement strand
CCCAGGACCAGACAGTACGACGACACAGCCTACAAAACCTAAGGTCCCAGGACCAGACAGTATGACGACACAGACTACAAGACCTAAGGCCCCAGGACCAGACAGTACGACGACCCAGCCTACAAAACCTAAGGTCCCAGGACCAGACAGTATGACGACACAGACTACAAGACCTAAGGTCCCAGGACCAGACAGTACGACGACCCAGCCTACAATACCTAAGGCCCCAGGACCAAACAGTACGACGACCCAGCCTACAATACCTAAGGTCCCAGCACCAGAGAGTACGACGGCAAAGCCTACAAAACCTAAGATCTCAGGACCAGAGAGTACCACGACACAGACTACAAGACCTAAGGTCCCAGGACCAGAGAGTATGACGACAAAGCCTACAAAACCTAAGGTCCCAGGACCAGACAGTATGACGACACAGCCTACAAAGCCTAAGGTCCCAGGACCAGACAGTATGATGACACAGACTAAAAAACCTAAGGTGCCAGGACCAGAGAGTACGACACAGCTTACAAAACCTAACGCCCCAGCACCAGAGAGTACGATGACACAGCCTACAAAACCTAAGATCTCAGGACCAGAGAGTACGATGACACAGCCTACAAAACCTAAGATCTCAGGACCAGAGACTATGACGACACAGACTACAAGACCTACGGTCCCAGCACCAGAGAGTACGACGACAAAGCCTACAAAACCTAAGATCTCAGGACCAGAGAGTACGATGACACAGCCTACAAAACCTAAGATCTCAGGACCAGAGAGTACAACGACACAGCTTAAAAAACCAAAGGTCCCAGGACCAGAGAGTATGACGACAAAGC
>NW_019522742.1:6376-6831 GCF_002814215.2 Seriola lalandi dorsalis | reverse complement strand
AAGACTTTAGAAATTCACCAGTCTACAGTTAGGCAAACAATCTACAAATGGAGACACTTTGGGACAGTTGCTACTCGACCAAGAAGTGGACGCCCAGTCAAAATGACACCAAGAGCACAACGAAGACTCATCAATGAGGTAAAAAAACAACCCCGAATGATTTGAAGGCATCATTGGAACTGGCTAACATCTCTGTTCATGAGTCTACAATACGTAAAACATTGAACAAGCAGAGTATCTACGGCAGGACACCACAATGGACTGCTTACTAAAAAGAACATTGCTGCACGCCTGAAGTTTGCAAAAGAGCACATTGACACTCCACAGCGTTATTGGCAAAATGTTTTGTGGACTGATGAAACTAAGATTGAACTATTTGGAGAAAACACCCAGCACTACATCTGGCGTAGAAAGGGCACGGCATATCGTCATGAAAACATCATCCCAACCGTAAA
>NW_019522742.1:0-401 GCF_002814215.2 Seriola lalandi dorsalis | reverse complement strand
GCCCAAATATTAATGGAGGCTGCCAATAATTGTGTCTTGGGTACATTTTATATTTGTATTATTTGACTATTGTGCAAGTTTTGTTTTTTGATTGTCTTTTGTTCAGTAACCTTGGACATTTTATCAAAATATTCTGATTATACAAAATTGGTTTATTTGCATGTTTCTGAATATATTCTGAATTCTGTACTTAAATCTTTTAAGCCAGGACTGTTTATGTGGTGGTTGTTATGTTCTTTAAAGCAGGAGGCAGTGCAACAAAAGCCACTAAACACATCTACAGTAAGCTCAACAGCAGAGAAACATTGGTTCAATCACCAGTAACACCACAATTCATGCACCTGAGAGGTCCATGCCAACTCTGAAGGCAATTCAAAGATGAACACAGTTTAATAAAAAAT
>NW_019522741.1:2074-2513 GCF_002814215.2 Seriola lalandi dorsalis | reverse complement strand
ATTGATTTTCATCGTCCATACTGCTTTGTAACTAACATTTTATCTTCTTTGTGTCGGTGCACAGGTCATTGATCGTAAAGGTTATTGACTACATAGTAATCGACCAGCTTTTGTTTCCACGCTGCACAGCACAGCACAGCACAGCACATTCCGAAAGCCCTCGCCATCAGTGATGGCTTATGCAACTTTCTTTTGCCTTTTCAGCCAAAATTTACCTTTCTTTCACTTGTTTTTTGTTTTTTTTTATAGCTCTTTCCTCATGAAAGTGGGCACCCTGCATTCTTCAACTATATGTCTTATGGTCTCCGTATCTTTAGGAGTTGCCAGCCGTGCGAAAGCAGTGTTCAAGACAGCTGACGATATGAACGCATGCAATTGTCACCATGCCTTAGCAATCACATTTAAAATGCAGGTTTTACACGCTGCATTTATAATGTGT
>NW_019522741.1:0-1110 GCF_002814215.2 Seriola lalandi dorsalis | reverse complement strand
CTGTTCTGATGTCATCTTTGGGCTATGATGAATTATAATGGGCGGTGTTCAAAATCTTTCTGACATTTTAAATATAAAACCAATAACTGAGAAAACAATTAAGGGATTTTGGATAATGACAAGGATCATTTTATGCAGCCTTCTTCACTTCTAAATAACTAATAATAGCTCATAATGAATGGAAATTACATTCACTGTGATTTGTGGAATGAAGGCATCACATGTTGTTGTGTGTTTATCCTCTGAAGCTGTATCCATGCAGCACTGAGTAAAACTGCACTTTTAATGAGTAAATAAAATCAATCACTCTATCATGTGACAGAAAGTAACGTTTCAGTAGTTAACTGCAAAAATGTCAAAAGAAAAGTAATTTAGCTTCATGAATCACTGTGCATATATGGATGTACTTGAACTACCAACAAGCTACTGCAAAATGTAACTAAACTACTAGTTTAATTACCTGTTATTCACTTCTCTTTTACTAATAACTGAGTCACTTTGTTTCTTATTACAGATAAAGCTTCAATTTTAAGGATTTGTTCTTTGGCAGCACTGCTCTGAAAATTACCCATGACCTTCATCCTCTACAGGTCAGGCTGATTTCCGCTGACTAGCAACAGGGTGAAAATCATTTCTGTGCGTCCTCAAGCAGGAACTCTTTGTGGTGTTGGCATCAATGAGCCTCACTCGGTAAGCAGGTGGTGCAGGTCTATGAGGCTATTTAGTCATTAGTCACCAGCATTTGTCACGCCATTTGGGATGCATGGAGCCTCCACGTATTTTGCTAATATGGGGGAGGACGTTGGGCAATCTCCTGCTCCCTACTGACTGAAACCTTGCAGCTTTGTAGTTTCACCGCTCAGTTATTCAACAGTGCAACAGCAGATATTGATGAATATTAATGATATTGCTGTCTAGCACTTTAAAAGACACGGTGTTACAGGGCAGTAGTTGTGTTAGAAGTAAAAAGCTCTTTCAGTCAGTCAGGTTGAACTATTCTGCTCCAGCTGGACGTGAGGAGCAGCACAGCAGTTAGGTGCTTTTAGACTCAAGGTAAGCTCAGATCATGCTTTCATAGTTTTTTCCCTTCAGGTCAAATGCTTGCAGATG
>NW_019522740.1:1975-2409 GCF_002814215.2 Seriola lalandi dorsalis | reverse complement strand
CCAACGATGTTTTTAGAATAATCCCTTATGTTGATTTATTAATTTACTCATGTCTTAGTATTTCTACACATTTGGTTCTTATTATTGTCTTAACAGTAAAAAACAAAAACAAAACATGTTGCTGTTTGAGTTGCTGAACTGATGCTCATCTCCCTCAGTTTGACCTCCTTCCTTTTGCAGAGTGTTGTTGATGTTTAACTGTTATTTCATGTGTTTTGTTAATTTGAAAATACCTTTTCACTGTTGATGCCGCCTTCTGCAAAATGAAATGAGGATTATATGCTATTGAAAATTGGCTTCTGCTTGTATAGTGTTTGTAAAGATGAAAACTATCAGTCTTTGAATCTGGGAAGTTCTACATATTCAGTCAATTTCATATAAATAGTAAGAAGGTTTGTGAAATAATTACAGGAGGTGATGATGGTGTGCAAGAA
>NW_019522740.1:0-1220 GCF_002814215.2 Seriola lalandi dorsalis | reverse complement strand
GGACTCGGGAAAGGAGGCGCCAAGCGGCACCGTAAAGTTCTCCGTGATAACATCCAGGGAATCACCAAACCCGCCATCCGCCGTCTGGCTCGCCGCGGCGGAGTCAAGCGTATCTCCGGCCTCATCTACGAGGAGACCCGCGGTGTGCTCAAGGTCTTCCTGGAGAACGTCATCCGTGACGCCGTCACTTACACCGAGCACGCCAAGAGGAAGACGGTCACCGCCATGGACGTGGTCTACGCCCTCAAGAGGCAGGGCCGCACCCTGTACGGCTTCGGAGGCTAAACGTGTCACCACACACCCCAACAACACAACGGCTCTTTTAAGAGCCACACATCTCCTCTACAGAGATTAATCCTTTATATTTGTTATTAATTTATTTTAATGTGAAATGATTATGAACAATATATTGTATGACTTCTTCATATGACAATGAAAGTCTGCTATTATGGAAGAAGTGTTTACACAAATCCTAATCCCCCACAAAAGAATTAGAGCACAATCCTTTGACTGGTACAATATCTTATGATGTTCAAAGCCAAACATTCACTCTAATATCACTTATTCATCTTGCACAAATGTTAAACATGATTCATTGTGATCAATTGGAAAGCTTTTACATTACATCATATTTTAAGATGTTGTGATTTTCATTGTATATTGTACTGATCTGCACTAAACTTTTTTTTAAGGTGTGCTTAATAAATAAACTTGGTTTCATGTGACTGACATCAACATTGAAATGTTTGATTCGATACTTTGGTCTTTTATTTACTCAAATGTAAACAATCCAATCCAGCTAAAGCACTTTAAAAAAACAACCAGAAGAGACCAAAGTGCTGTACATGATAAAATTATAAACACAAGATAAATTAAAAGACATAAAACATCAATAAAAACATATATAATAAGAGAAAACAGACTAAGAAACAAAGCGTAAGCATGTCTGACTGTGGAATATAAGAAAAGATCAAACATGACTTTATCGTATGGTCCCTAAATAAGGAAACTAACCTGCACTACAGTGGCCTGAGCTAACGACTAAACACAAAGCTAACTGCTTTCAGTCAGTCAGTGCTACCAACACAACAACCTGCCCCCCCCCTTCACACGAATCACTGTCACAGGTGTAATTATCAGTCATTTCTACCTTAACTGAACCAAACAGTCTCCACATGGAAACCTTATAACATTACGTTACATTAACATGTCACCCAGTC
>NW_019522739.1:1508-3608 GCF_002814215.2 Seriola lalandi dorsalis | reverse complement strand
CTGCAGGTCAAACATTCATCTAACCATATGAAGACATGAAGACATGTCTTCTGGTCTGAATGTCATGTGTTCAACCGACTGATTAAACAGCTATTAAAGGATGTTGCTGTTGACAGAACAGACATCATGAGCAAATGCATATTTCCTCTAGTTTTAAATATAAGACTAATAATAAACTAATAATTTGATGTTAGTTTTTTTCAGTATTGACTCTGTAGCTGTTTTTAGATCATCACCCTTTGTTTCGATATCTGCTCAGTCAGTGTCTCATGTCTTTTGGACACCTTAATGTTTACTCTATATTGTTTTATATCTACACAAATGTTTTAACAGTAGATGTCGGCGTTAATGATACTGAACATGGAGCTCAGCTCAGTATCCATGTCCTTTTTTTATTTTTAAATGTTCTCATTTAGAAAAGAGTTATGTGTTTGTTTATTCACTTTATGAGAGATGAGTTAGATTGTGATCAAGGATTCCTGTAATAAAATATTTTATTATCCTTCCTGCTGACTGGTCTTTTTGCTCAACACCAGCTCAATTTGGGATTAAAATGATATATTATTATTATTATTATCATATTATTGTCTGATGAGTTTAAGTCAAAATCCCCAGGAATGATAATCACTTTACTCAAGTCCTTCACTTCCTTTAATATTGATTTAAATCAATAAAAAATAACCATAAGAACTTCGATCACAAGGTGGCGGTGTCTAACTGTTACTGTTTAACTGTCTGTAACTGTCTGTCTGTAACTGTCTGTCTGTCTGTCTAACTGTCTGTAACTGTAATTGTCTGTCTGTAACTGTCTGTCTGTAACTGTCTGTCTGTTTAACTGTCTGTAACTGTAATTGTCTGTCTGTAACGGTCTGTCTGTAAGTCTGTAACTGTAACTGTTTAACTGTCTGTAACTGTGTGTCTGTAACTGTCTGTCTGTCTGTCTGTAACTGTAATTGTCTGTCTGTAACTGTCTGTCTGTAACTGTCTGTCTGTTTAACTGTCTGTAACTGTAATTGTCTGTCTGTAACGGTCTGTCTGTAAGTCTGTAACTGTAACTGTTTAACTGTCTGTAACGGTCTGTCTGTAAGTCTGTAACTGTTTAACTGTCTGTAACTGTGTGTCTGTAACTGTCTGTCTGTCTGTCTGTCTGTCTGTCTGTAACTGTAATTGTCTGTCTGTAACGGTCTGTCTGTAACGGTCTGTCTGTAAGTCTGTAACTGTAACTGTTTAACTGTCTGTAACTGTGTGTCTGTAACTGTGTGTCTGTAACTGTCTGTCTGTCTGTCTGTAACTGTAATTGTCTGTCTGTAACGGTCTGTCTGTAAGTCTGTAACTGTAACTGTTTAACTGTCTGTAACTGTCTGTCTGTCTGTAACTGTCTGTCGGTCTGTAACTGTCTGTCTGTCTGTAACTGTTTAACTGTCTGTAACTGTCTGTCTGTAACTGTCTGTCTGCAACTGTCTGTCTAACTGTCTGTTACTGTTTAACTGTCTGTAACTGTAACTGTCTGTCTGTAACCGTCTGTCTGCAACTGTCTGTCTGTCTGTCTGTAACTGTCTGTCTGTCTGTAACTGTCTGTCTGTCTGTAACTGTTTAACTGTCTGTAACTGTCTGTCTGTCTGTAACTGTCTGTCTGTCTGTAACTGTCTGTCTGTCTGTAACTGTTTAACTGTCTGTAACTGTCTGTCTGTCTGTAACTGTCTGTCTGTCTGTAACTGTCTGTCTGTCTGTAACTGTTTAACTGTCTGTAACTGTCTGTCGGTCTGTAACTGTCTGTCGGTCTGTAACTGTCTGTTCGTAACTGTCGGTCTGTAACTGTTTGTTTTTTCAGGTTTTGTTTCATCTTCATAAAAAAATGAAGAACATGTCAAAGAAGTCTGAGCGCTCCAAAAGAAAGGTGCAGTCCTCTTCCTCCTCTTCCTCCTCTCCACCCTGCTCCTCCTCCTCACTCTTCAGCCCAGTCTTTGTTTTGTCTCCCTGACTCGTCCTCACCTCCTGACTTCATGTCCTCCTCCTTCTTTAAAGCTTCTAAAACGTTTCACTCATCAATCTTCTTTTGATCACGATTGTTTGAACTCTGAATCAGTTACTGTGCCCACA
>NW_019522738.1:0-2317 GCF_002814215.2 Seriola lalandi dorsalis | reverse complement strand
TTGTTACTGATAGAGCATGATCTATAATAGCGAGACAGATGGGAGTGGTGCAATCCCACCAATCTAGTCTGCATCATCCCCCAAAAAGTCCTCTGTGCTAGTGTGAGTGATATGTACTCAGAAATCATGACATCATGGCTTCATCTCGACTGCAGTATCACATTATGTGTTTAGTTAGAGGCCAACTTGATGATTTGCTTCTCCACAACAATGTCAATTGGATCAGTAAAGGCAGGGTTTGAGCTTCAAACCTTCCTGTCTGAGCAAAAAAATTGCAAAAAACACAATATTTGTGTATTTTCACAGCATCCTGATGTAATAACAACTTTACAGTGAAGTGATGTGCAGTGTTAGTTATTGTTAGCTCTCTACTGCTTCTCTTCACACCACAGCTGGACTTCTCACTGATGGCTGTTATTTTTCCTGATCCCTGTCAGCTCCTGCTCTCCTGGACACTTAGCAGGCTCATAATTGTAAGGCTGCGGTCTGTCATATCCATATGAATATAAAGTTTTGACCTGTGAGCTGTCAAAACTACTGTTGGGGTCCACATTTCCTATTATTGAACCTGACCTCGCTTGGCTGCTCTCCAAGTTGTTGAGGCGAGCAGATAACTCTATTGGAGAATCTAATTTCTACATCATTTTCCTCCACACTGATTCACCAACACTGCTCTTTAAAGACTGCTGTCGCCTCTTGCCCACTCAATTAAATAAATCTTACAGAATCTAAAAGGTAGTAAGTCTGAAAATACCCAGAATACAGTGACAAGTAGTACAACCTAATATAGGCAAGCTATAAACTTACATGTCTATCTAAAGTCTATTAGTTTCATTTAAATTTTGCTTTGTTAAAGCAGCTGAGTTCTTTTAAAGTTCCCATGTTTTACACTTTTCCTGTGAGATTTATTTGAAGTGTTGATCCATAAGAATCAAAATCCATCTCAGTGAAGTTTTACATCTCCTCTCTCAGGCTTCTCTCTGGAGCTCTAGTAACAACAGGTCTGTGAGCCAATCAGAAGAGAGGAGGCTCTGAGCTTCTTTTCTGATTGGCTGACTGTTTTCTGAGTGATCCGATAAAAATATAGCAGGTTTCAGGTGAACACTGACTGGTTTTCTGAATACAGGCTGTGTGCATTTCTCTGTGGACTGAGGATTTGATACTTTCACAGTATTAATATAGAAGCTAGACCTGATCTATAATCAAACAACACATGAACATCTACCTTTATGCTATATGGACCTTTAAGCCACTCCATGTTTGACTTCAGCTCCTGATCATGTTTCACCGCGCAGGTACACAAGTGCAAAATGACCAGAATTTTCTATTTGTTTAGTCTCCACAGTCAGGAATGAGCACATATTCAATGACTATGCAGAGAACAACACATTGAACATCTGTTCACTATGATCCGTCACAACCCACAATATCCTGCAAATTCCTGCATGTTCCAGTTCACTTCCCTTAATTGTGTCAACATTTCACTCACTAGCATCCTCTTCTCGGATCTTAGTCCGTCTTATTAAAGACACGAGACGAGGGAGAGATACAGGAATCACCTGGGTAAGGTCATGTTGCTCATATCAGGTGAGACATATATACACCCACGTCAAGACGGCAAAGTCGTGAAAATGAAGCAACTGTGGCCCCTTTGGTGCTTCATGCTCCTGGCAGTGCAGTTAGCGATGTTATTAGACTGACGTTTTTCAGCTTGTTGCCTTCATCAGGGTCATCCACGTTCCATCAGAATGCCCCTGATGAAGGCAACTAATAAGGTTCCTCTGTCTACTACAAGTGTGGCTGGAGTTTTCACCTCTTCTGGCTTTTTTCCTTTCTCCATGCACTGTGGAAGTGGGTGAAGTTGTGGCAGAAACCTCATTTTGTTTCTGTTAGCGATGATAGCCGGCCTGCGCCCTGGCACCCAGCCATCAAAAACTGTCTCTTGCACTTGCAAGAATTCTATAACCAGGAAAGGTCTTTACCTGAAAGCTGGTCTGAGCAGGACTCCTGCAATACTTTGTCACTACTCACCTTTTTGCTTAGGCATTTTCCACAACACCTGTCTAGGTAGTGTAATCTGTAAAGTGGTGAGCTGTGTAGTTTCTTTCAAATGTCACATGTCCATACCTCGCTGCATGTAGATGTGTTTTTCACAATTTCCAGCTCAACCAATAAGTTGTTAAGCCTCCAACTGTCCACAACAACAAAAAAAGAAAGAAAATCCCTAACACCACCTATGAAAAGATGTGTGGAGGAAGATGAATCAATGACACACCTGTTCAGTGACGTCTCAAGCATCACCTGAAGTGATGTTAGT
>NW_019522737.1:0-2060 GCF_002814215.2 Seriola lalandi dorsalis | reverse complement strand
GTAGAGTTGGTCATAGCAGTTAGTATGAAGCCTTGTTACCGATGACTTCTCTCTCTCCCTCCCTCCCTCTCTCAGTCAGTCAGTCAGTCAGTCACTCAGTCAGTCAGTCAGTCACCGCCATTCGCGATTATAGGGCTGGTCCTGCTATCGAGCCAAAAAAGGAACCACTGATCTAGAACAAAGTAGATAAAGCTCTGGATCGAAACTTGATTTTTTGGCCAATGTAATGCTCTGCTCTGTGTCCCCGAAGTTATTTCTATATTTTTAATCATTTTATTTTGTTACTCACTCATCCTCTCATTACAGATCCTTTACTTTCTGCCTCACCCTGACTGGTTTTACCTATCTTTCATTGTCTTCTCCTTCCTGAGGATGTCACGATACCAGAAATGTGGTAGTTGGTACCAATATCAATGAAATTCCAGAAAAGCAATTTTATTGTTTACTGTGTCTTCTTCTTCTCTTTGAGTTTGATGTCGGACTAGAACACTAGTTATTACACTGCCCTCATCAGTTCTGGAGGAATCACATCTCCAGTACCTTCAACATCTGTTGAAAATCTTTCAGTATTCTGACATTGACCGAAGTATTGGTTCTGCTGACATCCCTGCCCCTGTGTCAGTACGTCTTCTTCCTTTGTGTCAAACATTCCATCAACATTTTCCTCGTGTCTAACCTTAGTCTGTCCGAGTTAATGATTTCTCTAAGTTTCCTGGAAGTGGCTATTTCCTTGTCCTTTTGTTTGCCTGCTCTGCTGACCGTCTACATGTGACCCGAACCTTCTGGTGTATGAAGACCTTCATCCCTGAACCCTGTGCCTGATTCCAGGTCCAGGTCGCAGGTTCCAAGCTGCTACTTCAAGATGATGAAGGGTCCTCGACACAAGGCATCAGAACACTTGGACAAGTCATGAGGGAGTGTTTAAAATTAAGAAACTTGATCTGTTGTATGCAAACGTCAAGGAGGCCTACACTGCTTCAGCTCTACCACCACTTGGCAGATCAGATCATAATCTTGTTTTTTCTCCAGCCTTCCTACAAACCCTGTGTACTGAGGCAGGCTGCAACCACCCGCTCATTCAGGAACTGGACCCTGGAGGCCAGTGAGTCTCTAAAAGACTGTTTTGAGTGGACAGATTGGAATGTCCTGTTGGAGTCACAGGGAAATGATAACAGCAAGGACCCTGACCTTGATAAAATGGGTGAATGTACCACAGACTACATTAACTTCTGTATGGACACTGTAATACCAGCAAGGACTGCACACTGCTTTCCAAACAACAAACCCTGGATCACCAGGAACATCAAGACCCTCCTCAAGCAGAAAAATGAGGCCTTCAAGGATGGAGACAGGGAGAAGCTCAGGTGTGTTCAACATGAGCTGAAGAGGAGATTAAAGCAGGCGAAGGAGGACTCTCCCACTGCTTTAGTTGCAGCTTCTCCTACAACATCTCCTCCACAACCTGACGCTGCAGCTGCAACTCCCTCCACACTGAAGTCAAGTCTCCTGTCCTTTACAGCTGAGGAGGTGAGGGTGGAGCTCAAGAGGCTACGTCCTGGAAAAGCAGCAGGAACGGATGGTGTGTGTCCGAGGCTGTTAAAGGACTGTGCAGCCCAGCTGGCTGAGCCTCTCCAGAGGATCTTTAACTTAAGTCTACAAACAGGGAGGGTCCCGGTCCTGTGGAGAACATCATGTCTTGTTCAGGTATCTAAAGTAGGACGACCGGCTGAGATAAATGACTACAGACGGGTGGCCCTCACATCACACATCATGTGTGTCTGACATGAACACAAGATGACTGGTCTGTGCTTGGCAGGAGTATATCCTATATCCTATATCCTATCTAATCTAATCGAAATATTATCGAAATCGCAATATGGCCATGTTCAATATACAAACACCAGGAGCTGCAATTTCTTTTGATAAAGTAAAATGTTTCACAACAACAGACCAAAAATGAAGTGGTGTGGTCAACTTAAAAAATAACAAAAAACATATTTGGATTATATAACTATTTTGTTTTATTATTATTCCATCTCATTTTTTACATTTGTTTTTCA
>NW_019522736.1:7710-8132 GCF_002814215.2 Seriola lalandi dorsalis | reverse complement strand
CTCTCATACCTGCACGTAGAAATGTGATTCAAACTATAAAACGGAGGAAAACTTCTGCTCTCTCAAAAAGATATGAACTGTTTTTACATAACATGTAAACTTTTCAAACTGTGAGCACTCAAAGGAGGAGTGCAAATCACTTTTTCTTCAAAGTTAGAGTGAAAGCGTCAGTTGGCTAGAGTGCGTGAAGCAGTAAAAAATAACCTTTATTCTTATTTTTAACTCGAGCTCGCGGCCAAACCGTAAAAAGGAAACAAATAATTCTTTCTGAAAATGTAGACATAGTTGTTGGGATTCATAAAATGTAACTTTGACAGGCAGGGTCTGCACAAAATTTAAACGGGGGTGCCGAGTCCGGCAGCAATACCTGTCTCACTCTCATTGACACCTAATGTAATTGTCTTTTTTTTTCAAAAGAATCT
>NW_019522736.1:0-1967 GCF_002814215.2 Seriola lalandi dorsalis | reverse complement strand
CCATTCTCGAGTCATTAAAATTCAATACAGGATGAAATTAAGGGCTTGAAGATATGCTAATATAGATCCTGTAGTCACACTAAAGATTGGAATTATTAATTAAAATATTTATTGAGATTTTTGTCCTGGCGTGAACATATTCTGACACAGTGGAACATGTCCATTATTTAAGCAACTACACATATGTAATTGTATCAATAATATTAGCACTATTATGTCATTTATATACACCAGGGTTTTTTGTATTTAGCACACATTGCTATAGTTAAATAAATGCTACTAATGGTCAATATAAATATTCTTTTTATATATTTTGCACTACTACTATGTAGTTTTGTTACACTTTCTTCTCATTTAAATAAGATTATACTAGTTGTTACAGATGGCTAACACGTTTGTAAACAGATGCCCTATTATTCTTTCTCAGACACTCTCTCAAACAGGCACATAAATAGACGTACACCAGCATATCTTGATCAATGTTTTATCCACCCCCATGCTTGGGCCCAGCCATCCTTCAAATGTACATGATGAATTACTTTCTCAGCTAGTCACATGTAAAATTAAAAACATTAAATAGAGCTCTGGTAGTACAATAATTACACCCAAGGGTTTATTCAAGCACAAGTGTTAAAAAGCTATATCATTTCATTGTTGTGTTGTTCTGTGTTGCTATTGCTTTATTGCATGTATGCCTATACCCCAAAACTCCCATCTATTAGAGCCAGTTCTCATACCTTATGTGTTTGGCTTTGATTTGACAGATATGCAGACATAAAAACAGACTGACAGATGTAGTGGCAGACAGACATTAAGACACATAGACAAAATTTGAAAGAACACTGAAAGTAAGAAGAAAAGGGGAAGGATAAAAAAAGCTATCTTTAGACTGTGTGACATGAGTTGTTTCTGTCAGTGTCAGGACTACAGGCATCCTCTGGGGTTTGGGGATGGTTCTATACACAGCCAAAGATGGATAATTGGTTATTTTGAGTAATTTTACGAACAAAGCTCAGCTGCTGCAGCTCATCCTCAAGTAAACAACACACCTTGGGAATAGCCTCTGCTCAGCCGGCTCGTGTCTGTAGATTCCTGCCTGGATGCATGTTTTTGTCTGCCAGATGTAAAGGAATAGGCCTAACCCTTTTAACCCAGATGGATCTATTTTGATTTCCACTGATCTGCACATCTACACCAGTCAAAATGCAGATAAATAGTACAAACAACAATTAAGTACGTTTCATTACATAGACAAGCAGTTTTTGTATTATGGTTAAGGTAAAACCACATACATTTGTATCAGCAACACTAGACATTAATTATCGTACTGTAGACATGATTGAAAGTAATTCCTAGTGTATGAGAATGTGAATCGTACAGTATATTCAAAACATTACAATACATGAACATTAAATTCAGCAATAATCAAAAATGTGCTTCACATATTTTTGTGTTTCACAGTAATTTATAATTTTTGGAAGGTATTACTATCTATTAATTAACACATGTTTACAAAATGCCAACTTTCCAGAATTGGTGTTTAAAAACAAAACAAAATAATGTCTACAGTTAGTTGTTAAACATATTATTTTTTTCTTTTTGCTGCGGTTTATTCACTTGAAAGGCTTTCATAAGCACATGGCTTAAAAGTGAACAGCAAAATGATTCCTGCTAAAAGATTGACATCTTTATAAATATATATAAACCCTTGTAAAATAACACCAATATACTGTAGAAACAGTTAACAGTTCATGGGCCAGCTAAATGTCACTTTATGGCCTAATTATTATAAATAATTGACCATTTTAATAGATTGATAAATAATCAATCTAAGTGAAATAATTGAAGTGTTAAAGACAACTCAGACTTTGAAGGACAGGATAGGAGGATACAGCAATTATCCTCACATACAAACAGATTCCCTCTGGTATCCCCGTACTGTAACCCCCCCCCCCCCCCCCCCCCCC
>NW_019522735.1:0-2926 GCF_002814215.2 Seriola lalandi dorsalis | reverse complement strand
TTTAATGCAGGCCTTTGTCTTTGTTAGACATCGACTAACAAAGATATTTGTCTTGTAAGGCTCCACACAGGCTGATTAAACACTAAATGGTTTACACAGAGAGGTGATGTCATAGCTTACTGACGGCTCCTTGAGGGCTCAAACCTCAGCCCTGCTGGAGAGCTCTGTCCTCCTATTATCTCCACAAAAGGAATCAGGCTCGTCCTGCCCAGCTTTAAACGCCCCCCCCCATTCTCCATACGCTCCCCAGTCAACTTTAGGCTGAGTTGACCCAACTAGCATTACATTTAACTAGCACCTTTTATAATTGCTCCCTTGGTTATGCTGGGAACTCTGCTTGCCATGGGTGTGTGAATGTGAATAGAGAGGGGGTTGGAGCCTTGTGACTCTCTCTGACCCTCTCTCTCTCTTTCTTGCTTTCTCTCTCTCTCTCTCTCTCTCTCTCTCTCTCTCCGTCTCTCTTTCTTTCTCTCTCTCTCTTTCTCTCTCTCTCGTTCTCTCCCCCTCCCTCCCTCCCTCCCTCTCTCCACCCACTAGTGAATGAGCAGATTGATCTCTGGCTTCTTGACTCTGCGTGGTGAGGAAAGGTAGCTGGTGATTTGGTATTGAGCCACAGCAACACAGATATGTGGAGTCAGAAAAGCGTTGGGCTAAGAGGCAGTTTTGTCTAATTACCTCTTTTCAGCTCCACTGCAGCAGAGGGAGAGGGAGAGAGAGAAAGACTCATTGCCTCCCAGCTGACACTTGCTGTGCCGTCTGATGCGTGTTTTTATGTTTCTTACAAAAGCTCTCCTTTACAATGCTGTGTACTCAGCCATGGATAGGCTATAGAGCTTGCCCAACCTCAGAACCATGCTTGGCTCCAAACAGAGGGGGGGTAAGTTATACTTTGAGATGGATAAATTTGTGTTACATTAAGTATTTGATGTCTCAATATGGTATTGAAAGATTACTGCATGGTGTTCTTCACAGGCTCAAGTCTTTATATCCTGGAACATGCTTTGCACATCGTCTTTTTTATTTATTATTTTTATTCTATTTTCTGAATACTTTGTTGTGGTAATGGAAAACAGGGCCTACTAACTGCTGTATGTGGGTCAAACTGATTAAATTATCTGATGCTTTGTCTCACTTTTAATACTGGTCATTTCATTACTTCAAGCCAAAAACAACAGTCTGCTTGTACTTCTTGAAGGTGAAAAGTATCCCGTCCTGGTTAATAGTTTGTTAACGCAATGCTTCTGTTGCAGGTAATCAAAGTTTATAATGAAGATAACACCAGCAGAGCAGTAGAGGTTCCCAGTGACATCACTGCCCGGGACATATGCCAGCTGTTTGTCTTGAAGAACCACTGCATTGATGACCACAGCTGGACTCTTTTTGAACACCTCTCCCATCTGGGAATAGGTAAGATTTTGTTTTCCGCAAAATTATTATCTTTTTGTGAGAATGTGAAAATCTCAATACCAACATGGTCACAACCCTTAAACAAATCTTAAAATGCTCAAGTTGTGTTTAATCAAAAGGTCCCTCTGCAACCTGCAACCACAGGCTCAGAGCTACAAGGTTCCCAGTGCTGTACATTAGGGCCAAAAGAAAAACTCTTTGACATATTATATATATATATATATATATATATATCATTGTTATTTTGTTGTCTCAGTCTGTGTTAAGCGTTAATAAACAGTAAGCAAAGTAAAGTTTTTTTTTTTTTTTAATTTTTTTTTTTTTTTTAAAGGTAATTAATAAACCAGCAATTCATAAACCAAATAATATATTGTAATGTCTTGCATGGCTTCATAGCCTGATTCCACACCTCTGAATCATTGCACACGTTTCAGATATTTTTCAACAATTCAAGCAGTTTTCACTGAATGAAATGATGAAGTGAAAACTAAATATTTTTATGGCTCATGTCATTTTTATGAGTCTAAGATAATGTACTGAACCAATTCTGGTTGTTGGTCTTAATATACATGAAACCAGCACTTGTTTGATTTTGACATATTTACAGTATGTACTTGTATTAATCATGTGATACTAATGTTGTTAGTCCTATGGGCGGGGTTTGCTTGAATTGATTAGAGGATTGGCTGTAGGTAGGGGGATGGGAAAATGTGTTTGAGAGTGGCGCAAAGTACTGTCCTGCATGTCTTCTGTTGAATCCTAAACCACATGGTGTAAAATGTGAGAGGAGCTGATGTTTGACTGTGTCTTTATCACAGGGAGACCTTAATTATAGATCTTGATCTTCCTTGTGTAGAATAATATTTCTGATCCTCTATTGGAGTTGCAGTGGTAGAGACGGTCTACACAGACACATATGGAGTTCCTCCCATTGTATCATTTTCATTCCTGTCCACGTGGCTTTGGTTGTTGAATGCACGAGGTTGCTGTAAGCTCTAAATTACCTGCTGCTGCCAATTTGCTGTTAGCTATAAACAGTTATGTAACATACACTGTGATGTCAGAGCTTGTAAATTAAAGGGACATCACTTCCATTTGCATTAAATAATGGTGAATGATATAAAATATTGTTCTTAGTAAGCCAACAGTGAAAACACACGTATGTGTCAATGGTTTGTGAATACTGAACTGCAAGAGGGCAGTGTGATTGCATAAATGATTACTCAGCTGCATTTTCACACTATTGCACACATTACATAATTCATCCATCTGTTCTGTCCTTGTCATCAAATGTCTATTTTTAGTCAAGACTACATATCACTGGTATCCAGAGAAAACCATGTATCTAGATATTTATTCTTCAACTTTATTCAGATAAATTAACTATATGTTAACTATATTCTCCTTTCAGGTTTGACACAATTCCACCGAGCTAATGTAACTCTGTAAGAGCCCATTGTCAAAACACAATATCTCAAAACTCAAGGCCTTTTTTTTTTTTTTGGTTAAAAAAAAAAAA
>NW_019522734.1:0-488 GCF_002814215.2 Seriola lalandi dorsalis | reverse complement strand
TGTGTGTGTGTGTGTGTGTGTGTGTGTGTGTGTGTGTGTGTGTGTGTGTGTGTGTGTGTTTTTTCCAGGACACCAAAGAGGAAAGCGGAGCTTTGATCTGTCCACTGTGTGACAAGAGCTGTCAAACACAACACCAGCTCACCATGCACATCAGACAGGTGAACACACACACACACACACACACACACACACACACACACACACTTCACCGTCACTCTGCTTCACTTTGTGTCCGTGTTTCTTTTTTCTGAATAAATAAAGGTTAAAAATATTTCTGCTGCTGAAGACTGGATATAAGTTTAATTATTTATTTATTTGTTTTGTTTTTGTGTAATTCAAACAAAAGAAAAAAAACAGTAACAATAATAATAATTATAATAAAAACAATGAAACACCGTACACAAAGAAAGAAAGAAAAAAATAAATAAATAAAAAAGCAGAGTAAACATTGGTATCATCCATATTTTCCTGTTCATTTTAAAAATGAA
>NW_019522733.1:6534-6939 GCF_002814215.2 Seriola lalandi dorsalis | reverse complement strand
ATAGTATAGTATGGCAGAAAATGTCAAAAATACATCATAGTATATTAAGGCTTCAAAGTTCATAAAAACATTATAGTATGGTCTGGCACGAGAGGAAATAATATAATTAGCCATAAAAATGTCAAAAAGGATCTTAGTGTAGTATGGCAGAAAAATGACAAAAAACATCATAGTATAGTATGGCAGAAAATGTCCAAAATACACCATAGTATATTAAGGCATAAAAGGTCCTAAGATCGTCGTAGTATGGTCTGGCATGAGATGTAATAGTATAATTTGCCATAAAAATGCCACAAAAGATATTAGAGTAGTATGGCAGAAAAATGTCAAAAAGTTTGGCATCGTGTGGCGCAGTGGTCTAAGCAGGCGCCCCATGTGTAGAGGCTAAAGTCTTGCTGCAGTTGG
>NW_019522733.1:0-617 GCF_002814215.2 Seriola lalandi dorsalis | reverse complement strand
CATAGTATAGTATGGCATAAAATGTCAAAAATACATCATGGTATATTAAGGCATGAAAGTTCAGAAAAATGTTATAGTATGATCAGGCATGATCCGAAATAATACAATTAGCCATAAAAATGTCAAAAAACGTCATAGTATAGTATGGCAGAAAATGTCAAAATACACCATATTATATTAAGGCATAAAAGGTCATAAAATCATCATATTGTGGTCAGGCATGAGACGAAATAATATAATTAGCCATAAAAATGCCAAAATAGATCTTAGTATAGCATAGCAGAAAAATGACAAAAAAACGACATAGTATAGTATGGCAGAAAATGTCAAAAATACATCATAGTATATTAAGGCATAAAAGGTCCTAAGATCATCGTAGTATGGTCTGGCATGAGATGTAATAGTATAATTTGCCATAAAAATGCCACAAAAGATCTTAGATTAGTATGGCAGAAAAATGCCAAATGTTTGGCATCGTGTGGCGCAGTGGTCTAAGCAGGCGCCCCATGTGTAGAGGCTAAAGTTTTGCTACAGTTGGCCCCGGTTCGATTCCCGCATCGGACGGCCTAATAAGGGCATAAAAGCCCCAAAACTATACAAAAAAAAAAAAAAAAAAA
>NW_019522732.1:1566-2267 GCF_002814215.2 Seriola lalandi dorsalis | reverse complement strand
CACTGTGAATGCAATGGGCTGGTAGGCAGTAATAGACACTGGATAAGTTACCAGTCTATCACAGGACACTATTCTTGTGTTTATATGAACCATCTCCTGGCATGAGCTGAGAGTGACCTTCTGCAGTGTTCACTGAGGTGATGATATCTTTTAAGAAACCCAAACAACATGTTCTTTTTCCTCTGTATAACTGGACATTAGTGTTCACTGCCTGAGAATGTAACGCCCCCCCAATCCAAAATGACAACATTCTGCAGAGGAACCATAGAGAGCATCCTAACTGTCTGGTATGGGAACTGTACAGATGCTGAGAACAGTGAGAGCAGCAGTAAAAATCATGGGTGTGTCTCTCCCCAGCATAACCAATATATACCAAGACTGGTATGTTAGGAAGGCCACAAACATAATGACTGACCCCTCCCACCACCTTTTTGCACTTTTGCCCTCTGGAAGGAGGCTCCAGAGCAAAGTCTGCCAGACTGAGCAACAGCAACAGCAAGACATCAGCACTTTGAACACCCTTTTGGATGCTGCCCCTCCCCTCCTGCTGACACCACAGCACAGACGAGAACAATATCTTGCTCCCAAGTATTCAATGTTATACTATGGAATTTACAATAAATCTGATTTTGATTCTGATTATTACCATGATGTCAACTAGTAATCACCACCTTTCATATTCAAATATATCCTTATTAATC
>NW_019522732.1:0-464 GCF_002814215.2 Seriola lalandi dorsalis | reverse complement strand
CCAAGAAACATCCTACTGGCCAAGAAAATAAGTTCTCTTGGAGAAAGAAACCTTTTGAAGCCCCTGACTGCACCTTCAAAGGAGAGAGTGTCACACCTCCAGATGAGCTTCCCACTCCCCTGCAGTACTTCAGGAGGTTCATTACAGAAGAGATGATTGAGTCAGTGATGGAGCAAACCAATCTGTACAGTGTCCAAACCTCTGACACGCTCAAGAATGTGATCACCACAGTCAAGGAGCTGGAAATCCTAATTGGCATGTACCTGTGCATGGGTCTTTGCCAGCTTCCAGGAAACCGTACCCACTGGGAAAACAACACAAGGTGTGCCATGGTAGCTGATAACATGTCACACAACTGTTTTCAGACCCTCCTCGCATCTCTTCACTTCGCTGACAATACGGATTCATCAAACAGGCAAGAAGGGGACAAGTGCTGGAAGATCCGTCCATGGCTTGATATGTTC
>NW_019522731.1:1714-2916 GCF_002814215.2 Seriola lalandi dorsalis | reverse complement strand
TGTCGTTCGGCCATGCTAACAGCATGGTCTGTTTGTGAAGGAGGGGTCTTTGGTCTCTGTTCCCTATCAATCTGATAGTTTGATGGTGGAAAGAGTTGCAAAGTGTCAGTTAGGGGTCCGTAACTCTGCATGTCCTTATAATGAACTTCCTTAATGGCTTTTGACTGATGCCAGGCCACGTATGTACGCTACACAGGCAAAATATACAATACAATGTCATGAAAGGTAACATAACAAAATGCACAGCATATAACCTGCAACACAGCATACAGCACAGCAGTCTGAACAACACATTGAAAGAGGGTAAGCATTTAAGCTAGTTTAGTATCATTACGAGTCTCCAAAAAGTAGCTCTATGGCTTAACAAATCACAGTAAGTGCTAAAAACAGTTAGCACAGATCTCAATGAGTACATTACACAGCAAAATATAAAACATGAACACCTGAAACCTTGAACAAAATCATTGATTATCCCAGACCACGCAAGAGGACATCTTACCACAGCGAAGTCCTCTTTTCTCTGTGCAGTTCCCACACCAACCACTGCACCAATAGATGGCAGTGTTGCACCTTTTTTGCCATAATTTACAAAGCACAAATTTACTCCGTTGAGCATGTTATACATCGACATGTTATACATTCAACATTTTTGCTGTGAAAACTTTTGTAATTACACAAGGTTTTTGTAAATAAACAAACAAATCTCAATAGAATTAAAAAACAGATACTTCTTGTACTGTTAATTGTCAGTAATTTTATCTCATCTTTTTACAGTATTAAACTTTAACAGTTCAATCTTTTAAATAACAAAGTAATACTTGAAATTACAATACATTTGCAAATGTATCTTAACAGTATGTCTATGTAAAAAAAAAAACAACAATTTTCTTTAAAAAAAAAAAGGAAATTGTATGGTTATTCACAGTTATGGTGTTTTCATGTTTTTGACATTTGACATGTAAATTCACAGTCTATTTTTGTAATTTTATTAATGTTTTCATGTATTTTAAAAATACAGGAAAAATCTGTAAAGTATACATTAAAAATTTACAGATTTTTTTCACAGTGTAGACCAGGAAAGGAGAGAGGTACAAACATGTGTTTAGTGTAAAGTTGTCAGTTGGGGGAATAACACAGGGCTGTGAATGAGCCCTGTCACTGTGATCAGGCTCCTCCTTCTGATCCACCATCTTAGTGTTGAT
>NW_019522731.1:0-678 GCF_002814215.2 Seriola lalandi dorsalis | reverse complement strand
GAGCTGCTTGTGTCCACAGAGTAACACTGTACAGAGACATTTTCCACTGTCTTCTCCTCTCAGCCTCATGGACAATGTTAGTCTAATGCTTCATTCTCTCTACTTTTTCCAGGACTAATAGCTGGAGACACAATCTCTCCAGCAAGAGATGAAGTCAGTGGAAGAGAAGGAGAATCTGTCACACTCTCATGTCAATATCGGACAACATCAAGTTGGGTTCGCCTTTACTGGTACAGACATGATTCTGACCTTCAGGCACCTCAATTTATACTCTGGAAAGGAGAAGGAACACAGAGTGGTCAACAATATATTCCTGATAATCGATATCAATCCGAAACAACAGGCACATCAACTAAACTGACCATCAGCAGACTAACCCTGAACGACACAGCTCTCTACTACTGTGCTCTAGAAACACAGTGATACAAAGTGTAGAAGAGGCTGTTCAAAAACCTGAACACAGATATCTGACTCCTCTTCAAAGAGGAGGGAAGTGGTTTTCAAACCACAGCTTCATATCACATGGATTCTGCTACTTCCTGTTTTATCAGAGTCACCGTGGTTACAGCTGCTAATCAAACACTGTGGGAGGATTCACATGAGCAGCTGATCCACATCAAGGACAAACCAACTGGATGATGCTTCAAACACAAGACTCCATGAAAACAAATGGACACT
>NW_019522730.1:0-732 GCF_002814215.2 Seriola lalandi dorsalis | reverse complement strand
AGTGACAAAAATGTCATAGTATAGTAAGGCATAAAAAGTCATAGTATAGTAAGGCATAAAAAGTCAGAAAAAACGTCATAGTATAATAAGGCATAAAAAGTGACAAAAATGTCATAGTATAGTAAGGCATAAAAAGTCATAGTATAGTAAGGCATAAAAAGTCAGAAAAAACGTCATAGTATAATAAGGCATAAAAAGTGACAAAAATGTCATAGTATAGTAAGGCATAAAAAGTCATAGTATAGTAAGGCATAAAAAGTCAGAAAAAATGTCATAGTATAGTAAGGCATAAAAAGTGATAAAATTGTCATAGTATAGTAAGGCATAAAAACGTCATAGTGTAGTGAGGCATAAAAAGTCAGAAAAAATGTCATAGTATAGTAAGGCATAAAAAGTCTGAAAAAACGTCATAGGATAGTAAGGCATGAAAAGTCGGAAAAATGTCATAGTATAGTAAGGCATAAAACGTAACAATAATGTCATAGTATAGTAAGGCATAAAAACGTCATAGTATAGTAAGGCATAAAAAGTAAAAAGAAATGTCATAGTATAGTAAGGCATAAAAAGTCTGAAAAAACGTCATAGTATAGTAAGGCATAAAAATGTCATAGTATAGTAAGGCAAAAAAACGTCATAGTATAGTAAGGCATAAAAAGTCCCAAAAATGTCATAGTATAGTAAGGCATAAAAAGTCATAAAAACATCATAGTATATTAAAGCATGAAAACGTCA
>NW_019522729.1:0-832 GCF_002814215.2 Seriola lalandi dorsalis | reverse complement strand
ATTTCACCTCCAGCTCACACACTTTCTCTTGACTTTTCTTTGATATTGATTGATATTTTGATCAGATATTTCATCAGGTTTCCTGTTGCTCCTCACAGTGAGGACAAAGAAGAAACACAGAAGCACAATAATAAAACAAGATGAAGAGAAAACTATCAAAGGAACTCAATGAATCAAATCAGCTCCAACAGAAAAGCTGGAAACAACAAAGAAACTTTAAATCACATGAGAAAAATTGGAGCAATGACATGTACAAAGACAAGTGTGATGAGGCTCCAAGCCAAAGATGACCAGGAGTCTACAGCCAAGCAGCAGCTCTGTGACGCTGGGCTTAGACACAGTGCTGCTTTCAGCTAAATTCTAACATGCTAACAGGCTGAAGTTTAGCAGCTACAAAGTTCATCATGTTGGTTGTTATAGGAAATGTTAGCGTGCTAACATTGGACAGGTTCAAATGTGACCTGATGATGGCGCTAGATGAAAAGTCAAAGCATCACCAAAGTTATTACAGTTCATCCTCAGGGGAACATGAACGTCTGAACCAATTGAAATGGGAATATTTGTTGATATATTTCAGTGTGAAGAACAAAGAAAAGAGAAGAAGAGACAGTCATGTTGATATGAACATTAGAGAAACACATGATGGAGCTGAAATATGATCCTGGTTCATAAAGTGGATCCTTCACCTCAGCTGACACATTCAACAGCCGACAGGTTTTTGTATCAGTCTTTTTCACTGTGGGAGGGAAAGTTCTACCAGATCTTTGGCTCTGGAACTAAACTGTATGTAACAGGTAAGAACAAACATTTCTTTTCCTTCACTTGTTTTATT
>NW_019522728.1:0-1142 GCF_002814215.2 Seriola lalandi dorsalis | reverse complement strand
CCAGTGGTTTAATGTCTCACCTGGCTGCAGTGATGTAACTGTGACATCACTGATGGGTGTGGCTACAGGTGAACCTCTCACACACACACACCTGAACCTCTCACACACACACCTGAACCCCTCACACACACACCTGAGCCTCTCACACACACACACACACACACACACCTGAACCTCTCACACACACACACACCACCTGAACCCCTCACACACACCTGAACCTCTCACACACACACACACACCTGAACCTCTCACACACACACAAAGCTCTCTCACACACACCTGAACCCCTCACACACCTGAACTTCTCACACACCTGAACCTCTTACGCACACCTGAACCCCTCACACACACACAAAGCTCTCTCACACACACACCTGAACCCCTCACACACACACCTGAACCCCTCACACACACCTGAACCTCTCACACACACACCTGAACCCCTCACACACACACCTGAACCCCTCACACACACATGAACCCCTCACACACACCTGAACCCCTCACGCACACCTGAACCCCTCACGCACACCTGAACCCCTCACGCACACCTGAAGCTCTCACACACACCTGAAGCTCTCTCACACACCTGAAGCTCTCTCACACACACACCTGAACCTCTCACACGTCTGAACCTCTCACACACACCTGAACTCCTCACGCACACCTGAACCTCACACACCTGAAGCTCTCTCACACACACACCTGAAGCTCTCTCACACACACACCTGAAGCTCTCTCACACACACCTGAGCCTCTCACACACACACCTGAACCTCTCTCACACACACACACCTGAACCCCTCACACACACTTGAACCTCTCACACACCTGAACCTCTCACACACACCTGAAACTCTCTTACACACCTGAAGCTCTCTCAAACACCTGAAGCTCTCTTACACACCTGAACCTCTCTCACACACCTGAAGCTCTCTCACACACACCTGAACCTCTCACACACACCTGAAGCTCTCACACACACCTGAACCCCTCACACACACCTGAAGCTCTCTCACACACCTGAAGCTCTCTCACACACACCTGAACCTCTCACACACACCTGAACCTCTCACACACACCTGAAGCTCTCACACACACCTGAAGCTCTCACACACACCTGAACCTCTCACACACAC
>NW_019522727.1:8726-16418 GCF_002814215.2 Seriola lalandi dorsalis | reverse complement strand
CCTTCATCCTCCTCCTCCTCGTCTACATCTTCATCATGGTGTCTAACCTCGGCCTGGTGATCCTGATCTTCAGCAGCAGGAGCCTCCACCAGCCCATGTACCTGCTCTTCTGCAACATGAGTATTAACGACGTGTTCGGAGCCACGATAATCATCCCTCATGTCCTCAGAGATCTTTTGTTATCGGACTCAGAGCGTTACATTCATTACATCAGCTGCGTCACTCAGGCCTTCTGTGTTCACCTCTATGGAAGCACCTCCCACACGGTGCTCATGATCATGGCCTTCGACCGGTACGTGGCCATCTGCAACCCGCTGCGTTACTCCACCATCATGACCAACAGGATGGTGGTGAATCTGTCGGTTGCCGCCTGGACAGTGGCTCTTGTCATGGTGTCGATCCTGCTGGGCCTCAGCATCCGCCTGTCGCGCTGCAGGTCGGTTATATCCAACCTGTTCTGTGACAACGCCTCCTTGTTCAAGCTCTCCTGCGAGAGCGTCCTCATCAACCAGGTGTACGGCCTCGGCTACACCGTGGTCCTGCTGGGCTCCTCCCTCGGCAGCGTCACGCTCACCTACCTGAAGATCGCTGCAGTGTGTCTGAGCAGTAAAAACAAGGTGCTGAACAGCAAAGCTCTGCATACCTGCGCCACACACCTGACTGTGTACGTCCTCCTGCTGGTGTCGGCCTTCATCATCGTCATCCTGCACCGTTTCCCTCAGCTGTCCGACCACAGGAAGGTGGCGGCCATTCTAGGCGAAGTGGTTCTTCCTGCTCTGAACGCTGTGATCTACGGGCTGCAGATCAAAGAGATCAGACAGAGGATTATCTCTGTGTTTCAAAATAAAGCTGCGCTGATGCTTTTGAAGTGATGCACTGTTCGATCAGGTAGCTGAGCAAGATTTACACAACCATAAAAACGATATGTTAATACTATTTGCTTCAGTGAAAGGAGTCTATAAATAACACAAAACCACATATTCACATAAATATTCATGCCTTTCAGTATAATCTATTTTATGTATTTGTACATACAATCTTAAGAACTGGTTTTAACTCAAATTACATTGTATTTGTTATTTCATTTCTTAACAAGTATTAAAAGTCTTATAAACATAATTTCATAATGTCAGTAATACTGTTGTAAATTTAAAGATTGTGTAAATAACTTAGGGACGGTGTCGCCTCACAGTAAGAAAGTTTCAGTTATAAAAATAATGTGATATTCGTGCAGTTGAAAGTACGAAGTCTGTAAATATCCGTTTACTCTGCAAAGCACTTTTCTATTTCTTTTAAAGTATTTATTAAATTTTAAGCGAAATATTCTTTGTCCTTTTGTCAGTCTTAACTCATCATTAGTAGCACCCTGAATTTCTCTGTATATTTTGTACAGTGACAATAAAGGCTTTATATTCTGTTTTGTTCTAAATACTCTTTACTGTATGTAAGGTGTTAATGGGCCACTGTTTTAAAAAGTCATAATCATACATCAACTGACATCGATACCTGTATGATGAACCGTAACAGGTCGACACAGGTTAGCACATCAGCAGTGAGACAGTTTGTAGGGCTGAACACAAACTGACAGATTTACATTATGTCACAATCTCTATCAAACACAACTTCAGGCTCAGTGAACACAAAGAGCAGAATACACACCAAACATGTGAGATTTCACTGCTCTTGTATTTATTGCTAATAATGAAACTAATAGGACAAATAACAAATTTAACTATCGTTGTTTATAATACGAGTGACACTGTGACAAATGAATGTCATGAAGTGAAAACATGAAAATTATATTAAATGTCCAATTCTTCATATTTCTGACAGAACGGAAATAAACTGCTTTTGTTTCATACAACATCATCATCATCAGTTACTGCAGCATATTCAATTTTCACGTGTTGTGACATATTGTATCATAACTTGGTGGTTTACAATATGTATTATAAAATGTCATATCATATATTTATGATGACTACAACTATTAACTCCTATTAGTAGCTACTTTATCATAACATGGTTTCGTTTATGGCAAAGGTCTGATGTTAGCGGGCCTTAGTGGGTTTTATGACCAGTGGATAAGAGGCTTTAGGTGTAAGAGTTCAGGATTTCTTTAGTTTGTTCATCCAAGTTCAGTTTTGTTTCCTTGTTGCGATCAGTTCAGCTAAATTCAGTCACAGAGATTGATGTCAAGTCCGTTTCAGCTCCAAGGTGCAAAAGTCAAGTAGTGAGATGTTGGCCTTTAATAGTCCTACCACACTGGTGTACTTGAGTGATGAGACTGAAGGAATGAAGGGATGAAGGGTCTCGTCCTCAGGCAAAAGGTGATCTCTGTCCAACTCCTTGGGTTAAGAAGGAAATCCGATTCGACGGTGGCTCGCCATCTCCCTCGTCAGGGAGAATCCAAAATCCATATCCTAGGCCATTTCCAGGGGCTCTCAAAACCTAGCCTGAATAAAACAAGGCAAATTAACAGATATTGAGTCATCAAGTTCTAAATCTTTCTGACCAAAACGATATCAATTCATGTTACACAAAATACTACTCTAACCCAATATTAATATAATTGAATGAATTATGAATTATTTTTGACTGCACAGCATTTCTATATGTGGGATATTTAATCCCCTTTTCTGTCAAACAGGAATTATATTTTAACTATTAACCCATGAATTATGATTATTTCCATTTTCACAGTGTAAATGTCACGAGCTTCACTTTACATCTCAATCACATCCTCATATTCAACACTGTAATTCTTAGTGCACACACACTGCAGTCTTTTTAAATCATAGTCCACACTATTATTGACACTGGCATTGCATAACAAAACAGACAAGGTACAAGTGTATGTATGACACTAGCAAATGTACAAAAGTAAACAAATGTAGCATCAAAGCTAAATAATTGAGCTGCAACTCATATTCTATATTCCTCATCAGATTAAAGATGCAGAAATATGCTGCTTTCACTCAAACTTGAACACTCCTAAAATCACAGCAGTAAATATGAAGTGAAATTTGTATATCGGCAAGGAAACACGGCTTTATTATGGCGCCTCTTGTCACAAACAACAAAGGCTGCTAATGCTAGCTACACTAGCTCAACTCGGTCAAACTCACCAACACGCGGCCAAACGCGATTAACTCCTCGCGCACAGGTTCTCAGCCCACCTCTCTCACAGCACGCAGGTGTCGGCTAACATTACACTTAGCACTAATGGAGACATTATTTACTATTGCTAGCTTAAGTTGACCAGTTGCTAACGTGTTAGCTCGTCTGTGTCGTCTCTCTCACGCTACACCTGAAGGGGGTGGGACTTATTCTGTCGCTATCTCTCTCTCTCCAATCATGAGCCTTCATTTCCTGACGTAGCCAATAAGAATCTGTCTGAGCAAAATAACTTCCCGGCTCTTAATGAGCACAATGAGCACCGAGTCTGTAAATAACTCTTACACAAAAAATAACAATATTGGAAATAATATTGCAGAACCCAGTTCTCTACTGAGTTACAGTAGCATGAAAGAGAAACACGTTAAGTACAAGTAACTCAAAATTGTACTTGTACAATACTTAAAAAAGCTAATATCAAAAAGGTAAAAGACTAATTAAACTATCCCAGCCACGCAAAAGACTATATTGATTAGAATATTAAAATATTAGAATGGAACTATAATGATGTCAAAGTGTAAACAAACAATTCCCCATTGTC
This sequence comes from Seriola lalandi dorsalis, assembly GCF_002814215.2. NCBI lineage: Eukaryota > Metazoa > Chordata > Actinopteri > Carangiformes > Carangidae > Seriola > Seriola lalandi. Next base: position 12,700 of record NW_019522727.1, on the reverse strand, counting down.
TCAGTGCTAATGAGCACCAGTGTTTGCTAACATTAGATTATATATGACATGTTATATTGGTAATGAAATGACAAGCTTACACTGGAAATGAAAGGGCGTGCTATCAGCCATCTGACATTGGTTAGCTAAACTGTAAATTAAGGCTAAAGTTAGAAACTAGCTTTCATTAGTTAGTTAAACTGTAACGTAATGCTAAAGTTAGAAACTAGCTAACATTTATTAGCTAAACTGTAGTTGTGTGCTCTGGTTTCAGCTCATCTCTAGTCTGCTCACATACTGTTACTGTATTGTATTGTATAATGTTAGCTAGCATAACATAGCATATCATGAGGCATACAATATACTGTATCATATGTATCAAATTAAAATTTTATTTAATATATCGTGATGTTTTTCCATAACACATCATAATGTATCTTATGATTTAGTAAAGGATCATCATCATTATTTGGAGGGGTACTCCAAGCACTATAACAGGAGACATGGTTCATGCTGAGTGAGTCAGTGGTTGCCAAGCAACAGCGGACCTGTCAGCATATGACGCTGCAGCTGATGGCCACCAAATAAAAGTGTGAGCTGTTGGCTGATGTCTGGTCTTGTGTGGAGGGCGGTTCACGTTGAAGAAGGTATTTCTAACAAAGACACACACACACACACACACAAAATGTGTTTGTGTAAATGTATCTTGGCTTTAATGTGACTATATTTGTAAACAGCAGAAACATTAATGCTACAGATGGATCCTTCCTTTCCTGTCACACTTGAACTTTTACTTTGTGGAAAAGTTAAAAAGCCTTATTTAAACTTTTGCTCTCAATCATTATAAATCCATTTTCTGAAATGTTTCTGAACTAGTCTGTAACTGAGGGTGAACCATTCACACTCCGGGTTTGTGTGACGTGGAGCCCTGATCATATCGCACTGTGGATCTGTATCTCCCTGTCTGTAAATGACTGGGATCATTGACACAGCATGTATTTGTCATAGGTCAGTCAGATCTGCTGGTTACGGTTCAGGGGGGTATGAATCAGTGCTTCCCTGTCTGTATCTGTGCAGTGCTGTAGTCACATATGTTATATCACAGATGTTTGCAGTGGCATATTTTCTTTATTTCTCATTTTCATTCATTTCATTTTACACAGATATGAGAAACCAGACTTTAAGAGAGGATGTCTTGCTCATAGAGGGAATAAAGATCTCCCCCCAGTTCTTATTCCCCACCTTCATCCTCCTCCTCCTCGTCTACATCTTCATCATGGTGTCTAACCTCGGCCTGGTGATCCTGATCTTCAGCAGCAGGAGCCTCCACCAGCCCATGTACCTGCTCTTCTGCAACATGAGTATTAACGACGTGTTCGGAGCCACGATAATCATCCCTCGTTTCCTCAGAGATCTTTTGTTATCGGACTCAGAGCGTTACATTCATTACATCAGCTGCGTCACTCAGGCCTTCTGTGTTCACCTCTATGCTGGCGCCTCCCACACGGTGCTCATGATCATGGCCTTCGACCGGTACGTGGCCATCTGCAGTCCGCTGCGTTACTCCACCATCATGACCAACAGGATGGTGGTGAATCTGTCGGTCGCCGCTTGGGGAACAGCCCTGGTGTGTGTGTCGATCCTGCTGGGCCTCAGCATCCGCCTGTCGCGCTGCAGGTCGGTTATCTTCAACCCGTTCTGTGACAACGCCTCCTTGTTCAAGCTCTCCTGCGAGAGCCTCCTCATCAACCAGGTGTACGGCCTCGGCTACACCGTGGTCCTGCTGGGCTCCTCCATCGGCAGCGTCACGCTCACCTACCTGAAGATCGCTGCAGTGTGTCTGAGCAGCAAGAACAAGGTGCTGAACAGCAAAGCTCTGCAGACCTGCGCCACACACCTGACTGTGTACGTCCTCCTGCTGGGCTCAGGCTTCCTCATCGTCCTCCTGCACCGTTTCCCTCAGCTGTCCGACCACAGGAAGGTGGTGGCCATTCAGCGTGAAGTGGTTCTTCCTGCTCTGAACGCTGTGATCTACGGGCTGCAGATCAAAGAGATCAGACAGAGGATTATCTCTATGTTTCACTGCAGCAAGATGATCCAGATGAAATGAATCCTACACAGAATCTGTGAATAATGTATTTATTTATTGATAATATTTGAACCTATTAAATCATTTCTGTAGGGATCATGTTGAGCTGTCAGGTTGTAAATATTGATGCCAATCCAGTATAACAGGCTTTATCAATAAAAAGTTTAACAAGTTCTGAGTTTTGCTTTCAGCACTTTTTATTCATTGCAAATAGTTCTTCATAAATCAAGACTCATCAGATTTCTGACTGTTTCAGCTGTTATTATTCAGGTCAGTGAGTTAAATGATCTGCTGAAATTTAAAAAGGATTTCCAAATAACAGACCTCAGTACAGGACCTCGTTCTCCTCCAGATCAATGACTTCAGGGGTCTCCAGCCCCTTTGACTCTGAGAGCCATTTTGACTTAAGCAAAGGGGCTGAGAGCTCCTCATGTCTGATATCACTGCTTTCATTTATTCATATAACGTATCAAAATGCTCAAACTGAAGATCGTTTAACAATTCATCAAATATCCAAAACATCTGAAAACTCCTCAGTCAGTGATCAGTGATAGTTGTCAATACATCAATTGTTCATAACAAACAGGAAGTTAAAATAGATCATTTACTACCCCTCCTTTTCCAAGATGTAAACAAACGCCTCCTCCTGGTCGTATCCCTCCTCCACCCAGACTAGTTCCAGGTTTCATCCCTGTTTATCCAGAGTCAGAGAAAATATGAACCAATTGTCAGAAGCTTTTGAGTAATGTCTAAAAAGTGTTTTGTGAGGTCACCCTGACCATGACCTTTGACCCCCTGAATCGAATCAGTTCATCCGTGAATCCAAGTAAACGTTTGTGCCAAATTTGAAGACGTTCCTTCAAGGCCTTACGGAGATATTGTGTTCGCAAGGCCAAACCTTTGTTTTGTGAGGTAACCCTGACGTTGACCTTTGACCTTCATCCACCAAAATCTAATCAGTTCATCATTGAGTCCTAGTGAATTTTTGTACCAATTTTCAAGAAGTTGCTTTGTTGCTTTGAGGCGTTTCTGAGATATCGTGTCCATGAGAAAGAGACGGACAGACAGACAACCCAAAAACAAAATGGCTGCCGCTCTGACTGTCGCCGACGCAGAGGAATAAAAACAGGGCTCAAGCTGAACCACAGTTTTACTCACTGTATCCATGGCAACATATTTCCTGTTTGTTTAGTTTATATCTGTTCTGTTGCCTTCACTGCACGTTGCCTGCGACACATCTGATGTAAACTGACTAATAATCATCTGTGTGATCAATAATAAAGTGTGTGTAAGTGACGGAGTGAAGTTTGAACTACACACCCGCTGTTCGTACAGACCGTCTCCTCTGAACCTTTGGGTGACCAGCAGGTCGCTCACGGGCCACATGTAGGACACCACAGTCCTCAGGCCTGCTGGGCCGGTCTCACCTGAACACGTTTCACCTGAGTAACACCGACCACCCGGCACCGTCACGTCACTGTTACATCACCGTCACGTCACGTCACGTCACGTCACGTCACGTCACGTCACGGTCACAGTCATGTCACCGTTATGTCACTGTCACTGTCACAGTCATGTCACCGTCACGTCACGGTCACAGTCATGTCACCGTCACGTCACCGTTATGTCACTGTCACAGTCATGTCACTGTCATGTCACCGTCACTGTCACAGTCATGTCACTGTCACAGTCATGTCACTGTCACAGTCATGTCACTGTCATGTCACAGTCATGTCACTGTCATGTCACAGTCATGTCACTGTCATGTCACGTCACCGTCACAGTCATGTCTCCGTCACCGTTGCTGTCAGCCTCCACACGCACATGGATGAAGAAAGTTTGAGTCTAAATGAGTCTCAAAAACGATCTTTGTGTGTGTGTGTGTGTGTGTGTGTGTGTGTGTGTG
>NW_019522727.1:7191-8706 GCF_002814215.2 Seriola lalandi dorsalis | reverse complement strand
CGTCACGTCACGTCACCGTCATGTCACGTCACGTCACGTCACCGTCATGTCACCGTCACAGTCATGTTACTGTCACGTCACGTCACGTCACGTCACGTCACTGTCACCGTCACGTCACGGTCACCGTCATGTCACCGTCACAGTCATGTCACTGTCACGTCACCGTCATGTCACTGTCACGTCACCGTCACAGTCATGTCACCGTCACAGTCATGTTACCGTCACGTCACTGTCACCGTCACGTCACGGTCACCGTCATGTCACAGTCATGTCACCGTCACAGTCATGTCACCGTCACAGTCATGTCACCGTCACAGTCATGTCACCGTCACAGTCACGTCACGGTCACAGTCATGTCACTGTCACGTCACGGTCACGGTCACGTCACGGTCACGGTCATGTCACTGTCACGGTCATGTCACTGTCACGGTCACGGTCACGGTCACGGTCACGTCACGGTCACAGTCATGTCACCGTCACAGTCATGTCACTGTCACCGTCACAGTCATGTCTCCGTCACCGTTGCTGTCAGCCTCCACACGCACATGGATGAAGAAAGTTTGAGTCTAAATGAGTCTCAAAAACGATCTTTGTGTGTGTGTGTGTGTGTGTGTGTGTGTGTGTGTGTGAAGTGACTATAGATTATTATATATAATTAAAACCTGTTGCCTCTATCATGAATTCATCCAGAGCAGACACCCACGATGATGATGAGGCTGGATCCTGCGTATCAACGGTCGCCAGGCAACAGTTGACCTATCAGCGATGCTGTGACGCTGCTGCTGACGGCCACTGATGCCCTGAATAAAAGTGTGTGCTGTGTGTGTGTGTGTGTGTGTCTGTGTGTGTGCAGCTGCATCACGGTGGATTCAGCTCAGTGTCGACACTGATAGAAAAACTTTCCTCTTACTGAGCTTCAAGCTTTCTTAAAGGGCCGGTTCACCACATCAGCGACGCTTCAGGTGGTGTCATGTTCTGTGTGTTTCTGTGACATGTCTGCCTCCTGTCTAATGCACTGCAGATGATCAGGGATGTGTCTGTGTTCTCCGGATCATCCTCAGTGCACACAGGTAGAGACAGCAGAAACTAGTAGAAGAGGAAACGCTGAATGTCTTTAAATGCTCCTCAGATAACTTGATTTTAATCCAACGATGGTTTAGACTGTGTCAGATACATGGTGTGATGGGGATATATTCAGATGAACTGTGACTGTAATTTGTTGCTTTTCTGTAACTAGCGCAGATTCATTATGGAGAACCAGAGTTTTATTTCAGATATCCTAATTCTGGAGGGGTTAAAGGTCACCCCTCACTCTTCTAGCACTGCCTTCATCCTCCTCCTCCTCGTCTACATCTTCATCATGGTGTCTAACCTCGGCCTGGTGATCCTGATCTTCAGCAGCAGGAGCCTCCACCAGCCCATGTACCTGCTCTTCTGCAACATGAGTATTAACGACGTGTTCGGAGCCACGATAATCATCCCTCATGTCCTCAGAGATCTTTTGTTATCGGACTC
>NW_019522727.1:5532-6758 GCF_002814215.2 Seriola lalandi dorsalis | reverse complement strand
TGTGTCTGAGCAGTAAAAACAAGGTGCTGAACAGCAAAGCTCTGCATACCTGCGCCACACACCTGACTGTGTATGTTATACTCCTGGTGTCGGCCTTCATCATCGTCATCCTGCACCGTTTCCCTCAGCTGTCCGACCACAGGAAGGTGGCGTCAGTCCTGGGACACGTGGCCTTACCTGCTCTGAACGCTGTGATCTACGGGCTGCAGATCAAACAGGTCAGACAGAGGATCACAGCCGTGTTCCACAGAAACAAAGTCGCTCTAAAGGAGGGAAACTGATTCACAGTGACAGCGTGGAAAACACTTTTGCACAAGAAGCTTAAAGAGAGTCATAATAATGTTTAATTCAGTGGAATCAGTCAGTTGGATCATGATGATGCTGTTTCAGGGCAGAGGAATAATCACTGTCACTACATTATGGAGTCTGTTCATTACTTAACTCATTACTTATTGCAAAACTGTCTTTTATTACTGGTCTGTGGTAGTTCACAAGTACGGTGGCCCTGAGGGCTCAACACACTGCAACTTACACCTGCCTTAAAAGTGATGAAACTGCTGGGACTCACTTTTTGTTAATAGTGATAAACTGCTGGGACTCACTTTTTGTTAATAATAATAATAATAATAATAATAATAATAAACTATTACTACTATACTAAATAAAGCAAAGAAATGACCTGAGCTTCACATGAAAAGACATTAAATGAACATAACACATGTTGAAGCATTGATATAAAATGAAAAACATTAATGTAAAATGAGATAAAATGATGAATAAAATAATAATTCATTAAATGAAAAGACATTTAAAAGAAGAGCTGATCATTAATGTGGAGCAAAGCGTAAAATTTCAGAGTGAGTTAAAGGCTAAAGTGAAGAAACAAGTTTTTTATCTTTATCTAATAGTCAGTGAGCTGCTTCTCTGATATCTGTATATATCTATATCTGTATATATCTATATCTGTAGGTATCTATATCTGTATATATCTATATCTGTAGATATCTATATCTGTATATATCTATATCTGTATATATCTATATCTGTATATATCTATATCTGTAGATATCTATATCTGTATATATCTATATTTGTATATATCTATATCTGTAGGTATCTATATCTGTATATATCTATATATCTACATATATCTATATCTGTATATATCTATATATATATATATATATCTATATCTCATATCTGTAGGTAGTGTAGCGCAGATTGTT
>NW_019522726.1:6436-6960 GCF_002814215.2 Seriola lalandi dorsalis | reverse complement strand
TTTTTTACCCATGTAATGTTTCAACCATTTTTCTACGTTGAAGTATGACGCAGAAGTAGAGCTCCAAAGAGGGCTGGGTTTGGTCGTTTTCACAGTGTGGTACTGTGGTCATCTTGTCAGGTAATCTACAATCCAGGATGTGAAGCAGGGATCCAACCCCATCCCTTCCAAACTGTCTTTAAGAATGGGTTGGTTGGATGGTGTTAAATACACTTGAGAAATCAAAGAACATAATCCTCATTTAACCACCTAGCTCATCTGAGTAAGAATGGGCCCAGTGGAGCATCATCCACTTCAATATGTTCCTTGTAGGCGAACTGTAGGGGGTCAAGTGCATGTTCAGCCTGTGGCTTCAGAAGCTGGAGAAGCAGCTTCCTCAGGGTTTTCATGATGTGTGATGTGAGGGCCACCGATCTGTAGTCATTTATCTCAGCCGGTTGCCCTACTTTAGGTACCAGAACAAGACATGATGTTTTCCACAGGACCAGGACCCTCCCTGTTTGTTGATTTAAGTCGAAGATCCT
>NW_019522726.1:0-560 GCF_002814215.2 Seriola lalandi dorsalis | reverse complement strand
GAAATAAACCTTACTAATGAAACTATGTGTGTGGTGCATTTCTTTTATGTTATTATAGGGGAGGGGTATGATGCATGAACGAATGGATGGCACTCACCACGGAAACAGAGGGGAAACATTTGTGTGTAACATGTGACCCCCCAGGGTGTCACCAAACAAAACCAGATCTCCTTCTCTGCATTCTATCTTCTCTCCTTGGCTTGCTCTGGAGATCAGCTTCTGCTCGTCCCTCTTGGCTCTTTAAAGGCCAACAAGGCCCCAGCCCAGGTCAGCCCTGCTACCTGAGAAACCAGCTCTCTTGCCAGCCTGCTCACAGCAGCCTGCAAACACTCTTCTCTTCAACAGCAGCAACATGCTTAGGATTAACTGAGAGTAAACCAAGTTCTCTTCAGAATCAGCAGCTTCAAAACAATGTCAACCAGATGATTTTCCAAGCAACAGGAGTCGTAGCAGAGTTAGCATGGAACAGCTAACTCTGTGAGGAGAACAAAGGAGATAACAGCAAAGCAACACAGCCAGACAGGACTTTACTCCACCAGGAAACCTCCCAACTCACTGGA
>NW_019522725.1:0-1464 GCF_002814215.2 Seriola lalandi dorsalis | reverse complement strand
TTCAGACTTGCACTGTGCCAGTTCCTTTAACTGGTTCTGAAGGTCTAACTGAGCCGCTAACTGGCTGCAGACCTCGTCCAGTTCCTTTAAATGGTTACAAACCAAGTAGTTCTGAAGGTTCTGAAGCTTCAGCAGTTTCTCTAATTGGTCCTGAAGTGCCACTGGTATCGAGCTCTGAAACCATCACCACTTCTCTAACTGGTTACCAGTTCCTCTAACCTGTTCTACAGCTCGACCAGATCCTTTTAATGGTTTTAAACCTCTACCAGTTCCTCTAACTGGTTCTGAGGTTCTATCAGTTCATCTGACTGATTCTGGACTTCAACCACTTTAGAGGTTCTACCAGCGCCTGTAACTGGTTCCAGATCTCGACCGGTTACTTTAACTGGTTCTGAAGCTCCAATAAAAACCAACTGAGAGTTTTAAGTTTTTGACAACCTTTGACTTCCGAGTCCAAACAAACCACAACAGACAGAATCCTCACGGATTTCAGTATCCACCAAATGAAATGTCCTTGACAGGCTCCCATAATGCATCTCTACTCACCATCATCATCAGACGTTGCAGAGCTTCCACTACAGAAATACATCTCAGAGCTAAAGTGCTAATCATTTAAAAAAAAAAAACAAATGGAGAAGCTACATTAATCCTTGAATTAAAATCTTCCTGGCATCACTAACCAGTAATTTAGGCCGTTAGCACCATCGGCTTCAGTCACGCTGCTCGTTAACACCTAATGAAGCTCTGAGAATTAACGGACTGACTCTTCCTCACCAGTTATCTGTCTGGTTTGCAGTGTAAAGCTGCAGCAGCCTGTGCTCATGAATAAGAAACACTCACAGAGAGGTGACCTCATCAGTCCAGGGACCAATCCCTGTGGAGAACACTGTGGTCTAGCAAAGCCTGGACCAATCACAGCGGCCCGATGGGACACCTCCCCGATGATGTCATCACACAGATGAGGCGTCTGACAGAGCGTTTTTGTTTGCTGAGAGAGTCACTATGATGTCATGTGGATCAGTGTTGATGCAGAGATGTGATCAGATTTGTGTTTTAACTGGTTGATCGATCAATCGATCGATTGTCATTTTATTTGATTGGATGAGAGTCATATGTGATGATGATACAAATAAATAAAACCCTCAATATTCTCAGTTTACAGCCGATACACAACTTATATTTACTACAACAACAAACATAAAAACTGTTCAAAACTGGAGCAGGAAATAACGGCCTGTAATCAATCAATGTTGAGACGATCGTTTGTTACAGTGACTCTGATGATGTGATTCAACTTTGATAATGAACCCAATTAGAAGAGAAACCATCTCTTCCTAAGTTCACCACCAGAACCATTTAAGTAATGATCTGAATATTTCAATCGTCATGTCATCAGCACATCGGCCACTTTCTTTTCCTCTCTGCAGCTTCAGCATCTGTCAAATACACAGCGTTAGCTTACAG
>NW_019522724.1:2502-3057 GCF_002814215.2 Seriola lalandi dorsalis | reverse complement strand
CTAACGAGGTTCTGTGTGTCCTAACGAGGTTCTGTGTGTCCTAACGAGGTTCTGTGTGTCCTCTCAGGATGCTAAGATTGAGCCTGAGGAGTTCACCACTCGGCTGCAGGCTGAGCTGAAGTCCTCCCCACAGCCCTACCTCATCCCCTTCCTCAAGGTACCGCCACACTCATGAGTACACAACTACAGTACTGTTACTATGGATACCACAGTCATTAACACTGTCCCTTCTACCATCACAGCTCCTTCATACAGTTTAAACCAGTACTCAGTAGTCCAGTACTGAAGCGTCACCTGCTCATCAGCAGCACTACAAGTGCTTTAATACCAGTTCTATCTTCTTATATATTTCTTATATATTTCTTATTAGTGCCACAGGTGCTCAGCTCCTCTACAGCTAGAACAGCTGAGAGGAGTGTATCAATTAATATTCCTCAGGCTTATTATTATTCTTCCGCCAAATTTTGGCACGTAACTCGCCTCGCAGCTTTGAGAAAACCCCGGTAATATATACATCAAAACGTGCGTCTTGATCCCGAAAGAGGTGCTATGACT
>NW_019522724.1:0-879 GCF_002814215.2 Seriola lalandi dorsalis | reverse complement strand
GTCCGGCCACCGGCACCGTCAGACTGAACACGCCGCTCACGACCACAACGGCTCTGGTACGATGAAGGGGTTCGTGTGGGAGGGGTTCAGGTGTGTGTGAGGGGTTCAGGTGTGTGAGAGAGCTTCAGGTGTGTGAGAGAGCTTCAGGTGTGTGTGAGGGGTTCAGGTGTGTGAGAGAGGTTCAGGTGTGTGAGAGAGCTTCAGGTGTGTGTGAGAGGTTCAGGTGTGTGTGAGGGGTTCAGGTGTGTGGGAGGGGTTCAGGTGTGTGTGAGGGGTTCAGGTGTGTGTGAGAGAGCTTCGTGTGTGTGTGAGAGGTTCAGGTGTGTAAGAGAGTTTCAGGTGTGTGTGAGAGGTTCAGGTGTGTAAGAGAGTTTCAGGTGTGTGTGAGAGGTTCAGGTGTGTGAGAGAGGTTCAGTTGTGTGTGTGAGAGAGCTTCAGGTGTGTGTGAGAGAGAGCTTCAGGTGTGTGTGTGAGAGAGGTTCAGGTGTGTGTGTGAGAGGTTCAGGTGTGTGAGAGAGCTTCAGGTGTGTGTGAGGGGTTCAGGTGTGTGTGAGGGGTTCAGGTGTGTGTGTGAGGGGTTCAGGTGTGTGAGAGAGCTTCAGGTGTGTGTGAGAGCTTCAGGTGTGTGTGAGAGGTTCAGGTGTGTGTGAGAGGTTCAGGTGTGTGTGAGAGCTTCAGGTGTGAGTGAGAGGTTCAGGTGTGTGTGAGAGAGGTTCAGGTGTGTGTGAGAGGTTCGTGTGTGTGAGAGGTTCAGGTGTGTGTGAGAGCTTCAGGTGTGTGTGAGAGCTTCAGGTGTGTGTGAGAGGTTCAGGTGTGTGTGAGAGGTTCAGGTGTGTGTGAGAGAGCTTCAGGTGTGTGAGAGAGCTTCAGGTGTGTGTG
>NW_019522723.1:6822-7263 GCF_002814215.2 Seriola lalandi dorsalis | reverse complement strand
GAATGAAAAATGTAATTAGTTATGAAATGTTGAGAATTCATGTCTGTTTTAAAAAGTTGGGTCATTGATCATTTATAGTGTAAATAAGAGACAGAATGACCTGTGTGGTGTTTTCTATCTTCTGTGCTAGTCAGGATACTTACATTCAGCACTTGATACAGTGGATGGTGAATCTGTGGGTGTAGCTGGTCCTGCAGTAGTAGTAGTAGTAGTAGTAGTAATGAGAGGAGGTGGGAGACCAGGACAGGTGTAGCTGCTGTCAGCGTCCGGCCCACTGGAGCTGAACTGGACAAAGCCTGGCTTATCAGAGCTGATGAAGGAGTTGATCCAGGACTGGTAGCGGGACACTCTGGAGTAGACTCCTGGCAGATTGGGACGAGCACAGCCAAAACCAAAACTGACTATTCCAGACTGGACCCACACGGAGCCCTGTTTGCTCAC
>NW_019522723.1:0-815 GCF_002814215.2 Seriola lalandi dorsalis | reverse complement strand
AAACACAGTCTGAGACACACACAAATACATCCTCATTTATATAGTAGTTACCCACCTGAAGAAGCAGTGAGCAGCAGACACCACCCACTCTCTGTTGATGAGGGAACCGCCACAAACATGGCCGCCAAACCTCTGCAGACTGACCTGCCAGGGCCAACTTCCAGGTGGAGCATCTTCACCTCCAACTATCCTGGTGTTCATGGGAGTGATGCCACACACTGCAAACAACAGGACATAGAAAATGGATCTAAAGTTAACCATACTCACCTTCAACGTAAAATTACATAATTTAATGAAAGTATATGAAGCCTGGAGAAGGTCGAATAACAAAGATATATTACTGGAGAGAATAAAAATGATAGGCCAGAGGGAAATAAGCTCCAGATTTGTCCTTGTGGCTGGCAGAAAGTAACGTCAGTTAGGGGCCTTAGAATGCATCAGGGAAGAAAGAGATGTGTTGCAAAGGAAAAGCAGTGTGGCCGCATCGATCGATACTTTTTAAGAAGTCAATCGAATAAGTCGGATGAAGTCCAGCGACAGGTAGAAAACCACAGTTCGAAGGATATCAATAACACAGCTACAGAGGAGGAAGAGGAGAGTACGAGAGGGGATGCAGCTGAGACTGAGGTGAATAGGCCAGTCAAGGAGAGAAATATGGAGCAGAAAACTAGAGTAAAATGGCCGAGGGCAAATAGCAAGAAAGAATGGGAGTCAGTCAATAGAGATTTGTCAGCAATTCTAAGTAGACTAAGAGGAAATGCAAGCGATAGACTAGAGAAGATGGGGGATATAATTTACTCCTATGGTGCAGAAAG
>NW_019522722.1:0-2356 GCF_002814215.2 Seriola lalandi dorsalis | reverse complement strand
TTTTTTTTTTTTTTTTGCCTTACTATACTATGACTTTTTTTGCCTTACTGTACTATGACTTTTATTTTTGCCTTACTATACTATGACTTTTTTGTTTTTTTTACCTTACTAAACTATGACTTTTTTTCCCCTTACTATACTATGGCTTTTTTCTTTTTTTTGCCTTACTATACTATGACTTTTATTTTTGCCTTACTATACTATGACTTTTTTTGTGTTTTTTTTACCTTACTATACTATGACTTTTTTATGTTGTTTTTTTTGCCTTACTATACTGTGACTTTTTTTTTTTATGCCTTACTATACTATGACTTTTTAGTTTTTTTTTTGCCATACTATCACGTTTTTTCATTTTTTATGCCTTACTATACTATGACTTTTTTTCGCTTTTTTTACCTTACTATACGATGACTTTTTTGGGTTTTTTTTTTGCCTTACTGTACTGTGACTTTTTTGGGTTTTATGCCTTACTATACTATGACTTATTTGTTTTTTATGCCCTACTATACTATGACTTTTTTGTTTTTTTTACCTTACTAAACTATGACTTTTTTTTTTTCCTTACTATACTATGGATTTTATTTTTGCCTTGCTATAATATGATTTTTTTTTGTTTTTTTTACCTTACTAAACTATGACTTTTTTTTTTCCTTACTATACTATGGATTTTATTTTTGCCTTGCTATAATATGACTTTTTTTTTGCTTTTTTTACCTTACTATACTATGACTTTTTTCTTTTTTGCCTTATTATACTATGACGTTTTTTCATTTTTGATGCCTTACTATAGTATGCCTTTTTTGTTTTTTTTACCTTACTATACCGTGACTTTTTTTTTTTTTTGCCTTACTATACCATGACTTTTTTTGGGTTTTTTTGCCTTACTGTACTGTGACTTTTTTGTTTTTTAAGCCTTACTATACTATGACTTTTTTTTTTTTTTTTTTTTTTTTTTTTTTTTTTTTTTGCCTTACTATACTATGTCTTTTTTTTGCCTTACTGTACTATGACTCTTTTGTTTTTTTGCCTTACTATACTATGACTTTTTTGGTTTTTATGCCTTACTATACTATGACTTTTTGGGTTTTTTTGCCTTACTATACTATGACTTTTTGGTTTTTTATGCCTTACGAAACTATGACTTTTTGGGGGTTTTTTTTGCTTTACTATACTATGACTTTTTTGGTTTTTATGCCTTACTAAACTATGACTTTTTTTTTTTGCCTTACTATACTATGACTTTTTTGTTTTTTTGCCTTACTATACTATGACTTTTTTTATTTTTTATGCCTTACTATACTATGACTTTTTTTCACTTTTTTTTACCTTACTATACTATGACTCTTTTATTTTGTTTTTTTGCCTTACTATACTATGACTATTTTTCTTTTTTTATGCCTTACTATACTATGACTTTTTTTGGTTTTTATGCCCTACTATACTATGACTTTTTTTTTTGCCTTACTATACTATGACGTTTTTTCTTGTTTTTTATGACATACTATACTATGACGTTTTTTCATTTTTGATGCCTTACTATACTATGACTTTTTTTCTTTTTTTTACCTTACTATACCATGACTTTTTTTTTCCGCCTTACTATACTATGACTTTTTTGGGGTTTTTTTTGCCTTACTGTACTGTGACTTTTTTGGGTTTTATGCCTTACTATACTATGACTTATTTGTTTTTTATGCCCTACTATACTATGACTTTTTTTTGGTTTTTATGCTTTACTATACTATGACTTTTTTGTTTTTTATGCCTTACTATACTATGACTTTTTTTCATTGTTTTACCTTACTAAACTATGATTTTTTTTTTTTTTTGCCTTACTATACTATGGCTTTTTTATTTTTTATGCCTTACTATACTATGACTTTTTTTCACTTTTTTTACCTTACTATACTATGACTTTTTTGTTTAGTTTTTTTGCCTTACTATACTATTACTATTTTTCTCTTTTTTATGCCTTACTATACTATGACTTTTTTTGGTTTTTATGGCCTACTATACTATGACTTTTTTTTTTTTTACCTTACTATACTATGACTTTTTTTCGTTTTTTTTACCTTACTATACTATGACTTTTTTTTTTGCCTTACTATACTATGACTTTTTTATTTGGTTTTTTTGCCTTACTATACTGTGACTTTTGTTTTTTTTATGCCATACTATCACGTTTTTTCATTTTTTATGCCTTACTATACTATGACTTTTTTTTTTTTTTTTTTTTTTTTTTTTTTTTTTTTTTTTTTTTTTTTTTTTTTTTTTTTTTTTTTTTTTTGCCTTTCTATACTATGACTTTTTTTGCCTTACTGTACTATGACTTTTATTTTTGCCTTACTATACTATG
>NW_019522721.1:6647-7418 GCF_002814215.2 Seriola lalandi dorsalis | reverse complement strand
AATCAAATCTATAATCGTATCGATCTGACAGCGAACGAGTTTCTCTGCGTGTGTAAGTCAAATAAAGCTCTGAAGGTTTTTGAATATGGATTGGGAGGCCTTCAAACCTCTCCTATCTGCCGCCGTGAGAGGCGTTGGTCCGGGACTTTTCTCTCTCATTTCTCTCCTAAATGTTTTAAAAACCTCCAGAAAACTAATTAAAAGACTTTGACACTGAGATGAGAAGTTTGTTCACAGATCTGATGCTAAAAGATTTCATTCCTGACACTAGTTTTTGATTAAACACAGGTTAGTTTGCTGCCTTCAAACACACTCATGCCAGTCGAAGCCACTGGCTGAGTTACTTCCTGTGTCATCTATTTACCAGTTACTCATTTTTAATTCATCATGGATTCATTCTTAAATTAAAGTTACTGCAATCTGAAGTTGTGTAACATGTATTTACATCACTGTAATGACTCAAACGACTTTACACACACACAGATGAGACAGATGTGCTCAAGCTCACACACACACTGTCAACAGTAGAGGTCACTTTATTTATCACTACACTTGATAACAATCAATAGAAGATCAATACACCTGTTGATTGGTTTTTCTACAATATCAAAGCAAGAAACAAATTATTTCAATGAAACAGACACTTAGGAAGAAAAACAGAAGAATAAAGGTTCATTCAGTCAAATAACAGAACACTTGTGTATGTCTGGACGACTGGGTGAAAAGGTTGATTTAGATGTTTTAATGTATGAAAAGTCACTTTTAAACAAA
>NW_019522721.1:0-1561 GCF_002814215.2 Seriola lalandi dorsalis | reverse complement strand
TTTTTTTTTCTCCACTCCATTATAGAAAGTGTTTAGTAATGATCTATACGTCCCTGAATTAAACTGTCACATGACATTTTCCAACAGTCACAGGTAAGTAGCCAATTACTGTGGATGTAGAATAATGTTCGGTAGAACAGACATAACTTTGAATAAAGGTGATTTTAAAGTGAATAAACTAAATCAAAATCACTGCAGATGTCTGCAGTGATTTCCATTCAGAGGTGGATCTGCTTCATCCTGACACAACCACACCGCCACAGCTGTAGGAACATCACAATGAATGAATGAAATCTTATATGTATAATCTAGACTTGACATGTGATTATGTTGCCTGATTATATAAGGATATTATATAAGGATAATGAACCTATAGCCTTTAGCTGGTGTGCACATATAAACACAAGGATCCAAGAGCCATTGAAGCGTTTATTGAGTGAAGGAGTTGCTGAATGGATGGATGTTTTTTATTTTTCTGTACAATTAATTAAGAGTTTAGATGTTGCCATACAGACCATAGCACTAATGATAAACAAAAGGTACATGATTAGCTTACATTATAGAAAAGTATAAAAGAAAATTTGACAATCTTCCCCACAGTAAAACAATATAGATATGATTGCATGAGTGCATGTATGAGCCGTGTGACGTGGACAGTTTGTGTCTCACTCTTCTGGACTGTTTCTTTCCCTCTAAAACAAAACCAGCCAATAAATAATTGCTAAAACTGCAGCAAACACAAAAATCTCACATGGACAAACATCTAAACAGATGTTCATACGCTGCTCCTTCATCAGTGTTAATCTCCTCCATGACTCCAAAACAGTAGAAACTTGTAAAGCCTGAAACATTTTCCTTCAATATCTTTGTTCTGTTTCACTGTTTCACTGTGTATATAGACCTGCTTTTGGAAATATATATATTTTTGGACATTTTTTTTCATTATCCTTATTTATATGTTGCATTTATTCCCTTTGATTTTAATCTTTGATTTTATTTATGTGTGTTGTCCCTATTTTACTGTCTCTTATTTCAGAAGTTATGATTGTTTCAGTGTTTAATAGTTTTAATAAGATGAAATGGAAAATGAGCGTTGTGTTAGACTACACATCTTCTAATCGTATGTACATTAATGCACTATACTTATAACCAACCTTTTATTTTTTGACAGTGAAACTCTTATTTTGTAAGTGGCACATACTCTGCGGCGGAAGTCTCATACTCGCTACAGTAACATGACGTGACCTTTTGTGATTGGACGATCACGCAGCGGCTGTACCTGACCAATGAACGGCCAGATGGCAGCTATATAACCCGGGGTTTGTTGACACTGCATTATTCTGTTCGTAATTTTCACAGCAGGAAATTTCTCGTTAGACATGTCTGGACGTGGTAAGACCGGAGGAAAGGCCAGGGCAAAGGCCAAGACTCGCTCCTCTCGTGCCGGACTCCAGTTCCCCGTCGGCCGTGTCCACAGGCTGCTGAGGAAGGGCAACTACGCCGAGCGTGTCGGTGCCGGAGCTCCCGTCTACCTGGCGGCGGTGCTCGAGTACCTGACCGC
>NW_019522719.1:6532-7666 GCF_002814215.2 Seriola lalandi dorsalis | reverse complement strand
TTTTAGCTTAGAAAAAGGACAGTGAACCCGAGGGACAAGCTCATCTGTGTTTCGGACAGACTGATGGAAAAAATGCTAAATGGGTTTGAGGACAGCAGGACAACTCAAAAGGTTGAACTGATTTGCACCAAACTTGGTTGAGGGATGAGGGAAGGGCCACGGAAGAACCCATTAGATTTTGTGGTAGATCTGGATCATTCACAATGAATTTGAATTTTTTTGTCTTGGGTGGATGTTTATAGAGCCACACAACCAAAAGTCAGATCAGATTGATTATAGATGTGACACATAACATGATAAGAAAAAGTCCAGGTAAGCAGTCTGAAAAACTAGAGAGGGAAGCTCAATACGAGTCAGATTCAGCCTTATACTGTACATACAAGATTGTGGCAGGCTGTGAGGACATTGGTCCTGAGATGTTGGAGATTAATCAAAATTACCATCTTTTTAATAGTGTAAAGATAATCTGTTGGATAAGTAATTTTACCCTCAGACATCTGCAGCTCCCACTGGCCAAGTACAAGATGTCTGGTCCACTGAGCAAAAAGTGGTCCAAAACACGTCAAAAAGACGTGATATCCGAACATCCAGAAGACGTTCTCAGAGGAGCCAGAATGAAAGTTTTTAATACGTCTTTCCCGGACGTTGTAAAAATGTCTTTCCCGGACGTTGTAAAGATGTCTTTTCTAGACGTTGTATAGATGTTATAAAAGTACGTGTTAAAGACGTGATATCCGAACATCCACAAGACGTTCTCAGAGGAGCCAGAATGAAAGTTTTTAATACGTCTTTCCCGGACGTTTTAAAGATGTCTCTTCTGGATGTTTTATAGATGTCATAAAAGTACGTGTTAAAGACACAATTATTGGACATCCAGAAGACGATATCCATGAGGTCAATATAGGCCACATCTTTTCAGGACATTAAACGTTAAAAATTCAAACTTGGTTACTAATGAGAACAGCTTATAAAAGTAGTACCCTTCACTGACATGAATGAAATGCACACACTACAATTAACCACTACTGTCCTGTACTGATTAGATGAGTGATGACCAGAGATGCTAATCAGATATTAAAAAATGGATAAACGTTAAAGATAATTAGTATAAAGTTCCACTGTCCTCAAATTGAC
>NW_019522719.1:0-1383 GCF_002814215.2 Seriola lalandi dorsalis | reverse complement strand
TGTTGCTGTTCGTTGAGCCTGGAATGAAAAGTTTGTTTTATAAATTGTTTGTTCAATACATTTTTAAAATGCTGCTGAGACCAGATCTTAACAGTGAGAAGTGTCAGGTTATAACAGAAAACCTGCGTGAATATTATTGGATGTTTCTCATCAGCTGGCAGCCAAACAGATGGTGAAGTGATAGTGATGCATGAATCAAACAGATAATGCCAATCAGCTAATTCAAGTGTGACTTCAGTGCTCCTCTTTTTCAAGTGTCATATACAGAAATTTAAATAATGGAGCTGTGAGAACTGTACAGCACAGTAACAACAACAGAACAATGTGTTATTTGTATGAATGTTCAATTTACCTGAAGCAGTGAGTAGACATGTTGCTGCGAGCACTGAAAGTGAAAAATCATTAGACATAGTTTATTTCATTGATCTTATTATTTCTGTGTAAATCCACTTCAACAGTAATCTGTGAGTTAATGAGAACAACTTCAAACAAGCTGAAACCTTCACTGTTATGGTGACAGATATGTAAAAGGAAGTCCCACCCCTCCTGAATACGAGCAAGATCCCATGTCAATAGGGCTGAACAATTAATCGGGATATAATCGAAATTGCAAATATGACCAAGTGCAATATCCAAGGTAAAGGTAAAACGTGTCGCCACATTGTTGTGCAGTGTTAGCACCATAAGAGATGACGTTCCAACTGAAACCGCATAACGCAATATCTGACAAAATAACCACAATAAGAGTTTTTTTGCATATAGTGCAGCCCAATTATCCAATCAAATTCAAAGAAGAACTTAAACCCAGTAATTTTTATCACAGTCGTGTACTCACACAGTGTGCTGATGAGTCTGAAGTGGAGCATGGTTTCAGTAGCAGGTGAAGAGCGAGACTGAATGCAGATGAGCTTGTCACCTGTATTTATTCTGTCTGGTAGACGTCTTTACTTGCGTTATAGAAACTGGCTCCCATCCAGCTGTTTTTAAATGTATATGCAAAGTTCAAGGTGGAATGTATTAACTACTGGGTGTATCAAGATTAGTACCTTAAAGTAATTGTTAGCTGCATCACTCACGTATTACACGTAATCACGCAAACATTTTCTCTTTCCAAACTATGCACATTTTTCAAAAGGAGTGTATGTACATTACATTCAGAAAGTCTTCCCTTCACTTTCTTCACATTTTCTCATGTTTTGAGAAAATGCTTATCTCAAAACATGAGACATGGTCTCAAAGCTGACAGTGCTGATCAGAGCAAACCAACACATGAGGAGAAGGTAGCAGACTGCAGAGCTCAGAAACAGGATTGTGTTGAGGCACAGATCTGGTAAATGGACTTTATAGCACTTTTCTAGTCGACCACTCAAACCCCTTTGTAAT
>NW_019522718.1:0-1913 GCF_002814215.2 Seriola lalandi dorsalis | reverse complement strand
TATGGCACGAAAATATCAAAAAACGTCATATTATATTAAGGCATCAAACACCAAAGTATAGTGAGACATCAAAATGTCATAGTATAGTAAAGCATAAAATTGTCAAAAAACGTCATAGTATAGTATGGCGTAAAATTGTCAAAAAACGTCATAGTATAGTATGGCATAAAACGTCAAAAAAGTCCAATCATTGTATAGCGTAAGATTGTCAAAAAACATCATAGTATAGTATGGCATAAAACGTCAAAAAACGTCATAGTATAGTTTAGCGCAAAATTGTCAAAAAACGTCGTAGTATAGTATGGCATAAAACGTCAAAAAACGTCATAGTATAGTATGGCATAAAACGTCAAAAAACGTCATAGTATAGTTTAGCGCAAAATTGTCAAAAAACGTCATAGTATAGTATGGCATAAAACGTCAAAAAAGTCCAATCATTTTATAGCGTAAAATTGTCAAAAAACGTCATAGTATAGTATGGCATAAAACGTCAAAAAAACGTCATAGTATATTATGGCATAAAATTGTCAAAAAATGTCATAGTATAGTATGGCATAAAACGTCAAAAAACGTCATAGTATAGTATGGCTTAAAATTGTCAAAAAACGTCATTGTATAGTATGGCATAAAACGTCAAAAAACATCATAGTATAGTATGGCATAAAACGTCAAAAAACGTCATTGTATAGTATGGCATAAAACGTCAAAAAACGTCATAGTATAGTATGGCATAAAACGTCAAAAAATGTCACAGTATAGTAAAGCATAAAACGTCAAAAAATGTCATAGTATAGTATGGCATAAAACGTCAAAACACGTCATAGTATAGTATGGCATAAAACGTCATAGTATAGTATGGCATAAAAATGTATAAAAACGTCATAGTATAGTATGGCATAAAACTTTCAAAAAAACATAGTATAATATGGCACGAAAATATAAAAAAACGTCATATTATAGTATGGCATAAAACGTCAAAAAACGTCATAGTATGGTATGGCATAAAACGTCAAAAAACGTCATAGTATAGTTTAGCGTAAAATTGTCAAAAAACGTCATAGTATAGTATGGAATGAAACGTCATAGTTTAGTATGGCATAAAAATGTCAGAAAACGTCATAGTATAGTATGGCATAAAATTTTCAAAAAATTTTCAGAGTATAGTATGGCACAAAAATATCATAGAATAGCAAGGTCATAAAAAAATCGCAAAAAAATTCATTGTATAGTATGGCACAAAAATGTCAAAAAAGGTCATAAAATAATAAATCATAAAAATGTCATAGTATAGTATTGCAGGAAAAAATGTCAAAAAACATCATAGTATAGTATGACACAAATATGTCAAAAAATCGTCATAGTATAGTATTGCACAAAAATATCACAGTATAGTATGGCACAAAAAAAAATCATAGCATATTATGTCATAAAAAAGTCGCAATAAACATCATAAAATAGTAAGTCATATAAATGTCAAAAGCCGACATAGCCGACATAGTAAAGCATGTTACAAAAATGTCAAAGTATATTATGGCAAAAAAATGTAAAAAAAAAAAACGTTGTTACATAGAAATTAATAGAGATGTGAAAAAACGTCATAGTATACTATGGCATAAAAATCTAACAAAAAGTCATACTATTTCATAAGAAATCACAGTATAGTATGTCATAAAAAATTCCTAAAAGGTCATAAAATAATAAATCATAAAAATGTCATAGTATAGTATTGCAGGAAAAAATGTTAAAAAATTCATAGTATAGTATGGCACAAAAATGTCAAAAAAACGTCATACTATAGTATTGTACAAAAATGTCATAGTATAGTATGGCATGAAAATGTAAAAAAAAAAAACGTTCACAGTATAGTACGTCATTAAAATTTCATAAAAGTTCATAAAATAATAAATGATAAA
>NW_019522717.1:2863-3722 GCF_002814215.2 Seriola lalandi dorsalis | reverse complement strand
TGTGAGTCTGTACTTCACTGTATGAAGAATGAAATGAGATCTACGACATTTACCCAGGAAATGTAGGATTTTTATCATGTGTGCACTGTTGTATTCTATGTACTGAAATAAAGATGCCTTCTCCAATCCTCATCAAGTCCTGCTTTGATCAATTTGATCCAGCTTTATTATTACAGCATTTCAAAGGTGGAGCATTGTTTTCCTGTTCCTTTGTGATACTAAAATAAAAGCTTACAGTTCAGCTGTGTGGCAAAAAAAATATGCCAAGACCATGTTCCAACTTTGTCACAAACAGTGCCGGGACCCAAATGCAGACATGGTAGAAGCAGGTAAGGATAAGGTGAAGTCTTTTATTTTGAAAGGAGCAGGTGAGTGGTGGTGAGCTGGTTGCAGGCTTGGCAGATTAGTTTACAGCGATTCCTGGAGACAGAAAGGACTAAATGTTGAAGTTGCAGGTAAAAGCCAAATAACGACCAAATTCTGAAATTTCTATGAATTTAAGCAGCTACAACATCAAATTGTTAGAAAAACTGTTTCATTGGAGGAAACAAACAGCAACACGGGTTCCATGAAAACAACAGGTGTGACTTTCTGGCACAACCTGGAACACGGAAATCTAGATGACAAGTTTTATCACTGATCTGATCTCTTCTTCATGAAAATATGCTGTTGGTCCTGTGACTGACAAAGGAGGGAGTGGGTATGATGAAAAACAAACAATGTGAGAGCTACATTCAGTGTTGAGCTCACACAGTCAACAACAAGACGGAGGGAATGAAACTCATCAAGCAGCCTAATTAGTTCATTTCCCTCTTCAGAAAACATGAAGAAAGCTACATCTGCCAAAGGTGAGTTAATG
>NW_019522717.1:0-1574 GCF_002814215.2 Seriola lalandi dorsalis | reverse complement strand
CTTTCAACCACATTTGAGTCACTTAGCAGACCTGTTAAGCTTAGATCGTTTTGTTATAAATTTAAAAAAATTACAAAAATTATACTCAGCAAGAATTGTCCTTTAAATTAACCAGATTTCTAAAAACTGTTTTCTTACACAGAGCCAAAACCCAGCCTGAGAATCTTGATGGTCGGGTGGGTGTTTTCTGGGAAGAGTGCCGCTGGCAACAGGATTTTAAGAAGCAAAGAGTTTCAGTCTGGTGAGAGAACGATGAAAGCTTTAAAGCAAATTGGCGAGGTGGCTGGAAGAGAGGTCGTCATCGTGGACACTCCTGGATGGTGGAAATTCTTCCCAGCGTCACTTATCCCTGAAGATGTGAAGTCTGAGATTTTAGAAGGGGTGTCTATGTGCTCGCCATCACCAAATGTCGTTCTGCTGGTGGTGCCACTTGACACATCATTTACTGATGAACAAAAAAGAGTCACAGAGGACAACATGAGGCTACTTGGACAGAGAGTGTGGAGACACGTAATACTCCTGTTCACTTCTGGGGACACTTTGGGAAACAAAACTATAGAGCAACACATTGAAAGTGAAGGAAAGCCTCTCCGTGGGCTGATTGAGAAATGTGGAAAGAGGTATCATGTCCTTGACAACATGAACGAAGCTGGTGATCAGGTAACAGAGCTGCTGGAGAAGATGGAGGAGATGGTGGCAGGAAACTGTTCTTTGTACCTCAGTGAAACAGATGATCCACAACAAGAAGAGAAAAGTGATGAACCAACTAAAAACAAAGATGAGAGCACAGCCAAAGAGATCACAGAACAGCTTAACAATGAATGGGATCGCAAGAACTGGGAAAAACACTGTACGTTAAAAGGAGACGACAGTATGAGTTTCCTAATGACCTGTAAGTATCCAGAGGCACTGACACAACAGTAAAAAGCCACACTTTGCAGTATATTTCTACAGAATCTTTAATTTGTTTTATCGTTAGTATAACAAACATGATCATTGTATTTTCTAACCAGTTAGTGAAGACAAGCAGAGGCTCAAAGATTTTGAAGGAGAGGAAAAAGACAAACTACAAAGTGAAGATGATGCAGGATCCGTCTCTCTGAACACGAAGGAATTGTTTGAGAGAGAGTGGATCAGACAAGAGGCATCAGTGGAACATTTCCACAGGTTCTTTGCAGGTGAATAAATCAAATATCTCACGTAAAAGCAGATAAATTGTGTCTTGTTCAGTTTTGTATCGTTTTAACATTTTATTTTCTGCCACAGGTGAGAGAGCCATCTCTGAACCAGATGCTGATAAGCTGCGGGAATCAAGAGAAAAAGTCCGATCATGGTGGGAAACCATCAAAACTTCAGGATATGGGTCAAACTCTACCACCAGCAGCGAAGCAGAGGAAGAGACTGAACAAGAAGTACTTCCATGTTAAAACCATGTTTGTAATGTGAAAGAACACTAAGTCATTTACTGCACTTCATTGAACCAAAGTGTTTGGTACACACAGGGCTGTCATCAGGAAGCTTTACACTTCTGTTCAAACCATTTAAATACAAACTACAACACATTGTAGAGGGAA
>NW_019522716.1:0-778 GCF_002814215.2 Seriola lalandi dorsalis | reverse complement strand
GCTGGGTCAGAGGTCAAATCTGGTCTCTAAAGCTGCTATTTCATGATAGCATTATCTAATTTACTGGATTAATACCTCAATGTAAAGCTTATATTCTTTTCTTTTAAACAAGTGTTGGCTTTCCATCTTATCACAAACCTCTTGTTATTAACCAGACATGTAATGTATTTCAGGATAGTATTATCTGATTTACTGGAGTAATACCTCATTGGTATAAACCAGAAATTTAATGTGGTCAAATTTAGGCAGCTTTCAGAGCTGGGTCAGAGGTCAAATCTGGTCTCTAAAGCTGCTATTTCATGATAGCATTATCTAATTTACTGGATTAATACCTCAATGTAAAGCTTATATTCTTTTCTTTTAAACAAGTGTTTGCTTTCCATCTTATCACTAACCTCTTATTATAAACAAGAAATTTAATGTGGTCAAATTTAGGCAGCTTTCAGAGCTGGGTCAGAGGTCAAATCTGGTCTCTTTAGCTGCTATTTCATGATAGCATTATCTAATTTACTGGAGTAACACCTCATTGTAAAGCTTATATTCTGTGTTCTTTCCAAAAAGTGTTTGCTTTCCATCTTATCACAAACTTCATGTTATTAACCAGACATTTAATGTGGTCAATTTTAGGCAGCTTTCAGTGCTCGGTCAGAGTTCAAATCTGGTGCCTATATTTAAGATGCTATTTCAGGATAGCATTATCTGATTTACTGGAGTAATACCTCATTGTAAAGCTTAGATTCTATTCTTTCCAACATGTGTTGGCTTTCCATCCTATCAC
>NW_019522715.1:0-620 GCF_002814215.2 Seriola lalandi dorsalis | reverse complement strand
ACTGTGTCTTTACTGTGACTCTACTCAGACTCTACTGTAACTTCTGAGACTCTATTGAGACTGTACTGTGACTCTACTCAGACTCTACTCAGACTTTACTTTGACTCTACTGAGACTCTACTCAGACTCTACTCAGACTCTACTGTGTCTTTACTGTGACTCTACTCAGACTCTACTGTAACTTCTGAGACTCTACTGTGTCTCTACTGTGACTCTACTCAGATTCTACTGACACTCTACTGTGACTCTACTCAGATTCTACTGAGACTCTACTGAGACTCTACTGTGTCTTTACTGTGACTCTACTCAGACTCTACTGTAACTTCTGAGACTCTATTGAGACTGTACTGTGACTCTACTCAGACTCTACTCAGACTTTACTTTGACTCTACTCAGACTCTACTCAGACTCTACTGTGTCTTTACTGTGACTCTACTCAGACTCTACTGTAACTTCTGAGACTCTATTGAGACTGTACTGTGACTATACTCAGACTCTACTCAGACTTTACTTTGACTCTACTGAGACTTTACTCAGACTCTACTCAGACTCGACTGTGACTTTACTCAGACTTTACTGTGACTCTACTAAGACTCTATTGTGACTCTACTCAGACTCTA
>NW_019522714.1:0-3492 GCF_002814215.2 Seriola lalandi dorsalis | reverse complement strand
TCCACAATGAACCGTGATGGGATCCACTGTCTCTCCTCCGGGCCGTACCCCTCCCAATCCACCAGGTACTGTCTGCCCCGGCCCCTGTTGCGAACAGCCAGCAGCCGTTTAACCTTGTAGACCGGACCCCCATCTATCACCTCAGGAGGAGGAGGGGGCGGGAGGGGCGGAACCAAGGGACTCTCCTTGGCCGGCTTGACCTGACTGACATGGAAGGTGGGGTGAACACGGAGGGAGCGAGGCAGGCGGAGCCGCACCGCTGCAGGACCGATGACCTTGGTAATGGGGAAGGGACCCACAAATCGCGGTGCCAGTTTCTTGGAAGGTACCCGGAGGTGAAGATTCTTGGCTGAAAGCCACACCCTTTGACCTGGCTGGTAGACAGGTGCGGGTCGCCTTTTGCGGTCCGCCGCTTTCTTGGTCCGGTCCCCTTGACGGATAAGCACCTGCCGTGCAGCAGCCCAGATGCGTCGGCAGCGGCGGATCATGGCATGGGCAGATGGGACCGTGACTTCAAGCTCCTGGGCAGCGAACACAGGCGGTTCATAACCATAAACACACTTGAAGGGTGAAAAACCGGTGGCAGACGTGGGCAGGGAGTTGTGGGCGTACTCGACCCAGACCAGGTGTTTGCTCCATGTCGAGGGGTTCTGGGACACTAGACATCGGAGGCCGGTTTCCAACTGCTGGTTAAGGCGTTCGGTCTGGCCGTTAGCCTCCGGGTGATAGCCCGAGGTTAGACTGGCCTTAGCTCCGATGAGCCGGCAAAATTCCCTCCAGAACTGTGACACGAACTGGGGCCCCCGGTCCGAGACGATGTCCTTGGGAAACCCGTGAATCTTGAAAACATGGTCAATCATAATTTCAGCTGTTTCCTTGGCTGAAGGCAGTTTAGGCAGGGCAATAAATCTGACCATCTTAGAGAATCTGTCCACCACAGTGAGGACTGTGGTGTTACCTTGAGAGACCGGGAGCCCCGTGACGAAATCCAGCGATATGTCGGCCCATGGTCTGGAGGGGATGGGCAGTGGTTGCAGCAGTCCCATACGTGACCCGGAGGACATCTTGTTCCTCGCACAGACCGAACAAGCCTCGACGTACTCCCGGACCTCCGATTCCATGGATGGCCACCAGAACCTCCGAGAGATGGCAAACACTGTCCGCCGAACTCCCGGATGACAGGAAAGCAGCGAGGAGTGGGCCCAATGAATCACCTGTGGGCGCAAATCGACAGGGACAAATAATCGATTCTCGGGGCACCCACTAGGTGGCGGAGCCTCACCATTAGCTTGCTTAACCTCCTTTTCTATCTGCCAAATCACCGCTCCAACCACACAGGTCAGTGGGAGGATAGGCTCTGGTTCTTTGGCTACAGGCTCAGGGTCGTATAGACGTGACAGGGCGTCAGGCTTGACGTTTCGGGACCCCGGCCTGTAAGAAAGAGAAAAAGAAAAGCGGTTAAAAAACAGCGCCCACCTGGCCTGGCGAGAATTGAGTCTCTTGGCCCTGCGTATATATTCCAGGTTCTTGTGGTCAGTCCAAACGATGAACGGTTGCTCAGCTCCCTCCAACCAGTGTCTCCACTCCTCCAGCGCCACCTTAACCGCCAACAGCTCCCGGTTGCCGACATCGTAGTTGCGCTCTGCTCTGGACAGTCGCCGCGACAGGAAGGCGCAGGGATGCATCTTCCCATCCTGCTCTGACCGCTGTGCGAGGACGGCCCCTATACCCTCGTTGGATGCATCCACCTCGACCACGAATTGCCGCCGTGTGTCCGGCATGATGAGGATTGGCGCCGTGGTGAAGCGGGCCTTCAGCTTCTGGAAGGCTGCTCCTGCCTCTGGGGACCAGGAGAAATGCACCTTCGAAGAGGTGAGTGCGTGCAAAGGAGCTGCTATTGCGCTGAAGCCTCTGATGAACCGCCTGTAAAAATTAGCAAAACCAAGGAATTGCTGAACTTTCTTGCGGCTATCAGGAGTGGGCCATTTGACCACAGCGCTAACTTTAGCCGGATCCATCTGCACCCTTCCAGGGGCTACGATGAAGCCCAGGAAGGAGATGGTATCGGCGTGAAACTCGCTCTTTTCAGCTTTGACATAAAGTCTGTGGTTC
Organism: Seriola lalandi dorsalis; assembly: GCF_002814215.2. Lineage (NCBI taxonomy): Eukaryota > Metazoa > Chordata > Actinopteri > Carangiformes > Carangidae > Seriola > Seriola lalandi. The sequence goes on along the minus strand of NW_019522714.1, from coordinate 1,380 downwards.
AGTAGTCTCTGTAGTACTGTAGCTACATGTTTTCTATGAGTGTCCAAGTCAGGTGAGTATATGAGAATGTCATCAAGATACACATACACAAAATGGTCAAGGAAGTCCCTCAGCACATCATTAATCATGGCCTGGAACACAGCAGGAGCATTAGTGAGCCCGAACGGCATAACAAGATATTCATAATGACCTCTAGGGGTGTTGAACCCCGTTTTCCATTCGTCCCCCTCCCTGATCCTGACCAGATGGTATGCATTTCTAAGGTCTAATTTTGTAAATATCTTGGCCTGTTGTAATTGATCAAACACAGATGACATGAGGGGCAAAGGGTAGCGGTTCTTGATAGTAATGTCATTGAGGGGGCTGTAGTCTATACATGGTCTTAAGGACCCGTCTTTCTTATCCACAAAGAAGAACCCCGCTCCAGCGGGTGACGAAGACGGGCGAATGAGTCCCGCCTTCAGAGATGACTCTATGTATTCCTTCATGGCCTGTCGTTCGGGCCCTGATACAGAGTACAGCCGCCCCTTGGGAATAGTGGACCCGGGGATGAGGTCGATGGCGCAGTCATATGGTCGATGAGGTGGAAGTGACGTGGCCTTGACTTTATTAAAAACCTCCTTGAGGTGGTGGTAACAGTTGGGTACCGAAGTCAAATCGGGGTACTGGGAGTCTGTAACAGGGTGAGCAGAAACAGAATTTATGACAGTGGTAGCCTTCCCCTGAGTCTTGTCCTGCAGACACTCTCTCTCACAGAGTTCCCCCCATCCCAAGATCTTGCCCGTAGGCCAGTCTATATGGGGGTTGTGGCGAGTGAGCCATGGATGTCCCAGTACCAGGGTGCGTGCAGGTGAGTTAAATAAATAAAAGTTCATTAATTCGCTGTGGTTATCTATGGTAATGGCTATGGGTTCTGTGACGTATGCTATGGTGAACAGTGCGTTCCCATTTAAGGCCCTTGCCAGGATGGGTTGTGAGATAGCCTCTGTCTTCAATCCCAGTTTCTTGGCTAATCCCCAATCCATTAAACTCTCATCAGCCCCTGAGTCAATTAAAACATTCATTTCCATGACTGTGGTGTTGTGTTTTACCTTTATGGCGGTCAAACTGCGTGAACGAGAATCTGAAGTTGAGAACTGGCTCACCCCCCGAGCTGCCTTGACTGGGCAGGCGACCACCAGATGTCCAGATTCCCCGCAGTAGAAGCAAAGCCCCTCCTTGAGACGACGTTGTCGTTCCGCCGGGGTGAGCTGGGTCCGGCCCAACTGCATGGGTTCAGCCTCTCCTGCCGTGGGTAAGGGATGAGGATGTTCGAGAGTCGGACCTCGGGCTTCCTGCCCACCCAGAACCAGCGGTTGCCGGTACCTCTCCGACGATGGT
>NW_019522713.1:1938-2675 GCF_002814215.2 Seriola lalandi dorsalis | reverse complement strand
TGTTTTATCTTGTTAATTAGCATATGGATTGTTGCGATATGGCCAAAAACATGTTTTGTGAGGTCACAGTGACCTCAACGCCTCCTCTCCTCTGATTGGCTCACCGACCTGTTGTTACTAGAGCTGCAGAGAGAAGCCTGAGAGAGGAGAGGTAAAACTACACTGAGATGGTTTCTGGTTCTTAAAACCACAAATACATCTTTTTATGGATCAACACTTAAAAAATAAAACACAGCAGAAGAAGAAAATATTGGACCTTTTAAGTTGCCTAATATTTGTGATTCTCCTTGTTTATGGCAACATTATGACAAACATGTTGATGAAGTAAATAAAGCCTATGCATGCTAACACGATAAAAAATACATACTTAACATGAGCATGTTGACATGCAATCTGCATACATTATAGATATATCACTCGGCTCTAGTCCACTTTATGCAAGATGCCATGATAGTCAAGTCATCCAACATTATCTTAGCATTAACACACCAACAAAATGCTAACTGCAGGCTTGTTAGCATCCTATTCTATCGTCCTACGCTAAGCAAAACTGAGTCTGATCAGACTGACAGTGAGTCCAGATAAATACAAAGACACTTTTAGAGGCTGTTAATGAATGTTAACAGCCACAAGAGGTCGCTAGCGTAGCTACAGCCTCTTGATCCTATTTTTCTAATGATGTCGATGACCTAGCATGCAACACTGGCTCTGTCTACATCTGGAATTTTTGCAGCAAA
>NW_019522712.1:0-1382 GCF_002814215.2 Seriola lalandi dorsalis | reverse complement strand
TATTTACCCTGAGACCTCAGACCTGCTCTCGTTCAGGTCCTGAATGACAGTGGAGACACAGATGGTGGAGAAGTTTTGAATTGATTTATAAAGACTCACTTTATTTCTGATCAGCTTCTTCATTCTGAACCAGCCTCATGGTCTGGACCTGGTCTGTTAGAGTCCCGACCTCTCAGGTGGTCTGGACCGGGTCTGTTAGAGTCCCGACCTCTCAGGTGATCTGGACCGGGTCTGTTAGAGTCCCGACCTCTCGGGTGGTCTGGACCAGGTCTAATCCAAATTGAACTTGTGGAAATAGTGTCCAGTTTTTTAGACTTAAGCTTTTCTCCTTTTATCCTGTCCATGTTTGTTTTCATACTATTATTATAATAAACAGGAAATGGAGAGGATGCAGGATGACAACAAACAACATGGCCGAAATATATTCTCCATCATTACAGCTCTAATATAAACCAGCAGGACGTCAGACTCTCTGTGTGTGTGTGTCTGCTTGGATGAAAAGTTTGTTTAGAAAATGTCCATCTGTTTTTATGGTTCCTTCACATCCATCATGTTGTTTCAGGAGGAGGAGGAGGAGAAGAAGAGGAAGAGGAGGAGGAGAAGAAGAAGTTGTCTCCGGTGGATGAGGTGAAGGTCGGAGGTGGGTGGAGCCTGTTGTCTCTCCTGTCAGCTCCTCTTTCAGTATCTCTGCAGAGGAGACGCTGCTGACTTACTCTGCTTCTCCCAGGGGAGCGTTTACCTCCTCATTAGCCCCACACACTCCTGCTGTAATGCAGTGAGGAGGAGGAGGAGGAAGAGGAAGAGTGTCTCTGTCTCTATCTGCATTGATCTTTCACTTCAGATCAGTTACATCATCAGATTCACTGACAGACTGACAACACAACTGCTGCTGATTGGCCCACTACAACACAACAACAACAACAACAACAACAACAACAACAATAATAATAAAATTAATAATGATGATGATGATGTGGGCGGAGCCTCTGTTTATAACTGTGATGTTTTTTTTTAAAGGATTTTAAACACTTTTACCAAGAAATGGTGAAAGCTCCTCCTCCTCCTCTCCTCATGTCTCTTCCTCCTTCTCTCCTCATCTCTTCCTCCTCCTCCTCTCCTCATCTCTTCCTCCTCCTCTCCTCATCTCTTCCTCCTCCTCCTCTCCTCATCTCTTCATCCTCCTCATCTCTTCCTCCTCCTCCTCTCCTCATCTCTTCCTCCTCCTCTCCTCATCTCTTCCTCCTCCTCTCCTCATGTCTCTTCCTCCTCCTCCTCTCCTCATCTCTTCATCCTCCTCCTCTCTTCCTCTTCCTCCTCTCCTCATGTCTCTTCCTCCTTCTCTCCTCATCTCTTCCTCCTCCTCCTCTCCTCATGTCTCTTCC
>NW_019522711.1:1835-2505 GCF_002814215.2 Seriola lalandi dorsalis | reverse complement strand
CAAAAGATGAATATGAGACAAGAGATCAACATTTCAGCTTTTATTTCCAGGTATTTACATCTGGATCTGATACACAACTTAGAAGATAGCATTATTTGTAACGGAACACCAAATTTTTAGGTGAGCAAAAGTATTGGAACAGATAGACTTAAAATAGATTAAAGTGTATAAGACTTAATATTTATTTGCAAATCCTTTGTGTGCAATAACTGCATCAGGCCTGTGACCCGTTGACATCACCAAACTCTTGCATTCTTCTTTTGTGATGCTTTTCCAGGCTTTCACCGCAGCCTCTTTCAGTTGTTTGTTTTGGGGGGTTACTCCCTTCAGTCTCTTCTTTAGCAGGTAAAATGCTCTATAGGGATTAAGTCTGGAGATTGACTTGGCCAGTATAAAACCTTCCACTTCTTGCCCCTGATGAACTCCTTTGTTGTTTTTGCAGTGTGTTTTGGGTCATTATCTTGCTGCATGATGAATGATCTCCCAGTCAGTTTGGTTGCATATTGGCAGACAAATGTTTCTGTAGACTTCTCAGCTCATTTTGCTGCTGCCATCATGTGTTACATCATCAATGAAGATGTAGTGTGTCTTTGGCTGTTTAGGTGAGTTATCGTTGTTTTTGGTGAGTTGCATGGTGTGGTGTTGGATAGTGTGGGTGGGGTGGGGGGGA
>NW_019522711.1:0-1383 GCF_002814215.2 Seriola lalandi dorsalis | reverse complement strand
AGGTTCCCACCTGATGACCCCAAAGACATGTTAGTTATCACTGCTCATTAGTCTGTATAGCTAAATTAATAGTTATCATAGGACATGTTAAGCTTAGGGAGCTATTCACTGAGTCTGGTCCATTTTCTGTAGCACAAGTTTCTTGTGTTTATCTTAAATAAATGAGCCCGTTCCAGAAGAAGCCATGCAAGCCCAAGCCATGACAATACCTCCACCGTGTTTCACAGATGAGCTTGTATGTTTGGGATTATGAGCAGATCCTTTTTTTTCTCCAAACATTAACCTTTCCATCACTTTGGTAAAGGTTCATCTTTACCTCATCAGTCCATAAAACTTTGTCCCAGAATTTTTGAGGCTCGTCTCTTTACTTTTTTGGCAAATTCCAGCCTGGCCTTCTTATTCTTCTTGCTAATGAGTAGTTTGGATCTTTTGATGTAGCCTCTGTTCTTTTGTTCATGAAGTTTTCTGCGAACAGTAGATTCTGATACCTTCACTCCTGCCCTCTGGAGGTTGTTGCTGATGTCACTAACAGTTGTTTTAGGGTCTTTCTTTACAGCTCTCGGTCTACTATTCGATGTCTGTTACTTAATACACCAGTGGTTTCTTTCTTCTTCAGGACATTCAAAATGGTTGTACTGGCTATGCCCAATGTTTGTGCAATGGCTCTAATTGATTTTCCATCTTCTCTCAGCTTCACAATTGCTTTTTTTTCACCCATAGACAGCTCTCTGGTTTTCATGTTAGTTACACCTATAACTATAAATGCTATAAATAAAAACTATAAATCCAAATCTGAAACTGAGCGTAGACATTCAGTGCTATTTATTGTTTGAATGATCAATGTAATAGGACACACCTGGGCAACAATACACACCTGTCAGTCACATGCTCCAATACTTTTGCTCACATGAAAAATGGGTGTGTTCAAAATAAAAGGTGCTATCTTCTAAGTTGTGTATCAAATCCAGATGTAAATACCTGGAAATAAAAGCTGAAATGTTGATCTCTTGTCTCATATTAATCTTTTGGTGTCAAACCCAAATGTTTTCAGTCTACAGCAAAAATAAAGGAATTGGCCTCACTGTTCCAATACTTTTGGAGGGGAATGTACTTGTGTTTCTTCCAAGTTCTGTGGAAACAGTGATAGAGGTGTAACTAGGAATGCGTTAACTCTGCGTACCAGAACTCTTATCATGAATAGGATAAGAGTTCTGGGAGAGGGGCCAGAGATTGTTAAGCATAGTTATTGAGAGACGGACTGCTTCCTGAGACCTTGATAATCATATTACCCAGGGATCAGAAATTCTTTGATCCACTCTACAAAAGGTATAAATTGGAGACATTCGGGGTTCAACTGTCAGCAGATACTTTGTTATCCAGCAC
>NW_019522710.1:0-1990 GCF_002814215.2 Seriola lalandi dorsalis | reverse complement strand
TAATACTGGTACACAATCATGCTCTCTCTCCCTCTCTCTCTCTCTCTGGAGGAGCCTCTTTCCTGGCAACTGGTGAGCAGATAATTACAAAGTAGATCAAGACTCTCTCCAGGGTTGTTAGTGCTTCAATTAATGATACATCCAAATAAAGCCTCCATGTTTCCTCGGCCTGCGAGGCTCTTTCCCGCTCTCTGTCTCTGCGGAGGCTCAGACCTGAGGAGACGTCTGGATCTGACAACATGACGATCTGTCAGTGACCATGTCTCAGAAGCTTTAGCTGTTAAGCCTCTACTAAGTGTCAGAAAGTGATTTTGTGCAGGTCACATGCTCATGGATTTTCCTTGCAGGTCTTTATCTTTACGTAAAGCTCTGGCCCGTGCAGCTCTGTGATCTGCTGCTGTTTACCTGGTCAGGCCCGGCACAGAGCACATGATGCACAGGTGGGAGGGGATGAGGAGATCTATGTAACTAAAGCAGCAGCCAGGGGTCAGTGTTTCCATGTGTGTTTGACCCTGAAAACAGACCTGCACAGGTCTGATGATTCTGTCTGTTAACGATAACGTAATCAATATTAATATTAATATATACTACGATATGCAAAGAAAATCACATTGCCATTATCTTTGTCAGATATTGTGATGTCAGTGTGAAATGATGAAGATGTGATTGTTGTTGGATCATGTTTCTCTGCGTCTGGAGAACATGATCTGTAGGTCAGAGCGTCTCTGCAGCTCCACAACACTGATGGTGCTAACAATGCTAATGCTAACAATGTACAACATTGTGACACATTATATTTTCATATAAAAACCTGCTGCTCTGTGATTTGAATATTGTGTTTGGTCATATTGTGATTTAGATTATATATATTGATTTACTGTGCAGCTCTAATATAAATAATATAAACCTCCGTAAAGAACCCTGGAAGTGGGTTGGGCTTCCCAGAGTCTGGGATCGATTTATTGAGAACTGTTTAATGGATTGACATGAAATGTGGTTCATAAATTCGTGTTCAGGATGATTTATAATAACTCTGGTGATCCCATGATTTTTTAATGCAGGTTAAAATTTGAATTTCTCCAACACAAGATGATTTATGACTAAAATACCTGCAAAACTAACGGCGTTGTCACTGGCCTGAGCTGAACTCTGTGTTTAGTGTTAGCATCTTGAATAAGCTGTAGCTCTGAGACATTAAAGTAGAAGCACGTCTTGATTTAGCTCAAAATTTGCATTGTGAATTATGAATTTCTTCTAAAATTAACTGAGTGTCACAAAAGATTAACGTCCATTTAAAATGCAGCCCACCTTAGAATCAGCTTCTGTAGCAGCAACAGTGAATACAGTTTATTCTGTGATGTGACCAGTGTGTGTGGAGAGCACGGCGCTGCTCCAGCCTTCAATCTCCACTTCCTCCCATGCCTGCCACAATTATTTTCATTCATGAACGGGGGCCCGCACGAACCGCCTTCACATCAGCGGGTCGCAGGAAAGACACTGCATGAATTTCTTATGAAGTGTGACATGCCAGATAAGCCCGGGCTGCTTGAAGCATGTTACTTTGAAGTTTCCCCCTCTGCCGCTTTGCCTTTTAATAAGAGCTGTTTATTCACACGCGATGATGAAATCAATTCTGCTGCGCTACACTCGACTCGCCCGTAGAAATCAGACAGTCACATATTTCGGCCTGTATTTGTAATAATCAACAGTCATTTCGTTGTGTTCCTCCTGCAGCTGTGGCTCCACTCAGTGTGAAAAATCTCCCAGTGTTAATTTGTGTGGACAGAGAGAGAGAGATTGATATGCATTTCAAAGTGATGTGTATGCCTGTTAGCTAAGGTATTTTCGCATGCTGTGATGTATTGACTGTATCTGGGTCGCGCTGCTGCCTTTGGCATAATGGTGTAATAAAACACAATGTAAGCATTTCTCATATCTCAACCACAACACGCCTATTTATAGATTAGTCAGTCAGAGTTGTGTTGTCTTG
>NW_019522709.1:6472-7402 GCF_002814215.2 Seriola lalandi dorsalis | reverse complement strand
TCTTTGGTTAAGAAGATTGGATTTATCTGCTGTCATGGCCAGAGGTGCTGATCACAGCCAGTTGTATAAAAGTGTAATAACTGCATGCTTACCATTGCCAAACTCTCAACCTGTTTGTTCACAGACTGATGGAGGAAGTACTGGGTGAGAAACTGGCTGATGGTTGGTGCTGCCAGATCAAAGGAGAGCACTTTAAGCACCAAATGCTCCATTCTTAACACTTGCTTCTTGGTGTAGGTGTCATCTGTGATGTAAACGAACTCTGCCACCTCAGGGGGGTAGATTTCTTCAAATTTCCTGCATTTGATCATTAAAGGAATCGCATTACAAAAGATGAAAAGCCTGTCTTAGACACTCATTTTGTAATCTGAACACATTTTAAAATGGACACATACGAAGCCAGCAGCATAGCAGCAGTCCCAACGAGCTGAAGCTTCCCCCTCAGGACGGACATTGAAGAGAGGAACCGATCAATGTAGTTTACGGCCAGATAAAGTGTCTCGTTCTGCAGCTTGTACTCTTCGCCAACCTCAACCAGCCAGTCCACCAGGATGGCCCTCATACTGTTGGTGATGTCTGGTTGCTTTTTCATGTAGCCTGCTTTAGGCCTGGTTTTTACCTATAAACAACAACACTGTTAGAAAAAGCCATGTGCAGACAAGTTCAGATAAGCTACATTTCAAAAAAGGTCTAATGACAAACTTGGCATAACCCTACCAAGACACAGATCTGAAGTTTAGACCTGCAACCTCAGGTCTAAACTGCATCAGATCAGGATACAGTGGTATTTGCACTTAAAATATCTCACCTCCATTTCCCTCAGGTACGTGTGGATTTCAGCAGCATATTCTGGGACCTCGTTTACATTGACAGGTTTCTCCTCCCCCTCAACCACAGACATGTCCATGGGAGAGTCTGATCAAAGAAAAA
>NW_019522709.1:0-3073 GCF_002814215.2 Seriola lalandi dorsalis | reverse complement strand
AGCTGCTGTTCAAGTCTGTCAGAGTGGATTTCTACTGTAGGATGGTGCATTTAATATTTCACCAACACTTACTTTAAGAGCATCAATAAGCTGAACTTTTTTAGCCAGCAACAACTGGCACTCCAGCTTTGGATGGATCATTTTCAGGGTGTGGCTCACAGAGTCATCATTGTTATCTGGAAGATAAATAATCAAGCAAAAGGGCAATATGAGCAATATTTAATCTATCAATATTTGAATGAAATACACACTGAAATAAAGTAACAATGCACCTACCATATGAAATGTTGAGATTGATTTTCTTCTTGGTAGCTTCTTTAGACAGGACATCACTTAGTATGGAGATGGTAGAGATGTTGTCTGACCTGAAGTGACCCTCTCCTTTGCTAAAATTAGATGCACAGAAAAAAACAGGTTAAAAAGTAAATATATAACACAAATCACCACTGAACATTTAAATGAAATGTGAAAACAATATGTAAAGCATAAACAAAACATTTCTAAAGCTCAGTTATCTCATACGTTCTACACATTTATATGCAATGCTTGTGTCTTTCTACTGTGTGCTTAGTGTTTACCAGTAGTTGGCTTCAAGCTGTGTGCCAAGGAAAGTGTTATGGAAATAAAAAGTGATGCTCTCTCCTGCTGGTGTTTTCTCAGGCACCTCTGGCAAACAGAAGACAACCCAGGAGTGGATCTCTGCAAAACTGAACTGTCCCACCAGACTGAGCCTGTTCATGGGTCTGTAAGACAGAGAGAGGTAAGAGACTGACAAAGACATTTATCATGGGTAAAAAAAACTTGAAAGATAACTTATATGGTACCACTATGGCATTACAATGAAATTAAAAAGCAGCTCTCTGAAACCTTTCATTATTAAATTAATCTTTCAACTGGTCCAGAATTTGGTGTGAGACCTTGAAAAGTTTTAGCTTCTTTAATAAAATGTTATGATTACATACCCATTTTTAGTTTAACATCATCCTGGATTAGTTGTTTTTATTATAAATATTTCTCTTTAGCCTCTAAATCCAGCCTGAATCCACCATTCCAGTAACTTAACAGTCAGAACGAATTACCATTTCATGTCACTTCAATCATTCTGAACAAATCAGTGACGTTGAAAGTGTTTGGAAACTGATTTGGGGCATCGAACTATCCAAACTTGTGTTTTGAAATGATGTGCATCTTCTTATAAAAACCCAAATTTTCATCAGACATTGAAGTCTTCACCTGTCTTGGTCTATGCTGTGTGTGCGCTGGTGGAGTGACAGTGGTTTGATCTGGTACTGGCGGACCTGGCAGGTCTTGGGTTGCAGTCTGGGGGTAACGTAGGCCTGGAGGGTGCCATATTGTCCCTCAATGGACCTCACCTATGAAAATAGTTTATTATAGATTTCCACAGTGTCACATACCGCAAATAGTTAAAGCAAGTCAACTAAAGTCAATTAAATATACAGCATCATCAGGAAGGTTTCTAATGTGATTATTGCTACAGAGGTGGGGCAATTAGTTTAATACACAGCTGAGCACTGTCTGTCCCATCAAGGCACACAATGACACAAAAGAAGGCCCACTATGACATTGCATTATAATTGCATAGAGGTTAAGAAATCCCAACTTCAGTAAGTAAAAGAAAATGTTTAGATGCACTTGTTACCTTGAGCTCAAGTCTGGTAGTGTTAGCCTGACATCTGTAGGTGGCCAGGAGGAAGTTTCCATTAGGCTGCTGCAAACCGAGATTGAGAGTGAGGCCTCCGGGAGCAGCAGCAGGTTTGAAATTTTACTGTATTTGCACATATGTACTTGTTCTGCGTAGAAAGAGTTTGCACAGCTCACCTCCGAGTCACATTCACTGAAACTGACAACAGCTGAGTTTTTATCCACATCCAGCAGATCTATGGGGACGTCGCTCTGCATAGGAGATTAATCTTTAAGTTATATTTTGCTTGTTTACATCTGCAACATTGGCTCAAGAGTATGCTTATCATATTTTTTAGGGTCTTAAAGTTCAACTGTCACCAGGGATTGTAACAGCACAGACTTATTGCTCAGTGTACCTGGAGCAGCAGATTGTCAATGGCAGTCTGCACCTCCAGGGTGAGGCTGTAGCTGGCGTCGTCCTGGCAGAGGGTGAACTTGTCATTAATGCTGAAGACGGGCACAGCAGAGACGGCTGTGCTCGACTGAGAGGTCTGCTGGTATTGCTCTCGTCCCTGCAAGACTTTGACCTGCAGCTGCTCCAGCTCCGATCTGAAACGAACCATATACTGACCTGAAGAATGGATTTGTTTTGAAGTCATTTCCTTAACTAGTGTGTATATGCAGAAAGTCAAACACATGACAGGAACAAAGACATATTGTATAATGGAAGGAAGCAGTATTTAGATGATACCTGAGTGCTTCTACTTTGGACTGGATCTCTTTACTCATCCTGACCTCGTCTCCCGGGCCGGCCTCAGCCTTCTGGGGCTCAGTGGTCAAACCAGTCACCCATCCTGGAAGAGGTAATGAAAGTTATTCAGAATATGCTGTGCATTTCAAGGTCCCTTACTACTGGGTTATAAGTAACTCATACTACATTCCAGACAGCCAGTAATTTTCTCTCAATCAAGAATGAAGTCATGCAGACAGTTTGACAGGCAGGACAACAGACACATTTTCTTCTCTGAGAGAAAATTGGGAACACTATTGTTTTGAATTTTCGTTTAAACTAACCTGTGTAAGTGGCAGTTAAGACCTCTTCATAAGACTCCTTCCCCACGCAACCACCCTGGATGGACGTCACACTCTCTGACAGTATCTGAAGGGAAGAAACCCTGGTCGTCAATGAGTGAGCGCTATGATCAGTGCATTTCATGCAATACTGAAAAAAATAATGGACTTGAAGATTAATAAAAGGCAAGGGGATGGCTATTAAAACATTTAATATGATTACTATTTAATCGATTATGTCTTTGCAAATTAAAGGATGCTGCTAATGTTCTGTAGCTGGGTCTCAGGAAAGTACTAGTCAGACATACAGGCTTGGCTTTTCTACAGTTAAGCTAAAGCAGAAGCAGGTATGCTACTA
>NW_019522708.1:0-941 GCF_002814215.2 Seriola lalandi dorsalis | reverse complement strand
TGCCTTTATTTGACGGGACAGTAGGTGACAAGAAATGGGGAGGCAGAGAGGGGGAATGAAATGCAGTAAGGGCTGTACGATGTGGGACTCGAACCGGGGCCTACTGCAGGGAGCACTGTAGCCTCTACACATGGGGCGCCTGCTTAGACCACTACACCACAAGACGTCCCTTTCTTGTCATTTTTATGCCATACTATACTATGACGTTTTTTAATGTTTTTAGGCCATACTATACTATGACATTTCTTGACATTTTTAGGCCATACTATACTATGACGTTTTTGACATTTTTATGCCATACTATACTATGACATCTTTAGGCCATACTATACTATGAAGTTTTTTTTTTTTATGCCATACTATACTATGACATTTCTTGACATTCTTATGCCATACAATACTATGACGTTTTTTGACATTTTTAGGCCATACTATACTATGACATTTTTTAACATTTTTATGCCATACTATACTATGCCATTTTTATGCCATACTATACTATGACGTTTTTTAACATTTTTAGGCCATACTATACTATGACATTTTTGGCCTTTTTTTGCCATACTATACTATGACGTTTTTAGGCCATACTATACTATGACTTTTTTTTATGATTTTTATGCCATACTATACTATGACATTTTTATGCCATACAATACTATGACGTTTTTTGACATTTTTAGGCCATACTATACTATGACGTTTCTTGACATTTTTATGCCATACTATACTTGGACGTTTTTTTAACATTTTTAGGCCATACTATACTATGACATTTTTGGCCTTTTTTTGCCATACTATACTATGACGGTTTGTGACATTTTTAGGCCATATTATACTATGACTTTTTTTCAACATTTTTATAACATATTATACTATGACGTTTTTTCATGCCATAATATACTATAACATTTCTTTTTTTTAAGTATAGTTTTTTGGGC
>NW_019522707.1:6487-7172 GCF_002814215.2 Seriola lalandi dorsalis | reverse complement strand
AAATTAGTTTCGAACTTCCATCCACTGCACAATCGTCAACAACCCACCAGCGGACCTCCACAATGAGACGGACCACAAAAATACATTATTCATCTTCAACGTCCTTCCTCGTCTTCGTTCCTCCAGCATGGTCGCACAAGACGTCTGTCATGTTCATTGCGGTGTAATAGATTATTTAAAAAGCTTGTGTGTTAACCTCATTAAGCAGCCTATAAAGAGCACTCGACTCTGCCGTTAGAGAGACGAGCGCAGCCGCTGAGTTTCATTAATGATGGTGCTGTGCAGCACGTTCATGCAAACAACAGTCGTTAGTGGACGAGCCCTGAGAGTCGCCACCAGGCCTCCAACACCGACCGCTTCGCCGGGACGTGTGGATGAACTGATCTGTGCTACTTCCTGGTTCAACCCGGCTGCGCCTCTTCGTCTCAGTAGATGAAAAGACGTTTCGGTCTCTCTCGGGTTTAAACAGCCGTGATCTTAAATAGGTAACGCTCGACCCGTCTCGTGCCCAGGTGTGTGACAGTTATTCTCTCATGCGAGTGTCTTTCCATCATGTGATTTGTGTCTATCTTGTCACACACCTGGGTGGGGCATTATCCACGGCTCAGAGCCTCCTCTCTTCTGATTGGCTCACCGACCTGTTGTTACTGGAGCTCCAGAGAGAAGCCTGAGAGAGGAGATGTAA
>NW_019522707.1:0-1398 GCF_002814215.2 Seriola lalandi dorsalis | reverse complement strand
GATATGCATTCTCTCATCTAACTCTCCAACACAAAGTGCGTTTGCCAAACTTCCTTTTAAAATCAAAATTATGCTCATGATGAATTTAGGGAAAGTGTTGTGGTTACACATGTGATGGGTATGACTGAAGTCTGGTTAAGCCTCAAGGGAATGAATGGAAATCAATACAATGTCTTCATCACAAGAGACAAAAATGCGATAGCTGACAAAAAAGAAAGACATTAACTTTTTTCCAATAAAAGCCAACTTGTGTCAATAACTTTTGTAAACAAGTGCATTTTAAAATGAAATTTAAAGTGTTTGCCTCTAATTTCATTGTTTTCACTTTATCTTGTTAGTTTTGGGAACTTACCTGTCTAAGCTGCATGCTCGTCCAACTTGTTGTAAACTGGGAGACTCTATATCTACTTCACAAATAAGGGTCCTGTAGGGATAATCAGTCCAAAAAGATCAGGCAGACGTCTCAAAAACTAGATGAGGGTTAAAAAATACAAGAAATCATTACCACAAAGAAAACAGGAGGAGAAAATGAACAGACACGGTATTCTGAGACACAGGTGAATCACATCAGGTAAACAAGCATGAAACACATGAGGGCAGGAAGTGAAGTTATCTGAAGGGAGACAAGAGGGGAATCCTTTCAAAACAAAACAGGAAACAACTGAAAAGACTAAAAACAAACAAACAGGACCTTAGAAAGGCAGAGCTGGATCTGATTGAGCAGGCAGCAAAACTGAAGCAGGTCACTGCTTTGGAAACAAGAAAAATTACACTTAAAATCCTTTAAACAAATGGATATGGAGAGTTTTTGCAATGTGAAAGTATTTTGAGTGTTACACTGTTTTAATTGAGTTCTTCCTCTTTCAAAAACTCAGTTTTACATGCCCGAAATCTCCAAAGTAGAGTGATCCATTTTGAAAATAAAACATATCGGTGTGGATGTAGCCATAGACTCTCAGAGCTGATTTGACTGTATCCTGCTCATTTCTCCCCGTATAACCTCTTCAGAACACCTGCAGATGTCATCAAACCTTATAAAAGCTCCATATCATCAACTTTTAGACTAGTACTTTTTTATTAAATGACAGCTGCTAACATGTCTGCCAACAACATTACTGCCTCCCAGTAGTGACACCTTTAGAGTGAGCAAAGTGTTCTTGGCTGCCAGGCTTCACCTCTATATTAATACCCTGATTTGGCAGCCCACCTTTTACTTTGTAAAATCCTGAAACAGTTTCAACTTTCAGATTAGATGTGGCAGGTATTTCTAACCTCATTTAAAAGGCAAATTTTAACCCAAAGACAAACTGAACATTTTCAAGCAATATTCTGTATTTCACTTCAATGTGATTAAGATTTAATTCAATCAAATGTTCCAGTTTTATTCAATCTGTTGGT
>NW_019522706.1:0-1238 GCF_002814215.2 Seriola lalandi dorsalis | reverse complement strand
CTACAGGCCTCAGACTACAGACTAAATACTAAAGGCCTCAGACTACAGGCCTCAGACTACAGACTAAATACTAAAGGCCTCAGACTACAGGCCTCAGACTAAAGACTAAAGGCCTCAGACTACAGACCTCAGACTACAGGCCTCAGACTAAGGCCTCAGACTAAGGCCTCAGACTACAGACCTCAGACTACAGACCTCAGACTAAGGCCTCAGACTACAGACATCAGACTAAAGGCCTCAGACTACAGACTAAATACTACAGGCCTCAGACTACAGAGCTCAGACTACAGACTAAATACTACAGGCCTCAGACTACAGACTAAAGGCCTCAGACTACAAACTAAATACTACAGACTAAAGACTAAAGGCCTCAGACTACAGACCTCAGACTACAGGCCTCAGACTAAAGGCCTCAGACTACAGGCCTCAGACTACAGGCCTCAGACTACAGACTAAAGACTAAAGGCCTCAGACTAAAGACTAAAGGCCTCAGACTACAGACTGAAGACTACAGACTAAAGGCCTCAGACTACAGACCTCAGACTACAGACTAAAGACTAAAGGCCTCAGACTACAGACCTCAGACTAAAGACTAAAGGCCTCAGACTACAGACTAAAGGCCTCAGACTACAGGCCTCAGACTACAGGCCTCAGACTACAGACTAAAGGCCTCAGACTACAGACTAAAGACTAAAGGCCTCAGACTAAAGACTAAAGGCCTCAGACTACAGACTGAAGACTACAGACTAAAGGCCTCAGACTACAGACCTCAGACTACAGACTAAAGGCCTCAGACTAAAGACTACAGACCTCAGACTACAGACTAAAGGCCTCAGACTACAGACTAAAGGCCTCAGACTACAGACTAAAGGCCTCAGACTACAGACTGAAGACTACAGACTAAATACCACAGACCACAGTTTATCTAACCTCAGATGTCTGTGGTTCTCAGGTTACTTTGTGATGCAGAACTGCTCTGTGAGTCCTGACGGTGGAGTGGGAGTCCAGTGTAAACTGTGCACTGACTGTTCAGGTAAACACACCTCAACAGGGCTTTAATCTCCAGACCTGATCCTGAACCAGTCTGACTCCAGACCTGATCCTGGTGTTATACTGACTGACCCTGAACCAGTCTGACTCCAGACCTGATCCTGGTGTTATACTGACTGATCCTGAACCAGTCTGACCCCAGACCTGATCCTGGTGTTATACTGACTGATCCTGAACCAGTCTGACTC
>NW_019522705.1:3341-3930 GCF_002814215.2 Seriola lalandi dorsalis | reverse complement strand
TGAAACAATAAAAATAGAAATCTGATTTGGAAAGAAAGAAAAAATCCCTGCGGTCTCTAAAACTTCTTTCCCTTCTCTTTGCTGAAGTTATGAGCCATGTTTTCCTGTTCTTTGCCGTTCGGAGGGGTCAGTGCAGGTGTCATTGATTGTTACCATGGTAACTTTGGTCTTAAGCCTGAGTTAGCCTGGGGGTAAGGTGTCTATTGGTTTTTTTTTGTCTTAAAATGAGTCAGTCTTTATTTCTGTGAAGGGTCTGACTAACAGACTGATCTACAGACCAGAGATATCTCTCTGAAACCGGCCCCTGGGTTCTTCTTCCTCCACTGCTCGTGACGGAGGAAACAATATTTAATATGTTGATAACCTTGAAGTCAGCTCCGTCTCGGACACTGGGCTTAAAGGACTAAATATAAAAGCATATTGGAGACCATGGCTCCTCTCTTGGTTCTCCGTGAGTCATTTTATTCACTAATATGATAATCCCATGTTTTTTCTTCAGGACTGATTCCTTCCGCAACTTTGTTGACTCTTGCCTTCAGAAGATTCCCCAGGACCGTCCTACCTCGGACGTGCTACTGAATGTGAGAAC
>NW_019522705.1:0-2137 GCF_002814215.2 Seriola lalandi dorsalis | reverse complement strand
AGGTGGTGGTGGTGGTGGTGGTGGTGGGGTGGGGGGGTCATCCTGTCAGAACACATCAGCTACTGTCTGTCTCACAAACTGGCTGTTTTCAGGATTAAAGCTGTGACTTTTCAGTGACTAGACCTCACAGCCATGTTGAAGAAACACTCAAATACACTTTCACCACTTGAGGTGAACTCATCAGAAGGCAAAAGGCTCACACTATTTCAATGTAATAGGTGCACTAAAGGTACTAAACACTGTAAATAGAGTGCCAAAGGAATGAGTCCTAAAGCCTGGCAATTAGCATTTTAGCACTTCCGGTTCCCCCGTCTCAAAGGCTGGTTGCTAACAAGTGGCTAAATGACATTGTGTTTATACGCACACTTTTGCAAACTATTACTAACTTTCTAAGAGTAAAGGCTTTTATAGAAGAGGTAAGAGCTAACTCCAACTACCAGTTGGAAGTTTAGCGGTGGTGACGTCGAAGTCATGAAATGGTGGTGTGGTTCGTTTGTAGCTTAACATTAGCTTTTTGCTTCTGGTGACTGTATTTCAGAAATCATAAAGTGGTGTTCATGTTTGAAGATTATCGTTAGCTTAGCTTAGCGCAGAGACTGGAAACGGTGGGAAACAGCTAGCTGGGCTCTATGCAAAGGTAACAGAAGTCACCTACCAGCACATGTAAAGTGATATAATAATTCCAAGTTCCAATTCTCAAGTTTGTAGTTGTAAATCAACTTTTGTAATTGTGAAAAAATGTTTTAATGTTTGGACAAGAGGCATGCTAGCTGTTTCCCCCTGTTTGTACTCTTCATGCAAAGCTAAGCTAATCAACTGCTTTCAGCTAATCAAGTTCTCATACTTTGTACAAAGGCATCCGGATGGTAACCGTCTTCCCATCTAACTCTAGGTTAGAAAGCAAACATGCAAGCATATTTTCCAAAATGTCAAACTATTCCTCTCATTATGAAGCTCAGGGATACTGTGAGAGTGTAATACCTCTACTGGACCCACAAAAAGGCTGTGACATTAGAATACCGAGAGCCTTTTTGTTTCGATAAGTAGGCTAATGTATACTTTCCAAAATCCCGACTGTTTCTTTAAATCATAATTTGATTCTAGCCGGACTCAGTTTGTCACCCTGACACAGTCAGACCGACGTCCAACAGCTGTCCCATCCCGTCTGAATCTACACTGCATTTAAAGCAGGGGCCCCCGAGGTGATGACAAGAGCAAAATCTGAGCGGTACACAACTGGTGGGATCCAGGCTACAATCTAAATGAGAATTTCTGAGTAGGAAGAATAATGAGACAGTTTACTTTTATTGCATCCTCAATGAGAAAAGTATTGACCCACCTTGTGTTCCTGTGGCGTTGTATCTGCAGCACAATAACAGGACAGCAGCAAATAGCAGGTTCATCTGGAGAGAGAAAAAAAAAGAAGGAAAGCAATTTACTGACTGAAAATGTGGAGTATTCTTTCCTCTCTAATCATTAAGGTGGAGTGGAGTTGTAATTGCTGTTTAAGGAAAATAACCTCTACACCCAGCAGCTCACAATAAAACCCCAATATTTGATCTACTGGGTGTTTGGTTTACACAATAAAAATAAGAGGCACTTGCGTTGAATGGAAACAAACTTGAGCGGGAAAGGGAGGCATCTCCCTTCTAGGGGGAGGGGCCAGTTTGTTACTGTATACATCCCATGCGGGACATGAGCAACACCACCACCTCCACCACTCTCTCATCCTGTTATCCTCTTTCTTACAGCAGCCACAAGTGGATCTGCCGGCTTATGTCTCAGGGTCCCGAGCAGCAAATGATCTCCTCAACTAAGGCCAAAGATAAAGAGAATAAGTCCTTGGTTTTTTCTGCTGAGAAAAGCTGAAGAAATAGAAAAAGACACTTTCTGTCATACCCGTCCTCATATAGCACAAGGCTGGTGTTAGAGATCAAACGCTATCGCAGACAATCTTTGTTATGCTCTGCTTTCTCAATTGTTTGGCCGTGCTGACCACTGTATGAGACTAAAGCCTGGACGGAAAGATATTGACCCGAGTGCACACAAGCTAAATGAGTTTAGCAAGTTTCTTGCCTATAATCCACCTCACCTAGGAAGAGGCTTGGGAGTTTCCCTTTTCCACCACAAACACATT
>NW_019522704.1:0-2259 GCF_002814215.2 Seriola lalandi dorsalis | reverse complement strand
AATTTTCTTTCATATAATACTTTTCTAAATAATCCCCTAATAATTTATACTGATAGTTTGACTCTCATATATTTCCCTTGTTGTAATGGTTTAAACTTGTACATGAGGACATAAAGCTCTTAATTTCAGTTTCATACAAGCTTTCTGTCCTTGATAAATTCAGATCCTTTACATGCACTAAATGATGTATGTTGTATTGAAGAACTTCTTTTTCATAGAACATGTTCTGTTCTTATCATTCTAGTTATTTTCTGACTAGTTTGGTAAACAAAGTCATATAGACTCAAATGTTCTGCCTTTACCGTTTGTGTGCTGTATATCTCTGCTGTGGACAAACCTTTATTCTCAAGCCTTTATATACTGGATAGTTTTGAGCCATCTACACATATCTTGTATTTTGGGACATGTCTAGGCGTGGATGTTCTCTACAAGTCTTTTCCTTAATTTATTTTGTTTATATATATATATTGTGTGTTTCACCACTGTTTCTTACAGTGATGATGCTTACAGCTGAAACATGTTCACTGTTGCCCCATATTAAATATTAAGACTGTTCAAGTGCTGGAATCTCCTTCACCTTGTTGACTCAGCCTCAACCGTGCACCTGATACAGTACAGTACCACTGTGTTCTTCTCTTCATTATATAAGTAAAGTCAATCATGCTGCATCTCCTTTACCTTGTTAACATATATATTGTTTGTCCATGTGAGTTTTGAGGAGTCTTATTGTGTTCATCATGACGGTTCTATTGTTGTGTTGATGCTGTTTTTCACAGGTTCATCTCCAAATGTCAGCTGCAGTATGTGGGAATGTTTCTTTATGAGAATGCAGGAGAAATGAATTTAAATGATTTTAGAATAAAGTTTCAACATTAAGGAAGGACGCTGAGAACTTTCTGAATGAACTGTAGCTTCAAATGAACTGTTGGGACGAGAATACGTGTGGAAAACACATTTTTCCTCACGAATGATAAGACTATGTTTCATGGTGTGTAAGTATATTGATGACGATTTTGATCTTAATGAAATGTATTCCGCCAGAGACTCCTCTTATTATTATTACGGAGAAGCCACTCTGTAGACTGAAATGTTTCTCTGAGACAAACAGTCTGTATAAGAAGCGTCTCTGATTCTTGGAAACAGGCTTGCTGGAAGAAAAAGGAAGAGACGGAGTAAGTGAAAGGGATATTGGAAAGTGAAACTGTTGCGTCATGGTAACCAGCAGCCCTGTGTGCATGTTGCCCAGTGTATAAAAGAGAGATCCCATGTGCTGTACACCATCAGGAGTCCAGACTGAATAAAGACACTGCAGTGAGAGCCAGAACCTGTCTACAGCCACAACTATGAATTCAGCTGTCGTTGCCTCTCTCACCTGCCTGCTCGTCCTCTGTGCACAAGGTACTGTAAAAGTTTATTGTTGTGTGATTCATTCATGATCATGATCTGTTTTGTCTCAGGTTTGGATCAGCAGTTAACAAGCTCCTGTCTTTTCTTCCCACAGGACAACCAGCCAACAGATCTCGTAGATGCAAGTGTTCAAACGGTTATATCGGCAGGATCAGCCCAAAGCTCATCAAGGCAGAGCCAGTCATACACCAGCCAAGTGTCTTCTGTCCACATACAGAGATTATGTGAGTAAAAGAGCTGAAATAAAGCACATCTACTGACGTGTGGTTCTTCAGCTTCTCTCTAACACGGCTCTTTCTTCTCCCCCAGTATCACCATAACAGGAAATAAGGAGAAATGTGTGGATCCACAGTCACCACTGGGAAGACTCATTCAGAAAAACAAAAACAAGTAAGATCACAAACGTCAGACCACATGACACAGTGTTGATGCTCAGGATCTCCAGTATGAAACACTACTGTGAGTGTTTCAGGTTTCCATTGCTTTTCACTAACAGTGTCCCTTATTGACTCAGGTACGAGAAGAAAGGAGCTGTGAGCACGACGACGGCTTCCAGTCAAACCTCTACTTGGAGCTCAACAAGACTCCACAGCACATCCAAGCTGTAGCACTCTGCACTGAAGAGGAAACACTGTCTTTAGAAATGAAGCAGTGGTTCACCATCATGGCTTTGTCATGTTGATGCAATAAGTGGGTTTATGTGATCATGTTCTCAATGGCCAGTCTTTGGTTTCTGTTCTCTTTACTGAAGTTGTCTTCACATGTATATAAGAAGTAAATTATCTGTATTTAAGTTTTTAATAAAATGAAAATAAAACAGCTGATGGGACTAGTGTGTTTAGTTTCTCCTCA
>NW_019522703.1:6660-8600 GCF_002814215.2 Seriola lalandi dorsalis | reverse complement strand
TAAGACACATGCATGCACGCACGCACGCACGCACGCACACACACACACACACACACACACACACACACACACACACACACACACGTTTTCTCCTCTAAACTTTTCTCATGTTTTTTTAAGGTCCATTGATTAATTAATAATTTAATTGTTGAGTTTGAGTTACAGATCACAATAAAACATTTTACTGTGTTTGTCACTATTATCATACATGAAATAGCAGTTTTTCTCTTGTATGTAACATATATATCTTCACATGTTATTTCTGCATATGTGCCTTTCACACCATCAAAAACATTGCAGAAACAATGATGCTATACTAAGTTGTTAGAGTTCAGCTCCTTCTTATGGTTTTACGGCTCACACAACTTTATGGGTTTACTCTTAGGACTTTCATGGATCAGCCACTGTCAGAAAGTTATATTTGCACATCATGTCAATGACGTCATGTCACCATGTGGATCAGGGGGGTGCCCTGTCGAATTTGTGCAGCCTGGGTGGTAGATGGGGAGGGGGCGGGTGAGTCTATCAATTAGCGCACTTCCATCTATGTACAGAACTAATGCAATTAGTATAATTAATCACACCTGGAAAAACTACCAAATAAACCACAATTCATTCATAATACTGAGAATTCGTCTCCATGTGTGTGTGTCTCGTTTATGTATATATATACTATGTATATTGTTTGTCTGTGTGGGTCATTTACTTCCATTGATAAACTAATGCGTAAAGCTGGAAATGATTTGGATAATCTTGTGTTGCTTCATTCCATGTCAGAGTCTATTGAAAACAGAGCATGGATGTACATTAACAAAATACCGCTGTAAATATTTTGACTCATTTTAATTTTAAGCAAGGCTTTGGTACATTAGGCCCCATGTGTCGTCCTCTGTCAGCTGATCCACACCTACTGCAGGTGAGGCAGGTGACCTTCAACAAGGGGGCGTGGACTCGAACCTGAGCTAGCACGACCTGAGGTACATCACACAGGTGTGTGTGTGTGTGTGTGGGGTGTGTGTGAAAAAACAAAACTAAACAATAATAAAACAAAACAACACTTCAAACGCTGCGTTCACGAAACTCGTCCGTTCGCTTCGATTTCTCTGCGCGAATTTCCGAATTTCCACGAGGAGGAAACAGAACTGGTACGAGCAGGTGAACAGACATATTCTGTAGTCCAGCTAGCTCTCTCGGCTAAGTTAGCAGAGCTAGCTAGTTAAGCTATGCTAAGCTACCCGGACGGGCGTTTTGGCTGCTTTTGTTTTCACGTCTTTTAATTATTTTTATCGTCACTTGTCCTCATCCAATGGCGGATTTTGGGCGACATGAGCAGCATGTTGTCTGGGGGCGGCACAGGGCGCCTGAAAAAAAAAAAAGTAAAATTTGCGCGATTGGTTTTCTACTGAGCCATTTGTAGTTTGTTCTCTCACTCTCAGAGAGACTCTTTCTATTCTTGTTACTTTATTTTGGTAACTATGATTGTATAAAATTGGTATTTATCATTAATTTAATTTGTTAAAAGGATATTGTCAGTAATATTTTAGCAGATTAACATGAATATTGTCAGAATATTTAAGAATTTTAACAGATATTTTCATAAATATCTACAGGTTTGTTTTCAGGAATAATATCGAATATTATTATAGAAATTTCAGAAATATTTTCAGGCACACTAGTGATTTTACACCTATCTGATTTATTGTATTTTATTTATTTTACCTTATTAAATGATCATAACTTAAAAAAAACTATATATATATATATATATATATATATATATGTGTGTGTGTGTGTGTGTGTGTGTATATATATATTGTTATAGTTTGCTATCATGCTTGCCATATCAACTTTGCAGATAATATATCAATGTTGTGTTTACAGCTGGAACGCTGGCCAGAGTGGCCAAAAATCAATTAATACTGGTTAAAGTGAAATAAAAA
>NW_019522703.1:0-1292 GCF_002814215.2 Seriola lalandi dorsalis | reverse complement strand
ATTTGTTTATGTTGTTTGTAAGCTTCCACCTTGAACTGCAGTGAGCAGTTCAAGGTGGAAACACTCAGTCATGGTGTTGATGATTATTACACTCATCATATGTCTTGTGTTGTGTAAAAACATCATATGGACATTAACAAGGTAACATACTTGCTTTTCATCACAGGGGTCTTTAAATCTTTCAAACATTTTATCTTTAAAGCTGCACTACTTGATTTTTTTGTCCAAATAGTGTTTTTTATATAATACAAGGCAAAATAAGCAGTCAACATTTTGTTGCACAACTGACTGAGGCTCAAACATGTGGCTGAGTCTCTCTGATGTTTCCTCCTCTAACCATCTTGATGCTCTCTGCTCTTTCACCTGTCCACCTGGAGGGAGCAGGTGGTGGGCGGGGCACAAGGCCTGATCAACATTTCTCAATCAGGGAGTAAGAGGAGATGTTTTTAATTTTTTTTTTCACTTTTTATGTATGAAAACCAAGTTAAACTAAATATTAATCATTGCATTTTTACAGTGTTTAAAAATAAAAATATTTAAGCCTTAACTTTCCAAATATTTTTCAGCTTTTTTCCATGGGTAAGAATTTCCATACTGATTTATATGTCTTCACATTCACACACACAGTAACACATACATGACAAACACCCGTCCAATCATCACCACACAAATCAAGGCGAAGAGGGCTGACTTACTTTGTGTTTTACTGCTGGATCACGAACAGAAGCTTCCTTCGCTGTGGGAAACTGTGTGTAGAGGAATAAGGCTTTCACACTGCTCGCTGTCTTCCGGCAGTCTGTAGGCAGAGGGAGCAGCGTGTCAGTCATCATCACAGTCATCATCTTTGACAACCATCATTATCATAATAATCCCTCACCAAATGGGAACAAGCGTTCACAGGAGAATAGATAGCATGACTGCTGCGGAGAGGTTAGTCAGTCGAGCATGTACGTCTGATTACAGACTTAACTTAGCGAGGCTGTGAGCGACGAATGGAGTCTATTGTCCTTGTGAGAATGTCAGAGAAGAAAAGACTAAGTGTGTGACACAGTTATGGTCAATTAATTTTTAATAGGTCACACACCACAATACAATGAAACAGCAACTCACTTTCTAATTTAAACTTTAAAAGCTTCAACTTTTTAAAAAACTGGGGTGAAAATAATTTCATTTATAATGTTCACACTGTGTCAAAAACTCACTTCCTGACTTCACAGACTTGAGGTGTGTTTGTGTGTGTGTGTGTGTGTGTGTGTGTGTGTGTGTGTGTGTGTGTGTGTGTGTGTGTGTGT
>NW_019522702.1:6624-7417 GCF_002814215.2 Seriola lalandi dorsalis | reverse complement strand
CAATACAAAAGAATAGTGCAATGATAATCTCCAGGGGGTTACAAACATATAAAGGAAATAGAATATTACAAAGGTATTACAAAAATATATAAAAGAGAGCACAAATGGAAATAGTTTTAATAGCTTTCTCATTAGTGGAGTAATTAATAGTTTTTATATATTGTTTGACCTCATTGTTAAAAATAGAAAAGAGTGGTTTTTGGGCAGTGTATCTGCATTTATGGATATGCCATTTTGCCAAATTCCTTGAGGAAAGAAAAGGAGAAAATACCGTCCCACAATTCCTTGCTGCAGCAACATTTAAAGCGATGCACCGTTGTAGTTTCACCTCCGCAGACCCATGTAAATGTAGAAACAACAGAAACTGTTTTATGTTTGTGACTCGATCCAGAACTGATGGAAATCCTTCTCTGATCGACTGAAGCCCAAATCCATAAATATAGATTTATTCCTTTTTAAATCCAGTCAGGAGTCATCATGAAGAATACATACATTGAATTTATAGTTAACAATATTATCATCATCATAACAAAATACTATAGTTTATACATAAATGCTGTTTCACTTAATCCCAAATGCACTAAAAACGAATTTTCTCTAGTTGTATAGAAACATCAAAAGCACCTATGACAAGAAACTCTTTATACTTATGTCTGAATATATAATTTCTTCTGACACTTTCTTGCTCAGTTCATTATTTCTATTTAATTATTATTTTACTGGCTCAGCTTTCTCTGTTTGTATATTCCTTTCAAAGGAGGATTTATCCTCCAGGTGTTATAAATAAAGTTGG
>NW_019522702.1:5117-5558 GCF_002814215.2 Seriola lalandi dorsalis | reverse complement strand
TTTGAAGGGATTCCCTTTAAGAGTCCTGGAGATATCGCGTTCACAAGACCCTTATCATGTTTTGTGAGGTCACCGTGACCTTGAACTTTGACCTTTAGCTACCAAAATTTAATCAGTTCATCCTTGAGTCCTGGTGAATGTTTGTGCAAAATTTTTGGCGAGGCGTTTCCGTGATATCGTGTCCACGAGACTGAGACGGACGTCAGGCAGCGTCCACAGCTTTACTTCAGGTGACTCCTGCTCATAATGAAGCGTTGATGACTGTGTGAACGGTTTCATCATTAGCACCAGCTGCGCTAAATACACCACTACATTCAGCAGCTCTTCAGTCATCGCAGGACAGACCCTGACTGCATCCTGTGTGAACGTGATATTAAATGTCTGGAGGCGGGAGTCGGAGACCGGGTTCATAAGAAGCGAGCTGCCTGGATAAACGCTGAC
>NW_019522702.1:0-552 GCF_002814215.2 Seriola lalandi dorsalis | reverse complement strand
GAACCCTGAAGGGTTTCATTACATCCGACACAAACTTCACCTGCACTCGAACATGAACTCATTAGAATTTGGCGGTCAAAGGTCAAAGGTCACTGTGACCTCACCAAACAATCTTTTTGACCATAACGCAAGGGTCTTTCTTCACTACATGTGTTGATGCGTTAACTAAAACTAATGAAACAATGAAAACTAGATGTGAAAAAAACATTTTGTTGACTGAAATAAAAATGAAAATTTATTTCAAAAAAACATAAAAACCATAAATAACTGAAATTGTATTCTGCGTTTACAAAACTTAGATAAGCTCAAATTATAGAGAAAATGTCTAGATATTTTTATGTCAAACACACATGTGTTATAGTTGTCTGTTGTGGATGTAGTTCATCTGTGAACACATTTATAAAATGGCTTGATGTTCTGTTGAGTTTTTATTACGCAATACTTTTTCTAGCCTTTTTGAATATCACCCTGACAAATACCACATATAACAAAAAACTAAAACTGACACTGAAACTGATAAAAACTAAACTAAACATTTAAAAAAAAAAAAAA
>NW_019522701.1:0-2696 GCF_002814215.2 Seriola lalandi dorsalis | reverse complement strand
AGGTAGCTGGGTTTTCTTCTTCTTTCCATTCTGCGCCGACATTGTGTGAATGAAGCGTGAGGAGGAAATGGTTTGGTGTCTTCCTGACTAACTGTCAGTTAGCTTCAACACACTTTCTATGTGAGACCAACATGACTCATTACCACTGTTAGTAATGTGACACCACATCAGACAGAAACCATCCTTTTTTCTTTCTATTTCCTTTTGGGGACAAAATATTCATCGGAGACAGGAAGCTAGCCTTGGCAACGGTCAGTGGAGTCTGAGGTAAGAGAAGAGCATTGAACAGTGACTCACAGTCGTGCGAGAGAGAGAGAGAGAGAGAGAGAGAGAGAGAGAGAGACGAGTCCTGATGTGAGTTTCTGGAACGATGTGGGCCAAACGCCTTTGAGAGTAGATGGAGGTTTTGATAGCAGCATCACTGCCAGCATGTCAGACACTGTACACAGACGGAAACTACACAACCAGCGACACTGACACAGTTTCAGTGTGAGGTGGTGAGGGTGTGTGTAATGTGGGTGTCTGCTTCACCTGTCTGCAACCACCAGTCACCTGCAGGTACATACATATAAGGACATACAGTAGATGATGGAAGCTCTAAGTCATGTGTCATTATGACTGAAGGTCTGTACTTATTGTAGGTCACATGGTGAGAGCTCACTGAGGAAGGCCATGTGGTACGGTCAAAAGTTCTGCAGGTGCAGAGGTTTAAGTTTAGGTATAAGTTTTTCTATTTCTACACAGCTAACGTTAGCATTAACAGCTATTTAGGCTAGGAGAAACTTCCGCATCAAACTTCATTCTTCTACTCAAGAGCTGTCTCCAGAGGTGTAAAGCAACCCTCTTGTTTTGCTTTTATTTATATCACTACTTTTCATCTGCTGAGGTTAGCATGCTAACCAGCTAGCTCCGGCCAGGTCTGTCCATCTCCTCACTTTCCGATACCGAGTCACTGGAGCAGATATATTATTTACATACATACATATTAAAGGACATATTATAACCTCTTGTACTGTTAAAGCAACGGCTGAGGCTCTCTCCAAGGCTGATAAGTAAACAGCTGTTTAGTAAGAGCTTTAATGCGCCCTTGAACTTCAGCTGACTCATTGCAATCATTGCGAATGGAACATGTTGGAGAAAACGAAAATGACTTATCATTTAGTTATATTATTTGGTGTTGTCCTATTTCAAAGACATTTTGGCAGAAAATATGATGCAATACGGTAAACGTGGTACAATCGCAGCAGAACCTGAGATTAAAAATAACAATAGTTATGATGAATGTTAAGGATCTTATAAAGTTACAGCCTGTACACTTACAGTTTGTTGTCATAAATTATAATATGACAACGACAAGGCCAAATACAAGTGCATCTGAAGTGTTTGCACATTCTGGTCATTTCTTGTTTTGCTGACGTGAAATAAAAGTCAAGGATATTTGCTCATTGTTATCAGGTGCTGTGGTGACTCCTGGGTCACTCTGTTCTGTTGCGTTTCCATCAGTGACAGAAATCCTCTGCTCACTGTTCGTTTCATTTTGCATCCAAAGGAAGAAATGTTTCCCATTATGAATTCCCACGCCTTTTTTTTTTTTTTTCTTCCAAGGAACTTCATCATAGCGCCTCTCCTTCGGAAACACATCATAATATCTGGTCAATGTTTGTTTTAATCATATTGTCAAAAAGGAAAAGCAACAGCTGAATCACACTGCTGGATATAAAACACAATCTGTCCTTTCCTCACACCTTTGTTGTCTGTGGTTTCTATTACTGTGCACTTTCAAAATAAAACTGTAATAACTCCCTCCCTGCTTCCTACACTCCCTCTGATTATTCCAGCTGCATGTGTGTTATCTCTTGGATAATTTAGTGCAGGAGAAGGTTTCTTTATCATCGGGGTGTGATGTCATCATCTTCAGTCCTCTGGCAGCAAGAACCCGTTAAGTTGCTTTCTCCTGCCACCCAGTGGTGACACGGGTCATCTTCAGCGCTGGGGGAACAAAGACGAGGCGCCTTGGTGACAGCACAGAGGACAACAGGAAGATCAGATGTCTGTTACCACGTGTACAAAAACAATAGAATATAACAACATCAAAGCAGCGCATGAAATGGGTTGTAAGTAATAAGAGATTGTTAGAATCTGTTAATTTTTCAACATTAGGTATGACCTTACCACAGCCACATGGTGGTGCCACATTCATCAACACCAGGAAACAAGATTAGCCTTTTCTACAGTATTCACTCTAACTGGTGTTGAATTTTAAAGAAAAGCAAAATGAAAACTGTCAAGACATTATGAAAGAAAACACAGTATCATAAGAAAAAAGACTTGTCATAACCCCGCTGTTGCAGTGGACATGCACTGAAAAGGGAGCTGTTATAATTTGCTGAATATGTATGTGTGATGTAACAGAGGTGTTGCATGTGTGAGCTCGTTAAAGGGTCGGCAGAGCAGCCGAGCAAAAACTTAATTACAGCAGCACGTCCCAGTCCGACATCAGCAGCATCACAGTCCCGATAATCCACAGGACACGCAATGAAAAGTTTTCATGAGGACTGTTTCTGCAAGTTCTTTAGCATTTTAACTATGAGCTTGTGCACATGAAAGATGCAGGTTCAAACATCCAGTAATATGCAACAACAACAACAACAACAACAACAACAACAGGAGCAAAGCCAGAACACCACAATGAAATT
>NW_019522700.1:0-1120 GCF_002814215.2 Seriola lalandi dorsalis | reverse complement strand
GGAAACATCATGTTCTACCAAGAAGACCTGGAGCAGTGTGGTCTTGATGTCACAGAGGCCTCGGTGTACTCAGGACTTTGTACTGAGATCTTCAGAAGAGAGAGTGTGATCTTCCAGAAAACAGTCTACTGCTTTGTTCATCTGAGCGTTCAGGAGTTTCTGGCTGCAGTCTACATGTTCCACTGTTACACCAACAGGAGGACAGAGGTCCTGAAGAACTTCCTGGGGAAACAACATGTTGATTCAACCCTGGATGTCCTCCTGAGGAGAGCCATGGAGAAATCCTTCAGAAGTGAAAATGGTCACCTGGACCTGTTTGTTCGCTTCCTTCATGGCCTCTCTCTGGAGTCCAACCAGAGACTCTTAGGAGGTCTGCTGGGTCAGACAGAGAACAGTCCAGAAACCATCCAGAGAGCCATCAACAACCTGAAGGAGATGAACAGTTATTTTATCTCTCCTGACAGAAGCATCAACCTCTTCCACTGTTTGATGGAGATGAAGGATCACTCAGTTCATCAGGAGATCCAAGAGTTCCTGAAGTCAAAGAACAGATCAGAGGAGAAACTCTCTGACATCAACTGCTCAGCTCTGGCCTACATGCTGCAGATGTCAGAGGAGGTTCTGGAGGAGTTGGACCTGAAGAAGTTCAACACATCAGGGGAGGGACGACGGAGACTGATCCCAGCTGTGAGGAACTGCAGGAAGGCTGAGTGAGTCCAGACATGATCAATATAGTTATTGATCAGTAGATCAGATCAGTAGTTTAGTCAACTTCATGTAAACACGGTATATACCTGTATATAACAGTAAATGCTGTGAGGGCCAAAATGTAGAGTTTCCATTGGTTGTAATAAGTTAATAAAAGGTTCTTTTTTTAAATTGTAATTAATTGTTAGATGATACATTTATTTTTTAATGTTCTATCTATGTTTACTCTGTGGCTCTCGTGTGGAGACATCACATACTGTAATAGGGGGGAGATCCATGATTTTGCTGAGCTTCTTTAATGCCAGTTGTCTAGGTTGCCCATAACGTTCATCAAGAGCTGCAATGGCTTGGGTGAGAAGCACAGGAGAAAGAAACAAGAGGCTGAGTAGGGTTTTCAGCTGGAGGATTCAAA
>NW_019522699.1:42887-43116 GCF_002814215.2 Seriola lalandi dorsalis | reverse complement strand
GTGTGTGTGTGTGTGTGTGTGTGTGTGTGTGTGTGTGTGTGTGTGTGTGTGTGTTCTTCATCCAGCATCTGGCTCTTTACAGTCGGAGCCTCTGGGTTTTAAAGGCACAGTTCAGTCATTCAGCTCCCAGTTTGTTCCCAGTTCACACATTAAAAACAACTGGAACAACTGGAGCAGCAGATCCTGAGCTGCACAGGGACAATAAACCCCCCCCCCCCCCCCCCCCCCC
>NW_019522699.1:40585-42520 GCF_002814215.2 Seriola lalandi dorsalis | reverse complement strand
GAAGATGAAGATGAAGATTTGTTGGCTTGTTTTTTTAACAGATACTGAAAAAGTTTCCACGACAAAGTGACCAATAACATGATTCAAACAAAGTTGTTGAGCTTCGAAACTGATGTCGGAAACTGTGAAACTCAGACTGCGTGAGCACGAGTCACGAGACAGACCTGGACCACTTCAGGCTCGTCTGACATGAGGCCCGATGTCGGGACAGAAACAGAAACTCTGAGAATCTAAACATGGCAGCTCAGGTCACATGACCCCGCTCGCTCGCTGTGAGACGTAAGGAGGAGCTCCAACTTCCTGTTACAGAGCTGAACTGCTTCCTGTCTAACTAATGTACTGACAAGCAGCATCAAGAGTCAGGCTGACATTCTGCCTGCAAAGGTCAACACGCACGCACGCACACGCACAAACACACACGCATACACACACACTCAATGTCTTGCTCTCATCGCCAAGTCCAAAAGGTCAACTTCATGCTGATTGGTGATAGAACTATCAAATGAACCAATCAATAGCCAGAAGAGGAGGAGGAGGAGGAGGAGGAGGAGGAGAACAGGGGGCTCAGGGAGAGAGAGGAGAGGGACAGCGATCTGAGATGGCAACACATCGAGAGAGAGAGAGAGAGAGAGAGAAGGTGGGAGGATGGAGAGAGCGAGTGAGAAGGGAGGGAGGGAGAGAGAGAGAGAGAGGAGGAGGAAAAGAAAGCTTGGACAGAGAGGTGAGGGGCGAGTGAGGTTAGGAGACCTAGAAGGGAAAGAGAGAGAGAGAGAGATGGGAGGATGGGAAAAATAGGAAGAGGAAGGTGCAGAAAGGTCAGTGTGTCAATACAGGAGAGAGAGGAAGAGGACAGAGGGGAAGGTAAAGGGAGGTTTGAACAGAGAGGTGAGGGGAGACGAGGGGGGAGGCAGGGAGACGGGAGGAAGAGGAGGGTTCAGAAAGGTCAACACATGTCAATAATGGAGAGAGAGAGCAAGAGAGAGAGCGAGAGAGAGAGAGAGAAGGTGTGTCCTCTTAATAAAATAAGATCATTTCCAAAGTCACTGTGTGTAATAATTCACGCCTGTACACTCAACCTGTGTATCGCTGTAACCATGGCGATGAAGGTCGGCCTATGGGACAAGTTGTTGGAGGACTTCCTGGTTTTTGTTTGGTCTTATACACAGGTGTGAATCTGCTCCATCAGATGAGACATGGCTGATCATGACGTAATACAATCAAATTATTTTCGGCCTTCTGCCGTAGCGGCGCCGCTTCAGGAGACACTGCTGTTGGTCGTATCGGAGGGTTGATGGTGGTTCGGGTTGGAGGAGGAGTCGTTGTTGTGATGGTTGGTCGGTGTGACTTCAGCGTTTGTTTCCTGGTTTCTTCTGGTTTGTTGTCGTATCCATGACAACAAAGCTCCACAACCTTAGTGAAGTAATCCAAACCACGATGTTTCCTTGTACCTGAACACGTCATTTATCTACCTGAACCGAACCAAACCTTAACGGCAGAGGTGACTAATCCTGAAACTGATTCATTTAACAACAGCGTGATGTCATTTGTGAAGTCACAGACAATGATGTTGTTGTTTCTTCTCTTGCAATGATGTGATGATGATGAAGGAATCTCTGCTGACGCCGGCTCAGTTGTATATAAAAAGGTTTATTACAAAAAGGCACAGCATCGTTGAACAAGCATCAAAAACAGCCTGTGAGAGGACCCAAGGCCAAAAAGGATCTCCTCTCGTTTGTCCCAAACCCATACAATTTATAGGCTGAATATTCTCTTGATACCTTTTGGCCAAATCCTAACAGCCTATAGGAGAGCAGAACCAACATTTATGTCCATACATGGTTATTCTCTGAGTACAGATAGAGGATAACATAAAACTTGCCACGTTGCACAAAGGTTCATGTTGAGCAATGCAAGGATGTGGAAGCCAGGAGAGGT
>NW_019522699.1:38880-40038 GCF_002814215.2 Seriola lalandi dorsalis | reverse complement strand
GTGTGTGTGTGTGTGTGTGTGTGTGTGTGTGTGTGTGTGTGTGTGTGGGCACACAGGTTAGGGGTCCCAATCCACTCAGTCTAGCGGTCCAGTACTGACCTGAGCCCTCTCTCCTGCAGCTCTGTGGTACTGTCACAGCTGTACAATGCAGATGTTAAACCATTTCTCTCAATAAAGAGACAATAACATCTATGACCAGCTGCTGCTGGAGGTTTCATCTGAAAATAAGGAATCCTTTGAGTCTCTCAACTCACTTTAGACTTTCAGAAATCTGAAAAAACAAACCCAGGAAGCTTTCATGAGTATTTCATAGTTCTGTTCATGTTCGTCGCAGAGACTCTGCACAACCACACGTCCTGTCATATTTATAGTATCAGCTACACCCTGTTTACATTTTATTAAGGACTACAGTTATGAAGGATTGAGGGCGTGGCCTCTTTGAGTGACAAGTGGGTGAGCGTATGCACCGAAGTCTCAGCTCCACACATGCCCCTCCTCTTTGACCATGTTTGGATTAACTGGGAGTTAGGGGCGGAGTCTGATACTGCCAAAACGGTGACAGTGGAGCAGCTCACTCTGAGCTTCAGAAACCTGTGGGTGATGTCACAGAGGCGACGTCCATCTTTGTCAATGTAGCAACTTCCTCATGATAAACGAGTGGGCGTGGGCAATCAAACACACACACACACACACACACACACACACACACAGGCACAATATGTTGTATGATTCAAGGACGGAAGTGCTGATAAATCTCTTTAATGCTCTCCAGATGGATGCTGTTACTCTGCAGTTTAACCTTAGGATACCCTTCCAAAACACAGACGCACCACTCAGAGCAGATGCACAGACGTCAGGATCCCAGCGCCTCTCCTCCACAGACTGGGGTTGTCCTGTCTGAACACAGACCGAGGTCTGGCTCTGATCTGGTTCAGTCATCAGGACAAACAATGACACACTGTGCTGAGACAGTTACAGGTACAGGACTGTATCCACAACATTTTT
Source organism: Seriola lalandi dorsalis (assembly GCF_002814215.2). Lineage (NCBI taxonomy): Eukaryota > Metazoa > Chordata > Actinopteri > Carangiformes > Carangidae > Seriola > Seriola lalandi. The sequence continues at coordinate 39,033 of NW_019522699.1, read as the reverse complement.
GGACTGGAAATCAACTACAAATCCCAGAGAGCATTGCTGCAAGAAAGGTGTAATCACAAAGCTTTAGATTCAGTTTGCTGCGTGGCGAATGGTTGGGGGAAGTTAGAGAGTAATATTTGCAAAACTCATGAATTTGAATCAATTCATTTGAAT
>NW_019522699.1:36521-38202 GCF_002814215.2 Seriola lalandi dorsalis | reverse complement strand
CCCCCCCCCCCCCCCTCTCTCTCCCTCTCTCTCTGGCTAATCACATGCTTGCTCATTCTCTTTAATGTCGTCTTAGTTCCTGATTAACTTAATGATAAAAGATACACTGATAACATCTTCAGTATTAGGAAGAGAAAATGTAATTACAATGCTCATTTAATCAATTATCCCCGCAGTTATGGTGCGAACATTACCATTCAGCCGTGTATTTGTTAATTTGTGGTGGTGGAAATGGTTTTTATCATGGCGGCGCACGCAGAGAGCGCTTCAGTTCGACTGGGAGGAAACGGATGGAAGTCGCTGCAATCATGATTCATCATTCGCAAAATACATGCAAATGATCATTAGTGCTTTACAGTTTAATGAAGAGGTTTGTTCCTCCTAATTTTTATCTTGAACAATGTTACTGCTTTAAATATGGGCCTGGGTCTCTTCAGCGCATGAGGACTATTTCCTCTGAGGGAGGGGGAAGTTTAAAGAGTTCATTATGTCATCTAGAAATACCCCTCACCTCCAGTGTCCTATAGGTTTCTGTAACCATGACCACCATCTCTCTCCATTCTGGAGCTTTCCTGAAGATCATGTGATATAAACAAAAGCTCCAGAACAGCCACTAAATGGACACTGAGATGGGATTGTTTTGTCTTCTGCTGCTTCCAGGGTGAAGAATGAACTTTTAAAATCATTTAACTTTGAAGACGAAAAGTTCATAAAGTGTCAGGAAAATAAAAGGAAATGCGAACATCTACTGTGCAAACGAAGAAACTGCTAAAGGTCATGTGTTGTCAGAGCAGATACTTAAAGACCTTGAGGTCAGATTGTTTGTCAATGTGACCAAGTATTTTTTACATTTTAGAGAATCAGTACGGAGGCCCTGAAGTGCCAAAAGGTCATACTTTTACCTTGTCCACATAAGATAAAAAATACCACCTTAAGGTACTCTGGGGGCTCTGTGATAATAATAATAATAATAATAATAAGAAGAAGAAGAATAAAAATCCTCTTTATCTCACACAGGCGGGTTTAAACGCATCATTTTTACTCAACCAATAATAAAATCAGCACAACGTGCACAGAACAAACAACAGAACGGTCCATGACTGCGATGCTGAACAAAGTGATTGTGTTTGTTCTACAGGACATTCTGCTTCGTGTTTGTTGTATTTATTATATATATATTAATATATTCCTGGGACATGAGGAGAGGCTGTATGACTCTCCTGTCACAGATGATCACTGTGACACTACAGCACTCTGCACAAAGTGATTCATTATTATTATCGATTATAAAAGATTCATTTTTGCAAAAGTAAAAACTGACGATTCCAACCAACATAAAATCTCTACCCCGCTTTAAACACCAGAGGTTCTGTATAAAAAGCATCTAAACATTTTAAATGTTTATTTTTTCACCACTGTGATAAAATATTAATGTGAGAAAACTATGAATGTGAAGGACACATCGTCTCCAGACACACCTGAACTCTAACAGTGTGTCTGTATAGAGACATCCCACTCTACAGCCCAACGGAGAGATGAAGATGGAGAGAACAGAGGGTGGAGGACGAGAACGAGGGCGAGAGAGCATGGTGGGCAAGATAGGAGGGAGAGAGAGAGAGAGAGAGATTATGATTCCAAAGCAGCGGACGGCATTTGTCTTCATTTGGTGTGACTGCCTTCA
>NW_019522699.1:31111-36018 GCF_002814215.2 Seriola lalandi dorsalis | reverse complement strand
ACACACACACACACACAAACACACATACACACACTATGTCGGAGGCGGTCCAGGACATGACATCTATTTTAAATATTTGGGAGATGAAGGAAGGTCAATGGACTACACACACACACACACGCACGCACGTGCACACACACACACGCACGTGCACACACACCCACACACACGGACACAGACAATTGCCTCAGTGAGCGGTGGGCTTTTTACCAGACATATTTCAGTCATCAAGTTTCCAGTGGGCGAATACTGTGTCTACAGGCTAGCTGTTAGCCCTGTTTCCAGTCTTTATGCTAAGCTAACCACATCCTGACTCCAGCTCTGTCCAGGTCCCATGTTTGATCCATCAGAAGATATAAAAACCATCTCAGTGTAGTTTTACATCTCCTCTCTCAGGCTTCTCTCTGATTTCAGGTAAAAACACTCAGAGAAACCAAATCCTGCAAGGTTTGGATGGTGGGTCCAGGTGGGCGGGGCTTGGTGACTGCTTTGTTGTGACATCACAAAGTTCCAGAAGTCCTGACGGCTGGTTTTAAGGCTCAGTTTCTGAATACAGGCTGTGTGCATTTCTCTGTGGACTGAGGCTTTGATACTTTCACAGTATTAATATAGAAGCTAGAGCTGATCTATAATCACACTACACATGGACACACACCTTTACACTGCAGGAGCTTTAACACACACATGAGATTCAACAGTGTGTGTTGTTAATTAGCCGACCTTTGCACCCTCCACTCCACAGTGAAACCAGACCAACATGTTTCTACCACAGAGATCTTCACTCGTGTCCTGCTTGACCTTCTCTCTCCGTCTCTTTCATCCTGATCTCGTTTCCACTTTAACAAATGCACTTGTATTGATGTTCAGTGTTTTTCTCTCTGTGTTCCAGTTATTAATCCATAAAGCAGCAGCTCTGTCTGTTTCCTCCCCATTAATGATTTCTCTGTGTATTTTTCTGCAGATAAAGTGCTCCCAGATTGAAAATGATTCCTTTTTTTCTAAATCTCATTACTATGATTCTTTTCCTCTTGTTTCTCCTCTTCATCGCTTTATGTTGCTTCTTTCATTTTTGGACATGCAGCTCCCATCCAATCAAATAAATCCTCTTCTGCCGTTCGATTTCAGTGTCCTCCTGCTGTTTTTATGTTATTTTCATTTGTGTTGATGCAGTTTTTCTTCTCAGACACGTGGAGTTTGATGCACACAGGCATACAAATGTAAAATCATGTCCACAGGCATGTGCACGCACAGACTCACAGGTATGCATGCAGGTGTAACATCACAATAAGACACACAGACACACACAGGTACAACAGCCGCATGGTAGCTGCTTCAGTTTCCCTTCTCTCCCCTCTAACCAGCTGATTTAGTGCTGAGGCACGTACTGGAGTGGAAAACAAACACCTCAAGCGGCAGCAGAGGCGGCGGCGGAGCGAGAGGTTATGTTTGACACGCCGCTAACTCTCAGGGTAAAAATTTAAAGAGACTGGGTTTACAGCAGGAATCCAACACCTGGAGGACACGAGCTTCTGTTCGTGAGCCTGACGAGAGTCCGGCAGCAGGAGACGCAAACACATCCTGGTGCAGTAAGCCCCACCCATCTGATGCTCCTCGCAGGACGAAACAAACACCACAACATGAAGGAGGGATCTCTCTTTGATAACTGAGATTTCATGTGAAAGAAAAACTGTGTTTTAAATTCAGGTGGAAGAACACGAGGAAACGACAACTCTGAGGTTGTTAAAGGGAAATATGAGTCACATGACTCACAAGCAGCTTGTTCATTGGACACAGGTTAGTGATCATCCTGATGGTATCTAGTGCAAACCAAACCAGACAAGACCGAATCAGAACCAGAACCAGAACCGGAACCAGAACCAGCACCGGAACCGGAAGCAAGACCAGACGGAACCAGAACCAAGACCAAGACCCCAACCAAACTAGACTAGAAACCAAACCACAAGAGACCAGGAGAAAAACCAGACCAGTGTGTGTGTGAAGCTAACACACTCTTTCCCATTCACTCCACACTGCTGGAAGCACACACACACACACACACACACACACACACACACACACACACACACACACACACACACACACACACACACAGTGAAAATTAGAGAGAAACAAAATGAGGGAGAAACATGGGAAGAGAGACTACAGGGTGAGAGACAGAGAGAGAGAGAGGGAGAGAGAGAGACAGAGAGAGAGACAGAGGGAGGGAGAGAGAGGGGGAGAGAGAGAGAGAGAGAGAGAGAGAGAGAGAGAGAGAGAGAGAGAGAGAGAGAGAGAGGGCAAACGAGAGCCAAAATCATGGAGGCGTTTCCTGTTTGATTAGAGCAGATTTCTCTGTTGGATTGTAGTGATTATGGAGGGTGACAGAGCCAGGTGACGGAGACATGCCAGCCGTCACACACACACACACACACACACACACACACACACTAATAAATGTGTTCATGACACTGTAACACACACACACACCTCTGCAGACTTGTTAACGTGAACATGGCACATGTTTCTCGTCCTGTCTGCGTCCGACCTGGGATTTTATGACACCGAACATCACAGCGACGCCCGGACGACCAAACATGGCGACAGAAAAACAATCAGCACAAAAAGACGATGTGAATGGAATCATGTGGAAACATGAAGAAACGGCAGATGAGATGAGGCGCTGGGAGCAGACACAGCAGGACGCCGCACATCATCATCATCATCGTCTGTTTCTTTAAAACTCGCTGCTGAGAATCAAGTCTCCGTCTTCCACAGGCCTGAGCCTCCAACTTCAGATTCTGACTCACAACAAACTGAAATATGTCCGTAGCATCGCGGCTTAATATTGTGTCAAGTCATAATAATAATAATAGTCATAAACTTTATTTGTAGAGCGCCTTTCATACAAGACATGACCTGCTCCAAGAGCTTCACATGACATGAACATGAAACCAACACAAACACATGAAGAACTAAAATGAAAAACAATTAAAACATTCATGTAAAATGAGATTAAATAATGAATCAAATAATCAATATTAGAGAAAAAGACGTTTAAAAGAAGAGCTGAACACTCGTTTTTCCACTTTGACGAGATTTTTCTTAATGTAAATCAGGAAACCATTTTAATTTCAGCTACATGTTATTGAACCCTGAAGCAGAAAAAGGGAAAGTATAGATATCAACGTCCAGACCTGGTCTGTTCTTATTGTTTTCTGTTCATATTTAATACATGTAACAGTTAAATACAGTCAGTCTCCTCCAGCGTTGAAGTGACCAATCACATTTACTCAAGTCCTGTTCTTCAGAAGGTTCTTTCACTCTATTTTCATTTCATCCTTCTTTATACTTTGACTCGACGACTTTCATCCACACAAACACAAACGCTGCTCTCTCAGGAAACATGCCGCCGTGTTTCCCCTCTGAACCTTCAGCTCAGTAACTGGCTGCGGCTCAAAGACGGAAAAACGTTTCACAAAAGGAAATAAATTCAGATTCATGAGGCAGAAGTGTCTTTTTATTCTTCTTTCCTCCTCCATGAATCATCTCATGACCCCTCAGATTAATCTGGTGTCCCCTCGGAGGGGCCCGTCCCTTAGGTTGGGAACCACTGGACTAAAGAAGATAATTGTATATAAAGTTGTTTTTTTGGTAGCTACACAACCAAAAGAGAGGATGAAAGAAAAGAAGAAGAGAAAGGAAGTGGAGAGGAAACGACAAAATAAAAGCCTCTCAGAGAGAAAGACAGAGAAGAAAAGAGAAAATCCCCTGTCGTCTCTGTGACAGTAAAACCATTAATCCACATGCTCACAACCTTATAATGAAATTATTCTACAGAATCCGCTTTCACTCTCCGTCTGAGAGTGTGTGTGTGTGTGTGTGTGTGTGTGAGAGAGAGAGTGTGGGAATGAGTGTGTGAGCAGATTAATTTGGCAGGGGGTGAGGATTCGCTCTATCCTGCATCTGGAGAGGAGGGAGGGTTTTACATCTCAACCCTCCCTGTTCAGCTCAGCGTTACTAACACACACGCACGCACACACACACACACACACACACACACACACACACACACACACACACACACACACAGAGAGAGAGAGAGAACAAAGCGACAGAAGGACAGAGATATAATCTGTTCGTCTTTTCATTGATGCCGTTTGTTCAATTGTCACTTTGGCTTTCTAGTGATCCTGTTTCCTTTGATCTCTCTCTCTCTCTCTCTCTTTCACACACACACACACACACACACACACACACACACACACACACACACGTGTATGTCCATATTGAGCTGACTAAATAATAATAAACAGTGTTTAACATGAAAACACAGATTTTCTTGGGTTAACAAACAGACTTTTGGCTGCAAGTGGATACAGTGAAATTTGTTCCGTCCCTCTCTCTCTCTGTCTCTCTCTCTCTCCCCCCTTCTCACTCTCTCTCTCCCCCTTCTCGCCCTCTCCCTCCCCCCTTCTGTCTCTCTCTCTCCCCCCTTCTCTCTCTCACTGAGCATGTTGAAATTCAGTCCATCTCTCAAGGTTGCTAACTCTCGCTCTCTCTCCCTCCCCCCTTCTCTCTCTCTCCCTCCCTCCCCCCTTCTGTCTCTCTCTCTCTCTCCCTCCCCCTTCTCCCTCTCTCTCCCTCCCCCCTTCTCTCTCTCTTTCACTGAGCATGTTGAAATTCAGTCCATCTCTCAAGGTTGTTAACTCACTCTCTCTCTCTCTCTCTCTCTCTCTCTCTCTTTTACATCAGCATCACGTCGGCCAGAGATGGGGTCAAAGTTCACGGCGATCTGCCTGCCTCTGTGGTCGTCCCACCGGACAGCTTGATTGACAGCAATCAGGACTAACCCCCCCCCACCCCCCCACCCCACCTGTCAAGACAAAGTGGCTGATTGTGTGTGTGTG
>NW_019522699.1:19555-30607 GCF_002814215.2 Seriola lalandi dorsalis | reverse complement strand
AAAAGAAAAAAAACCTCCCATAATCCCCCAGTCCAGCCTCTCACCAGACGCTGTCAGGAGGGCAGCGTCGCGCCGCCATTAGCATGAGAGCGTGTTTGTTTAAAGAGCCGTCCCGCCTATAAAATCAAACAATTAGAGATGCAGACAAGCCTCGGCCTATTGACTGCATAAATAATGAGGCTGCACTCGTCTGTTCCCTCCGTCCTCCTCTTTTCTTTTCCCGCCTTTCGCTCTCTGGACACTTCGTTTATTGGTTCAGACCTCTTCCCTCCCTCCTTCTCTCCGCAGTTATTCCCACTGCTAATGAACCTGCCGGACCTCACAGGAAGTCAGAGAGGGGGGTTATGGGTAATCAGGATGCGAGGCTCGACGCTCACCACCGTGACCTTTAGTCTCGCCGCTGCCGGGTCACGCCGGGCCTCTGGAGTCATCTGGGCATGCAGGCTGAAACCCACAGCTTAGTGTGTGTGTGTGTGTGTGTGTGTGTGTGTGTGTGTGTCTCTTTTGAATATGCAGGTCTTAAAAATTCATCTCAAGGCCTGGAAGTTCAATGCTCAGACACGGAGTGAAATATATCTGAAATACTGCGTCTGACACGTGCCTGTATGTGTGTGTGTGTGTGTGTGTGTGTGTGTGTGTGTGTGTGTGTGTGTGAGAGTGTGTGTGTGTGAGAGTGTGTGTGAGCGTGTGTGAGTTAATCTGAGCTAAATGAAGACGTTCTCTCCCTCTCTTCATTTCACTCGTCGTCAGATTTTCTTTACATACATTGATCAGATATTTCACACGTGCGTTCGTCCAATAGAAATTCTTCTTTCTCGTTAATTGAGCAGCGAGCGTGTCAGGTGATCCGAGCGTCTCTCCGCTCGTCTCCCTCAGGTCACATTCGTACAGTGAAGGGCGATCCACGCTGCCGGTGTTTTCTGAAGCACCTCTCCAGTGTTTTCAGCTCCATTTAAACGTGATTTAAAACGTCTGGTATCCAGCTGACATACAGACGAGATCTAAGACACTAAGACTCACACTCACACACACACGTGGTCCAGTCTGTGTTTGATGTCCTGGATGCAGATCAGGGTGGTGGCAATGAGCCCCAAGCTGTTTGGCAGCTGACGAAAACACCAGAAGAAGAAGGAGTTGTGCCCTTTAGCCATCTAGCTAACAGCTATCCATGAACACGTGGATGAATCATATTCATGCCCTCACAGATCATTCAGGACCCATCATCTCTGTATAATAATACAACAAGCAAAGTAACGGCTTCATTAATTAATTAATAACCAGCTACAAGACAGAGCCGACCTGAACGCAGCAGCAGAAAGACTTTTCTGACCATGTGAATGTGTAAATGTGAATGTCATGTCTGTCTGCTTCACTGTACTGCCTCTCATCTGTTTACCTGTCTCACCTTCAGACACATGCCATCACTTCCTGTTCACAAACCTCCGCAGTAATATTCCCATAATCCACCGAGGGCGGCCGAGCCGTCCTGTCATCCCTCTGTCCTCTCACGTCTCCACGTCTAATTTTTACCTACGCTGACACTCATTGGCTGACAGTTTGATTGACGGGCTGACAGGAAACGGTGTCGTATCTGTGCGGCGTCGCTGTCGTCTTTAATTTCCCCCTCATCGCCGTGACAACACACGGGCACCTTACATCTGTTTTACAGGCGGCAGAGCGACGGCGTCAGTGAACAGCTGCAGGTGAAGGACTCAAAGCCACTGACACTGAAGCAGAGTGACTGATGCTCGGTCTTTACTCTGAAGATCATTCAAATAATTAATTATCAATTATCATTAAAGCTGTTGATTCATAACTTTTTTGTTCAAATATTTTCACAACTGTGATTTTTGGGTCTAAATCCACAGTTAAAGTAAAAAGAGACGGACTGCAGGACAGGAAGTGGACAATCAAATTAAGTTTCTTCTTCATGGACGTGAACCCACTGAGACACCAGAATGACAAACTGTGAGTCTTTACGGACACAGAAATATAAAACCTGTAAAGTATTCATTTTGTCATGTATGTATGTGTCGATTCTGAATATTTCATTTACTGTAATTTTCTGTGGATCAAAACAAAAAGGAAAGATGGTTTGGAACAGCAGCTGGATTATCCAGAGGTGTCCTCGTAAAAACCACCAATGGAACGTCTCCATGATTAAAGTCACACATTTCTCTGGTTTGAAAATTAATGCAAATATTTGATGATGTAAGAACTCAACTCAACAACATATAGAATAGAGGTCGAGTTGTTTTAATGTGGAAACGTTACAGATTATAACTTTACATTAAAATTCTGCTGATAAAAAACTGACGAGCAGTTTGTAGATTCGTGTTTTCATTTTGGACAGAAAGTGATTTTGTTAAATCGTTTCTAACAAGAGTTTGACAAGGCGACTAATCTTCACCTGCAGTTTTACTGATATGATTCAATGTGAAAAATGTTTAAATGTACATGAACAGTCGCACTGGGCAGGTGTGTGTCTGTGTGATCTATCACCTCCATGTCCTGAGTGAGTGATGCTATGTGTGTGTGTGTGTGTGTGTGTGTGTGTGTGTGTGTGTGTGTGTGTGTGTGTGTGTGTGTTATGGATGAGAGCGTCTGAACAACAGTTGAGGTGTTACCATAAACCATCTATTAAACCAGGGCGGGGCACATCAGCTGCCATCACTCTGAGCGGCCGTGTGTGTGTGTGTGTGTGTGTGTGTGTGTGTGTGTGGGTTGAAGTGTTGATCCATAAGAAGATATAAAATTGGAGGAGCTTGAACCATTGAATCAGACACAGTGACCTGATGTAGTGGGTGTGACGTGTGTTTTGTTACTGAGCTGTTAACTGTTAAACTCCTGCAGCGTCACCAGTGAGTCACTAATCGCTTCACTGTGACAAACAGCGTCTCTGTTGTTGCTGCTCACAGGCCTGGACAAACCTCTCCCACCAATCAGCTGATTTATGCAGGAAGATAAATGAAAGTGCAGCTCGGGCATAAAAGTGTCGGGTTTAAAGCAACTTAACTTCCCGCACACACAGACAGTAAACAGAGTGAAGACGACGTGCAGTAACTACAGCAGGAAGTAAAGACCACTGAGCTGCAACAAGTGCAGTTTGTAAAATAAAAGGATTGTGTATCTCCTGTTTTCCCTTTATAGAGAGGTGGAAATGAAACTATATCCACCCCCATAAAAAACAAACTCACAACATATTAACTTCACTATTAGAGGCACAGAAGAAATAGAAATATAACCTTGTAAATGTTTCCTCCAAAATAAAACTCTGCTGAACTTCCTAAACCTGTTTCCACTTTCTTCTTCTTTGTCTCGTCACTTTCTGACTTTCACACGGTGTCGTTTTCTTCATCAATCACTTTGGACTAACACACACAGTTTACTTTATCCCCCCTCCCCTCCCTGTATTTAATTAGCACCCGTCTGTCCGCCGTCTCTTCATCTTCAAACACCACATGGTGTCTTTAAAAACACCAAACACCAATCTGCTCTTTAAAGTCCAAAAAACATCACAACACTTTCACTTCCTCAGCAACAACTAAACTTCCTGACCTGCACAACTTCACGGAGCAGTCAGCTGAGCCGCCAGGATGACACCACCCTGCAACTGATTTCTTCTTTGCTTTAACTTCCCAAATCCAAACACAGCCAAACATCTGGCTGTCTGCAGGAGTAGATGCTGTTCTTTCCCAGGCCGAGGAGCTCACAGTCACGTTGGCTGGAGCGAATCAGCAGGGCCGGCCCTATAATGTCACAGAGCCGCTCTGGTTTCCCGCCTGCTCAGGAACTGCAGGGAAGAGGAGGAGAACTTCCAATACACTGAGCCTCGCCTCCATTACAGCAGATAAACTACTTTGATTCCATGTATCATTATCACGAAAGGAGGCAGAAGAGGAACTGAACATAAGACACAGCGAGCAGAGAGAGGGAGGGAGAGAGAGGGAAGTCATCGGTAACGAGGCTTCGTACTAACGACTATGACCAACTCTACATCAGAGGGAGTCAGACATAAAGAGACCTGCCTCTGATAGAAGTCTGTGACGTTCGGGAAATAAAGACTAAACTACAGTGGATCCAGACGGAGGCTGAGCTCTGTGTCAGAGAGCAAATAAGACAGATAGTGGTTCACCTGGTGGAACACCTGGTGGAGTGTGTGACATTTAGGCTTGGTCTTTGACCCGGCAGCCCAGGTTCAAGTCCGACCTGTGGCCCTCTGCTGTGTGTCATCCTCTCTCTCTCTCTCTCTCTCTCTGACTGTAATAAAGGCAAAAGCCTGAAAAATACAACTTAAAACAGAAAGAGAAAGACGTTGAGTCTGTTCTAACTTCCTCTCTGATCATGTCTCAGTAAATCCAGCTGGAATCAAGCTCAGTCTTTGTCTTTACATGTTTTCTGATTGTTTTCACAGTTATAAAATCAGGATTTGACCAGAGGCGGTCCACACATGGATATATATATAAACACACACACACACAAAACATTTTCTATCTGATGATGATAAAAATCAAACTCCAGGCTTCAGCACACACCTTCAGAGAGCCCTCCCCCCACCCCAAAGATCTCTATTGATGACTAATAAAGTTCATGCAAATACAAGCTCCACACATTCACCGTCACTAACACACACACACAGAGGGGAGTACACATGGAGCTTTACATCCTGTTTAATGACTGTTCCCTCTCCCTCCCTCTCTCTCTCTTCATTAAGCATTATCAACCTCTCTGGCCTAATCTCTCTGAAATTAGTGTCTGGTCTCTACCACCTAAGTGACTGGCTGGCATTCATTAGCGCTGCGTTTTAGCCAAATCAATCACGCCGCGCCCCGTCCGCCATGCTTTCTTAAAATGTCATCCTCAAACTTCTCACAATCAATTAAGCGGGAGATTAATGAGGCCAATTTGCCGCCAACACGTCGACCTTCCTTCTCTGCTGAAAAGGCCTGGTTGTGTGTGCATGCGCGCACACACACACACACACACACACACACACACACACACACACACACACACACACACACACACAATGACGTAGATACACTCCTGGAGTAATACGTGTACATAGAGGAAGGCTGATACACACACAAACATACACAGATGTTCATCGCATCACTTCCTGTATAAACCATGTTCAGACGCAACATGTGACAGCGACTAAACATGCTCGTTAAACTGACAGACACGTCGACTTCCTGTCTGATGACAGATTTAAAGGGAAAAAAGTAGGAAGCTAAAATACAATGAAATGATCTGTGTTCAGTTTGTTATAATGTTAAATCATATAATAACATCAGTGTTTATGTCTATTTTATATGTAGCTATAATAAGCACTCACCTTCATTGATCTAATAATGTCTTCATTGCCTTCATTGATCTAACATTGATTCATTCATGTGCAGCTGAGTCAACATGTGGCTTCAACGTCTCTAACAAGTTTATTAATAAAACAAGCAAAACTTTATTTATAACGCATATTTCATTGATTCCAGGTGGAAGCACGACGTGCAGCACAAAGCATGAATTATCAAGGAAGTTTCAACCATAATAACTATGTGGAGAGTGTAAAGAAAAATACCTTTAACACCAATTAAAAACATATGAATGATACGTATGAATAAAATAATTAAGACCAACAATCAGTGTGTAAAATAAAACTAATACAAGGCAGGAATAAAATGTGATTAATAAACTGATTAATAGTCCAATGAGAATAACACATATCAAACTAATAAAAAACATAAAGTAAAATAAAAGAGTAAATTTAGAGCAGCAAACGTGCAAAGCACGGATAAATGTAAAGTTTTCAGCACTTCACAACCGACACAAACATGAAGAAGAACGGATCAGTGATGAATCATGAATCTGTCTCTCTGAAGCTGCAGCGTCTCCATCCTGCACTGACTGAACTTCACACACACACACACACACACACACACACACACACACACACACACACAAACACCTTCCCTCATCCAGGTGAGCGGGGGCCCACATTGTTTGTGTCACTTCCAATCTCGCAGCTGCCTCAATCTGCCTCGGGATCTGCCTCATATGGTTGTCATAGCAACTCTCCAGGGATTATAACAAGGTATTATGGGATGTCTAGTGTCTCGAGCTGCAGCACACACACACACACACACAGGGCGGTGATGCTCAGCACAGCGTGAGCGGATGCGTGGCGGCGGCTCAGCTGCTCTCCGCTTGTTCCCGCCTCATGTTAACACTCACACACGACAACATGATGTGCAGAGCGGCGGAAGAGGAGAACTGGTTGTCACGGCGACATGCCCCGCTCTGTGTGCAGGATTAAAGCGACAGATAAAGAAAGATTGCAAAACAAGGACTTGTGATAGATACGGCTGTAGGCGGAGCTAACGCTCGACACCCGGCCCTGCCGGGTTCAGCTCGGGAACAGCGCCCTCTAGCTGCCAGTGTAACAGTCATTAAGTGGTCAGGCTGTTTCAGACCATCTCCGCTGATGACTGCCAGCCTCGTGAAACGCTCTGTACTGATGTTCGAGCCTCGAAACTTTACTCAACACTCTGACAACACATGAGAGGAAACCACCAGGTTCAGCCACTGCTGTCTGAAGTAACAACAGATGGAGAGTTTCTGCTCTGAGCAGCGAGAACGTCTGTGACGGTGGAAACAAAAGAGAACAAGAAGGTGAGTTTTAAAGCTCCATGTTTCTTCTTCTTCTGTATTTTATTTGAAGTGTTGATCCATCAGAAGATATAAAAACCATCTCAGTGTAGTTTTACATCTCCTCTCTCAGGCTTCTCTCTGCAGCTCTAGTAACAACAGGTCAGTGAGCCAATCAGAACAGAGGAGGCTCTGGGCCTCTCTTCTGATTGGCTGACTGTTTTCTGGGTGATCCAATAAAAATAAAGCAGATTTCAGGTAAAAACACTGAGAGAAACCAAATCCTGCAAGGTTTGGATGGTGGGTCCAGGTGGGCGGGGCTTGGTGACTGCTTTGTTGTGACATCACAAAGTTCCAGAAGTCCTGACGGCTGGTTTTAAGGCTCAGTTTCTGAATACAGGCTGTGTGCATTTCTCTGTGGACTGAGGCTTTGATACTTTCACAGTATTAATATAGAACCTAGAGCTGATCTATAATCTATAATCACACTACACATGGACACAGACCTTTACACTGGAGGAACTTTAAACATGTAGTTGAGTCAGAGGCTCCATCACTGAGTTCTTTACAAATAAGAAATGTACATGAAGTTGATAAAAAGCAAAAACCACCTGCCTAAATTAAAGAAGGAAGCTGTGGTGGGACGGTCAGGAGGTAAGTGTTAGATTTTTTTTAACAGTGTGTTTCAGTTCGTCTCTTCAGCTGCAGGATTTTCTCCTGTCAGGATTCTTCAAGATGATAAAAGGATGAAAAAAATACAAGGAGATTATAAAAGTGTGGATTTCTACACTGCACAGGCTCACTGGTGTCAGCCAGATTATAATAATAATCAGGTGTAACTGAGACACACACACACACGCACACGCACAAACACACACACACGACTTCCAGGTTTAAAAATGCACAAACAAAAAACAGAACAGCAGCACTTTTGTAGGTTTACAAAATAATCTCAGTAATATGTGCACACTTATAAATAGTGTATATAACACACACACACACACACACACACACACACACACACAGATTACCAGCCTCTATCAGATGTGGTATCACGTCAGCCTGGTTGTGATGTTAAAAGCTCAGCCTTTGGGCTGTATGTTAAACAGATAAGGAGTGGAGCATTTTAGGGATTAAAACTACAAGACACACACACACACACACACACACACACACACACACACAATCCTGAGGGAGTGAACAGCGATAACCCAGTCATTATCATACTTTCATAATTCCATTTAATAATTCAGCTTAGCCGTGGCAGCAGCTGGATGTTGAGGAATAATTGAAGTCGGCTGTGGTGAGAAATCAGAGGGTGAATTATGAGGAATCACTGCGCTAATAATTTAAAGGTATATTATGAGGAATAATTTAGCCTCAGAAAAGCTCAAAGGCAAATCATCAGAAATAATTCAGATAACAAAATGGAGCGTAATCCTCGCTCGCTCTGTCTGACTGGGTCTGGATCGGATCCCGGACTCAGGACAGGAAACAGAGACACGGAGAATGACCCAGAATTCATAATCATTCATTAAGTCTGGACCTGGCACCATGATGAGGCAGTGAAGCTTCATTACAACAGGATACTCCTTGAATCCCTCCCACTACAGAGGCAGGGAACGGAAGGTTTGTCCTGAAGGTGGCGCCAGAGAAAAGAAACGTTTTATTACCTAAATCAAAGCGGGTTATCTCCTGTACGGTGGCCTGCTTAGGACATGTCATGCTCAGCTCTTCACCGTCTGACCGACCTCAACATTCATCAGTCTGAGCTGAATGCTAGCACGTTACCATGCTAACATTAGCTCATCAGTGTGCATACAGTGCAGGTACAAAAACTGCGTGGTTTAGGAAAAAAATCATTGTTTAGGTTACAACAAGCACTTTGTCGTCATGGTAACAAGCGGTTAAGGTTGTGGTTTGGGTTGATATGAATACTTTGTTGAGGTTAGAGGACCGTGGTTGTCATGGTTACAGTAAGGTTAAGGTTGTGTCTCATTTAAAATGGACACCAGTAAAAAGTAGTAACAGTAAACATGCAAATAAAAAACAATGCTAACATGTAGTAATTAGCATTTCATCATGCTAATCTCATGATGTTATTGTGCTCAACAACTCCTCCAATGACCTGATGCGACAGTTGTCATGGTTACCATAATAAACATGCAACTGTACCACTATCCTGTGTCACATTCATCCATCCACCACCTCCTCCTGACGTGGACTCTGTCTCTTTATTCTACATCACCGACACTTTCCCCTTCGCTCCTGTCGTCATCACTACGACCACTAGATGTAGCCTAGCAACAAAACCTGACTATGATGTCATAACCACCTGCTGACAGACGAGCTGGGGGCTCGTCTCTTACAGGACGACAGACTCATTGTCCTACATGAGCATCAATCTGCTTCAATCTGCAACCTCAACCTGAACCAGCTTCTCTGGGAATCAGTCGAACATCCTGAGAGATTGTGAGTGAGTGTGTGTGTGTGTGTGTGTGTGTGTGTGTGTGTGTGTGTGTGTGTGTGTGTGTGTGTGTGTGTTGTTGTACAGTACATTGATTCTGCATCATGTTGAGTGGCTGAATGATGCAACAGTGCAACAACAACTGGAAATTATTTATCAGAAACCCAAGACTGGATCATTTGTGTCTGTGTGTGTGTGTGTGTGTGTGTGTGTGTGTGTGTGCGTGTGCGTGTGCGTCAAGCTTGTCGTTGTTCATCGATGTGTGAGCCTGCACACACACACTCTATCCACATGCATTTCCCGCCTCATTTCCGAGTGTGCGTTCACAGAGTCAGACGGTTTCAGCCGTGAACAGATCCTACCTGTAAAATGTGGCTGCCCAGGTGAGGTTCGAAGATCTCTGAGGCAATGGCGCTGGGACTCCTCCTCCGCTGGGTACCGATAGCTAAACACACGCACACACATACACACAAATGCACATACACACACACACACACACAAGGAGAGAAAAAGCACAGGACAGGACAGAAGGAGACCGGTGAGACTCAGACACATTGATACGAGCAAAGCTACACACACACACACAAAAATACATATTCTCACACACACACACACACACAAACACACACACACACACACACACACACACACACAAAAACACACTCACTTTTATACAGCCTAGCGTGACAAACACACATGGCACAGGACAAGAGGAACCAGTGAGGTCAGCTCTGCAGAACAGTGTGGAACAGTGCAACAGGTTAGCATCGTTAGCGCTCCTCATTGAAACCAATGACAACAGTTAGCCAAATCCGTCGGGGTCACGCGAGGAGCTAACGATGCTAACAGTGAAGAAACTAACAAACATTCAAAATCACCTCTTCAACAAGAGCATGAAATCAGACGCTTCTCGTCTGCAGGAAGGAAAGTTTCACATTTTGTGCGACATTGTGAAACAGCGTCTCAGGAAATCAGCTGTTAGTGATCATCGAAACACAGAATCAAACAGTCGCTCCAGCATCATTACATTACATTTCACTACACTACATTACAGGTGAATGGAAGCAGCAACTCCAGCAGGTCAACAGGAAGTGCTGCAGCCTCCCCCTGCGTCCTGTTGTCTCCCCGATCTCCCGCCAAGAACCCTGTGTCTTCTGATGTCTTCATGGTTCTTGGCGGGAGATCGGGGAGACAACAGGACGCAGGGGGAGGCTTCGGCTGCAGCACTTCCTGTTGTCTGAGAGGTTCTGCTCGCCACGCCTTCCTCACGTTAAGAGATTCAGCCAATGTAAAAGCAAACGACTCGCTGAGAGACGACGAGGCTGAAGCTGAGGACTCGTCAGACAGGTCTGCCCCTCAGTGACAGAGAGGACGAGAGAGGGCATCTCTCTCTCCCTCTGGCTCTCTCTCTCCATTTTATTATTCTCAACTTTCTATCCATCACTGTTCATCTCTGGAGAGAGAGAGAGAGAGAGAGAGACAGACAAGAGAAAACGAGAGAGAGAAACGGTTTATAGCTTTCTAAAATTTCACCCTGAGGGCAAAACTCTCTCTAAAGACAGAAACTGAAAGTACAACAGCCAGAGAGAGAAAGGGGGGGGGGGAGAGAGAGAGACAGAGAGAGGGAGAGACAAAGAGAGGGAGAGAGACAGAGAGAGGGAGAGAGACAGAGAGGGAGAGAGAGAGAGGGAGAGAGAGAGAGGGAGAGAGAGAGAGGGAGAGAGACAGAGAGAGGGAGAGAGACAGAGAGAGGGAGAGAGACAGAGAGAGAGACAGAGAGAGAGAGAGGGAGGGAGAGAGAGGGAGGGAGAGAGAGAGAGACAGAGAGAGGGAGAGAGACAGAGAGAGAGACAGAGAGAGAGAGAGGGAGGGAGAGAGAGAGGGAGAGAGACAGAGACAGAGAGAGAGACAGAGAGAGAGAGAGGGAGGGAGAGAGACAG
>NW_019522699.1:17191-19399 GCF_002814215.2 Seriola lalandi dorsalis | reverse complement strand
GGGGGGGTGTGCCCTCAGGTTAAACTGTCTCTCTCTTCCAAAGGAAAGAAGACAAAGACTCTCTGGCTGGAGAGTTTGAATTTTAAACCGTTACTAAAACACATACGGCTTCATTCAAACACAGAAATAGGTCAAACTGAGAAAGACAGACAGAGAGACAGATAGACAGACAGAGACAGACAGACAGACAGAGACACAGACAGACAGAGGGACAGACAGACAGAGAGACAGGCAGACACACAGAGAGACAGAGAGAGAGACAGACAGACAGACAGACAGAGAGAGACAGACAGACAGACAGACAGAGACACAGACAGACAGAGGGACAGACAGACAGAGAGATGGACAGACAGAGAGACAGACAGAGAGAGAGACAGGCAGACAGACAGAAAGACAGAGAGAGAGACAGACAGAATGACAGAGAGAGAGAGACAGACAGAGAGACAGACAGAAAGACAGAGAGAGAGACAGACAGAATGACACAGAGAGAGAGAGACAGGCAGACAGAGAGAAAGACAGACAGACAGAGAGACAGACAGAGACAGTGGGGTATTAAAACTCACTAAAAGAGAGATTTTTCTGCCCTGAGGTAATTTTCTCCTCTCTACACAAGCTCCGTCCTCGTCTCCCTGCAGACCTCATTACACCAAATTTACACACACACACACACACACACACACACACACACACACACACACACACACACACACACACCCTGCTGTCGTTTTTTCGGGGCTAATGTAGTTGAATTAGGCTCAATTAATGATGTAATGAAATGCCCTTGTGAACGAGAGACTTTAAAAAGGGGGTGAGGAGAGAAAAGACAAAAGAGGGGGAGGAGGAGGAGGAGGAGGAGGAGGAGGAGGGGTGACTGAGCTGAGGGAGGAAGGAGCTCAGTCTTATATTGTGGGGGGGTGGTTATGATGATGATGATGATGAAAAGGAAGTGGACTAACATGAAGAGGAGAAGGTCAGAACGACGTGAAGAAGAGGAGGACAAAGGAGGGGTGAGGACTTTGAGGGAGACGAAGATGGGGAAGAAACACTGAGATGTTAAAACCTGGGGGGGAGGAGGGAGAGGGGCTGAGGAACAAGGAGGTAGGAGGCAGATGAGGATATGAGGAAGAGGAATATGAGGAGGTCAGAGGAGGTGGGGAACAGCTGGGTGAGGAGGAAGATGAAGAGCAAGAAATAAGAAGAGGAAATGGAGGAGGAGGACGAGGATAGATGAGAATGAAGAGGAGGAGGAGGAAGGAGGTGAAGAAGAAGATCCTGTCTGTAAGGTGTGTGTGTGTAGCTGCTGCAGGAGGGTTGGATTAAAGGAGTAAAGGACAGACACCTGACTGATGGAGGTAGAGAGGACCAAGTGTGTGTGTGTGTGTGTGGGGGGGGTACAGTACAGGTACATTGCCAATTCAATTAGTGGTAGGTGTAAGAACACTGGTGAGGGCGGGCGAGAGAGGGGGGGTGAGAGAGAGGGGGGCAAAGGACTTCAGGGATGGAGAGAGAGAAGGATGAGGGGAGGACTGAAGGGAAGAAACAGCAACAGGTTAAGAGGGGGAGGAATAGAAAAGGGGAGGGGGGGGGTTCTGTAAACATGTTGATTTCTGCTGTAAAGTTGGACATTTTAACATGGGAGTCTATGGGGACTGACTCACTGTTGGAGCCAGACTCTAGTGGTCACCAGAGGAACTGCAGCTCTCAGCTCTGGAGGTCGATGTGGTTCAACATGTGACAAACAAACGCTGCCTCCAAAATATCCCAAACATCCTCTTATCAAATGTTTCCTGAAAGATACAATTAAAGAAATGAAGACAGAAATATTTCAGTCTCCAGGAGCGAGTGATGGAGTGAAGAGGAAGAGGGGAGGAAGAGGGGAGGAAGAGGGGAGGACGGGGGAGAACGTAGAGATGTAGGGGAGGAGGGAAGAACGAAAGGAAAGATAGAAGAGGAGGGAAAGAGGGCTTTTTACAAAATGGCTGAATGATGCACTGTTAATCTCTCACACACACACACACACACACACACACACACACACACACACACACACACACACACACACACACACACGCTCAGCCTCCCCAGGCTGTTTAAAAAGTCATCAGCAGAGGAGACATTTGTTTTAATTAGTATCTTTTTAAAGGCGTCTTTCAACCACTTTAACTTTTCATGACCGGTTCTGCTTAATAACGCCCCCCCCCCCCCCCC
>NW_019522699.1:4871-16867 GCF_002814215.2 Seriola lalandi dorsalis | reverse complement strand
AATCTGTGTTTCATATCTGAGTTCAGGTGAAATACAGACACTGAATCTTACAGTTATTATATATAGGTATTATATATATATATATATATACTGTATATAGGTAAATACTGTCAAAATAAAACAAACCATCACCTCTCATTAACAAACTGATCTGTGCAGCAGAGACATGCTCATTTACACCTTTACAGGTGTGTAACAGTGAAGACCTGTGGCATGAGGCCGACTGAGGTGTGACAGAGCAGCTCACAGCTGGTCACACAGATAATGATCACTGAGGTTCTGATTGGACTGATTACTGGTTCTGTGTGTTCGGGTTTGAACAGAGAAGCATCCACTTGTTTTCTTGCAGATTTCTCTCTTGAATCTGTTTTGAATCTTTGTCACTTTCACATGTTGCTTTAAACGTCGTAACTGATTCTAGTTATTGATTATTCTGTAAAGCAAAACACTGCTTTACACAAAGACCATGAACACGAACACACACACACACACACACACCTGCTGTCTCACTTCAGTTATGTCTTCATTCTGTCTTCTCTTTGCTGTTTATTCATTGCTTTGCTCTCTCTCTCTCTCTCTCTTACCCTCACACACACACACACACACACACACACACACACACGCAGAGCTTCCTGTGTATAATCATCTCTGCTGTCTCTCCACTTGGCTGAGTGCCAGCTGGTGTGTGTTAGAGTCAAGGACAAGCGAGGACAGAGGGGGGGGGCAGACAGAGAGAGAGAGAGGGGGAGAGAGAGAGAGAGAGAGAGAGGGGGAGAGAGTGACAACACAGAGAAAGAAAAATGAGGCAGGAGGAGGACGGGGAGACAGATGAAGGGATGGACAGAGAGATGAATAAATGGAAGTGATGGTGAAATAAAAATGGAGGACATGAAGACAGAGACAGAGGAAGAAAAGAAAATGTGTGTTGGGAGAAAACAGAGAGATTTCACTTAATCATAAACCTGGACAGAAGTTTCACTAGTTTTAATTTAGTTTGTTTTTAATTAACTGAGAAAAGTTCAATTTCCCCGCCCTGGACGTAATAGAGGAGGAAACCACAGACTCTGACTCAGATGTGTATAAGAGACAGATGCTAACCGCTCGCTACTTTCTGAGTGGAGACGAACTTCGCAGGCGACACCGTCTCTTTTAATGATGCTACAAACATGTTGTTCATTAGCATGTGGCTAAAACATCAAGACTGAACTTATAAGTAAATCAATCATTGATGTATTGATTGTATTTACGTCCTTATTAAAGCTGATTTCACTCCAAGAGAATAAAGACGAGACCATAAGAAACATCTAATAATCTAATTTACAGATGTTGATGTTCAGCAGCTGCAGCATCATCACTCTGTCGCTCTGTATCATATGTTCTTAAAGGAAATGAGAGAATTCAGATTTCAGTTTGAGAGAGACACAGCAACACAAACAGGGGCCCTTATATTGGTGTCCTGCAGGAATGTGTGTGTGTGTGTGTGTGTGTGTGTGTGTGTGTGTGTGTGTGTGTGTGTGTGAATCCACAACCCTGTGAGATTTGAAGCTTCTCTTGTGTCTGAGTTTGTCAGAGTACATGATCGGCTTCTCTCTCTATCCCTCCCTCCCTCCTCTCTCCCACACACACACACACACACACACACACACACACACACACACACACACACACACACACACACACACACACACAGTGTAATTAGGTAGGGGCCCTGACGCCCCAGTGGTGAACTGAACAAGCCCCTGAATACCCACACTGGGAGCGGCTGAACACCATAATACATGGGAAAAGGGCGTGAACACACACACACACACACACTCACACACGTTAATTAATTGGCAGCCTACTGTGCGTGAGGGGAACAAGGCGGTAGACGGCCGCAGTGGGAGTGTACGTGGACCAGCAGCAGTCAGGATTAACACGAGTCGACCTGCCAGCTCTGAACGCCAGCACACGCTCGTTCGACGCTTTTCTTTCTTCCTTTCTGCCATTACTTCCTGTTTCATCTTACAAAACGCACCTGGCAGGAAGTAAAAGTCCAGATTACAGCTGTGTCCCAACTCAGGGTCTCATCCTTCAGAGGCTGCATCTGTACAACTGCGTCACAGCGGCGCCACTACACTGTCCCGCTTGAAGGCTCCTTCAAATCCGCCCTTCTTTTCCAACAGGTGGATCCTCCGTGGTCCAACGTATCCCAGGATTCATTGCTCACAGGTAATGGAAGCAAACAGCACTGACAGAGAGTCTGAGTCACACTGTTAATGTTCAACAGCTGACGCTGCAACTGTTATAAATCCAAGAGACTGAAAACAAAAAGTTTTGGTGATAGAAAGTTGCGTGTTGTCAAGGTTGCTAGGCGACAGGAAGGGCGGACACAGCTGGTAACGGAAAGTGAAAATCCTCCTTGGACCCGCCCGTCTCGTTTCAGTTCAGCCTCTGTGGTCAAACTGGGACACAGCTGATGTCTCAGATGGACACGCTACAAAAGACGGTTCCTCCATAGAAAAGGTCAAAGGTCATAAAAGCTCAAACTACGACAGGCAAAGGTTCAGTTCAGAAAAAAATTAATAAAACATCCAATCACAGAGCTTTGAACTTTAACCTCAGAAAACACAGATTCAGGATCAGTTCAACTGCTAACGCTAACATCGTCATGGCAACAGCATTGACAAACTTTCACATTTGGAGTCACCCATGAGACTGGACCCAGGTCGTATCTCTGAGGTTTGTGTTGACAGATACTTGTGACATCTTAGAGTCACATTAACTTTAATGAGATATGATCTGTTTTATAATCTGTGTTTTTATATCTATATCTTATATCTAGTTATTTATCACGCTTCTTTTATTTCTGTTCAACACAGTGAATGATCTCTGTGTGTGAAGAAAGTGACTGAAGAGACGTGGAGTATTTCACAGCTGGAAACGAAGGACAAACATTTCCAAACATGATATTTAAAGTAGAATTGTGTTTTCTGGCATGAGCGTCAGTGTTGCTATAAAATATCAGTCAGAATAATTCCAGCTGCTGTTTTCTCTTCTGAAAACGTTCAGTGGTGTTTTGTGGTGAATCCAGTGAATTGAGCGGAGCTGATGTTATTAATGTTCTGTCCCGGGACGCTCTGAATGCTGTTGGAGACATCACACTGAAAGCTGCCAGGGACGCTGAGTGCTGGGGCGTTATTGTGAACGGCAGGTCGGGGTATTTAAGAACGGGGGCCGGTCGAAGCAGATGAAGTGAGCAGACAGACTGCTGCTCTCCTCGCCGTTAATCTGCTGTTAATTTGTCTGGACTGTAACATGAGACGGAGTGAGCTGCAGGAGTTTAGTGTGAAGCTGTTAGTCATTAATTCAACAGACACAGAGGTGAATGAGGCCACATGTCTCCATTATTCTCTGTCACACTGTCACCACACATAATAACGGCACTGCAGGGCTCAGCCTGGGTGTGTGTGTGTGTGTGTGTGTGTGTGTGTGTGTGTGTGTGTGTGTGTGTCTTGGAATGTGTCTATCAGAATATATTCCTACATAATTACTTATATATCTGCGCTGCTCCTGTTTCTCACTGTAAAATACAAGCCTTTTATTTTGCTCCCCCTTTTCCACTGTACAATAATAACAATAATTAGAACAATAATAATAATAATAATAAATTAATTGATATAAAAAAATAAAAGGTGTTCATTACAGCCACAGTACTGCAGTGTTGGACACAACGTACCAATAATAACTTCCCTCCTCACAGACTGTAGTTACGCTGTGGAGCAGCTCTTCATATTGTTTGGTGCGTCGGCAGCATCGGTGTTCTGGAGGTGCATTCACACAGCGAGCGCTTGACGCCAGGAGCTGCCCGGTGTCAAAGAGCAAACCTGGTTCCTCCAATCAGTAACACAGTGGCTCGTAGCTTAGCATACAGGAAGTGGTTAGCAACATGACGTACTGATGTAGCGGGTTTTACTAACCAGTGTTATAAAAGTGGTTTATTGCCTCAGATACGGTCAAATATCATGTAACCTTCTGTTTACAACAGCTCAGTCTGGACCCAACGAGCAGCTGATACTGAAACCCCCGCAGCCACACTTCAGCCGTAATGCCTCGCTCCAGACAGGAAGTTAAACCCCTAATCTCGGCAGACAAAGTGTCTTCCTCTTAACCATTAAAGCAAACAATACCAGGACAAATTTCCCAGTGACTCAGAAGCATTTCACAGTGATCACACCGGCTCTTGACGTGCTCCTGATACAACATTTGATTGCAAATGTGTGTGTAATTCAGCTCAAATAGCAGCACTTAGTGAGAAGAGCTGCAGTCATCTTTTCACCTCGTTTCACCTCTGATTACAGCCTGGTAACCGTAGAAACCGATCCCGAATCTGTTCACTCACAGTCCACGGAGGAAACTACCTCAGCAGTAAAAATTAATGAACTCTGACCAACCATCTTGACAAGAGAGAGACGGATGATGCAAGGAAAAGGATTGACGGAGTAAGAAAAGAGAAGGAGGGGAAGAGGAGAGAGGAATAAACAGAGGGGAATTCTCATGGATGAAAAGAAAAACGCTGCATTTCCAGGACTTTGTAAAACTTATTTTCATCCTCAAAGGATAACAGGCTGGTTTTGTTCATGCCTCCATCCCTCTGGTTTCATATCCTCCCTCCATCCCTCCTTCTGTCTCTCCGTCCCCGGCCGATTCACATTTAAGTGTAATTAAGTTGCCGCTGTGAACATTACGTGTCGGATGGGAAACGGCTGAATGCCACCGATGATGGGAGAAGAGAGGGATGGAGAGAGAAGAGGAGAGAAAGGAAGATCATCGAGAAGAAAGAAAGAGGGAGTGGAGCGAGAACCAGAGGAGAGGAATGGAGAGAGGAGGCGGAGGAGGAGAGGAGGAGGAGGTGGATGTTAATTAATTATAAGCCGTCAGGGTTCAAATCATCTTCTTTTAAATGTGGAGTTGGAGCAGCAGAAAGTCACGGCGGCTCGTATTAAACCTTCAGCACTGATTCAGAGGCAGAGCAGCTTCAGCTGCTGTCACACGCCAAGACATCCGGCGGTGCAGGCCGAGGTCAGGCGGCGCTGCTCAACACACGACCCCGTCACCGACACCACGCCATATTCTGCTAAACCCCGGCTTACATGACAACGACAACGCCACGGAAATGATTTCTCTCTACACTGTCTGCACATGGCGGTTGTGTGTGTGTGTGTGTGTGTGTGTGTGTGTGTGTGTGTGTGTGGTGGGGGGTGGCGTCAAAGATCCTGGTTATGGAAAATAAACTATATAGTTATAGGAACACACCCACAGTCTCAGAAATGTATGTCTTCACTTGTGCACTACAGCAGCTGACGACTGAGGTTACATGACAATCAGTCTGAGCCCCGCCTCCGTCACGGCACATTAACTGCTTTACTTCACGTCCCAGTAAAGAGGAGGAGGAATAACCCCCCCCCCCAGCAGAGAGCAGGAGAGAGGGACTCTCTCTCTCTTCTCTAACTTTAATAAAACAACTCGTGTGACGCAGTAACAGGAAGGCTTCATACTCAAACACAGGTCTGACTGTTACACATCAAACAGAGGGAGGTAGAAATAAAGGTCTCCTGTAATAAACTCCTGCTGCCTCCTGCAGTTCGGACTGGCCACTGTCTGAGGAGGTAGAAATGAAAGCTGTGGGTCTGATGTTCACGTCATCTGATGGTGTTTTGTTCATTATTAGTTCAAATACATTTGATTTGGCTTTAAACTTTATTATTTTTTTGGTCTCCTTCTTTGTTTTGAATTTTGAGCTGGTTCATGACAAGATGGAAGCGAGACTCACACCCCTACACGTAGAAACTGTTCACTCCAACAACCAACATGGAAAGTCCAACAGTCAGCGAGCCGACCAATGGTGGAGCTTCATCACTTGGTCACGGAGAAACAAACAGGTGCTAACATGTACCAGCAGACCGAACGCTTTCCTTCCACTACACGTATTTAGTCTGACAACATGTTCACGACCTGATGTCATGGAAAGATCCGAAATCCAGAAAAACAAATCAAGACCCAACACTGAGCTTCTTATCTCCACATCACCTGGAGGAGCTGAGCGTGAGCTGGACCGGACTCCTGAGCACGGAGTCAGAGTCCGACTGAACGGAGCCGGACTCACGGCGAAGGAGTGGCCATCCTGATGACCTTTCTGTCCTGCACGCTCTCCACAGGCGCTACGCCTCGCCTCAACCACGCACAGTGGACGAGCTGCACCACGTCCAGACCTGAGGCTCTGGACAGAGTCCAAAGTTCACATGAGAAAACAGCTTAAGAATCAAACCAACAGAGTCCGGAACAGCAGAGTTACTGCAGTCCTTATCAGGTCCAGTCCTTATCTGTCCGTCTGATCCACACACACACACACACACACACACACACACACACACACACACACACACTTTATTAACTGCAGCACAATACAAGCCTGCAGGAGTGTGTGTTTGTGAGAGAGGAAGAAAGGGAGCAAGACAGGAAAACAAATGCTCACACTCAACTTTTTCATTGGAAGTGAAGTAAAGGCTATGTGTGTGTGTGTGTGTGTCGGTGTGTGTGTGTGTGTGTGTGTGTGTGTGTGTGTCTGAGAGAGTCCTGCAGAACTAAAACCCGCTGCACCACAACATAACAAAAGAACCTCCTGATGAGACACTGCACAGTTTTAATATAAAATAAAACTCATTATGTTTAACTTGATAGACATTTCTGGAGCTTTCAACCAAATGTTCAGGTCTTCATTTGCTCAGATGTCATCACATGACCTGGTTATGGATCTTTAACCTGTTAGTTATTTGTAAACATCAGAATAAACGTTCACAGTCACTAATATTCCCTGTCTGGCTCTCAGCCTCGTGTCATGGTCTTCCTCCCTGGGTGAAGTTTGTGTTAAAGACGTGTCTGTTTTCTTTAAGGTTAATTTTCACATTCTTTCCCCAAGGAGACCATTTACAGCAGAGGTATAAAAGCTATTATTTATCGCCCCTCCTGAAACACTCTGGGCTCGTTTGATGAATTAAAAGGTATAAATAGTTTTGGCACGACGCTGCCGGCGTTCAGTGATTTCACTCAGTTCCAGGAAGTAAAATCTGACGCTTAAAATAGACGTCTCAATGTCACAGCGTTTATAGTGGAGAGTCGCTGCCAGAGCCGCTTTTACCGTTCAACTCTGAAGGAGAGAGGGATAGAGGGGAGGAGGAGGTGAAGGAGGACAAGTGGGGAAGGAGGAAGAGAAGAGAGGCACGGGAAGCAGGGAAGGGAGAAGTGGGTAAAGAGAGGAGAAGAGAGGAAGGATGAATTAACTGAAGGTGAAGAGAGGGAGGAGAGGAGAGAAATGGAGGGAGGACAGAGAAAGACAACAAAAGGAGAAGATACAGGAAGAGAGGTGGAGAAGGGAAGACGAGGAGAGAGAGATTGATAGAAGGAGGGAGATGAGGAGACGAGGAGAGGAAGGGAGAAAGTAAGTAAATGAAAAAACCGGAAGGAGGACGAAGCCAAGAAAAAGGAAGGAGGGAAGACAGGAAGGTAAAGGAGGAAAAGATTAGAGGAAAAGAGGATTGAAATGGAGAGAAGAGGGGGAGAGAGGAAAGCAGAGGACAGAGGGGAGTCGAACAGGAAGGAAGGATAGAAGGATGTAGAGAAAATGATGAAAGGATATGAGGACGGATCACAGGAAAGGAGGGAACTGAGGAAAGGAAATAGGAGAGAAAGAAAAGGGGGTGAATGAGGAGAGGAAAGGAGGAATACAGAGAGAGAAGAGGAGAGAGGAGGAGAGTTTTATTTCAGAGCTGGCTTCTTTCCCAGGAAGAAGGAAAACAGAGAGAAGGTCGAAACCACAATCTGACAGAAGGAGTCGGCCAAGAAACCAACCAGTGAAGAAGAGAGTGGATGAGGAAATCGATTTTTCTCTTTTACATCATCGCCGTGGTTTCTACCTCACAGGTGATGATGTCATCGTCACTTTGTGATGCGACTTCTCTCTGAGGGGAAAATGGATGGAGAGTCTGAGGTTGGTAAAAAAGATCATGTGATCATCTCTTTGGGTAGAATCTCAATCCACCATCTGCTTTCTGTTTCCGCTCTGATTTTATTCTGAAAGTCCTGACAGGAAGTAGCGATTCCTCTCTTTCTGCTCATCCACCCACAGTCACGTATTGAACGTACTGAACAACAGAACCTTTGGAACTTCCTTTCACAACTTTTCAGAATAAAAGCTCACAATATCTTGAAATAAAACATTGCTACAAAAGAAAAGAAACATTTCTTGTGCTTTTATTTTCTAGGTACAATTGCTAAAGAGGGGGCGTCGTGTGGCGTCGTGGTCTAAGCAGGCGCCCCATGTGTAGAGGCCACAGTCCTCGCTGCAGTCGGCCCCGGCTCGAGTCCCGCATCGGACGGCCTTTTCTGCAAGTCATTCCCCCTCTCTCTGCCTCCCCACTTCCTGTCTCTCTACTGTCCTCTCCAATAAAGGCACAAAAGCCCCAAAAAATATACTTTATTTATTATTTTAAATAGCTAAAGAGGAAGTGATTCTGCTGGTAACTGTTGCTGCTCAGATGGATATCTGTTGTTTTTTTTTTAAATTAAAACAAAAAATCACATTATCAAATAATCTGGAGGGCCGGATATCAATAATCAATAATCAGAAGGCTCAGAGCCTCCTCTCTTCTGATTGGCTCACCGACCTGTTGTTACTAGAGCTCCAGAGAGAAGCCTGAGAGAGGAGATGTAAAACTACACTGAGATGGTTTTTATATCTTCTGATGGATCAACACTTCAAATAAAACACAGAAGAAGAAACATGGAGCTTTTACTTTGACAGGCTCTAAGTACTTCCTGTATTGGACGTCATTGTGAGGATAACGGTCGGCGCGTTCTTCTGAATACTTCTCTGGTAAAGCAGCAACTGACTGTTCAACAAGTGTCACATTGAGGCATCCATTTTGAAAATCACCAGTGACCTTTGAACCCTGACTCTCACCGTTAGTGTGTTAGAGACACCTGAGCAGAAGCGGCCGCTGCGGTCGCTTTGTGACCTTTGACCCTAAACCACCGGCGCGGAGAGCGTATTTGGGGACGGGACGAACGGAGGGGGGCGTTTCCCTCGGCTGAGAGCGCTCCACTCTTCAGCCGAACGCTCTTCACGGCGGCGCTGAGTGGACGTTTAACCTCCCCACTCCAGCCTCGACAGCTCGGCGCAGAGTGTAATAAGATGGATATTATCGCTCCATCGAGGAGAGACGGACGCTGAGAGAGAGCGGGAAACACAGAGAGAGGGGAATATAATGACAAAATGGCGCTCATCCACATCTGAGTTGAGTGTATATGATGGAGATAATGAGGAGGAGAGAGAGAAATGGTTTTATGGTGAATGTCACTGATTATAGACTATTGTAAATTCACTCTCTGGCTCGCGCACACAATGAGAAGCTCTCTCTGCCTCCCTCTCTCTCTCTCTCTGTCTCTCCCTGTGTTTTTGGCTGCGAGACACAGAGACAAAGGTGCTGCAGCTTGAAGCGCAGCGTCTTGTGATCCAAACAACATCACAGACCAACTCCGTCTCCGCTGCCTTTGATTCCCGCGTCTCTACAATCTGCTGCCAGATTCCTGGAGAGGCCTCGGCTCTCCGTGTTAGCTTTGTTGCGCCGGCGCTGCTGGCAAACAAACAATCACGGTTAGCTGATTAAAAAAAACAAAAAAAAAAAACTAAGTACCTGTAATGTATTCTAGTGAGCGAGCGAAGCTCTCAGAAAATTAGAAATCAAGGACTGAGCTGCTGTTTGTGAAATGGGTTTTATTTTTGTTGCCGAAATCACAGTTTCAGAAGTGCAAATGAAGATTAACATTATATTACATTATTAATATTATTTATTATATTATTATTTTATATTTATATTATTATATTATGTTATATTACATCATATTATATTACATTATTATTATTATTATTACTATATTATATTATATTATTATTCTATTATTATATTATATTATATTATTATTCTATTATTATATTATATTATATTATATTATATTGTACTATATTGTATTATCTGCCTCTTCATGCTTCATCACACACAGCACCAGACCAGCTCCACACAGACGTGGTTTTCTTCTTCTGATGTTTTTTTGGCGGTTGACAAACAGCTTTTTGGTGCATTATGGGAAACACAGATTCCAGTGTTTAGGGAGTTGAATTGAATTGAAAAAGTGCTGTAAAGATCTGCTTCATCAGCTGATCTGGAGCCAGTTCATTATTTGAGTTAGTTGATGGAGCCGCACAGACAGAGAGAGAGAGGCAGCTCCTCCGCTCATCTGAAGGAAACACTCATTTACACTGACTCACTCATTACATTCATTATTGTCATGTTAATAAATAATAGATATAAGTGTAAAGAATGTAACTGGCAATTAGTGAGAAATAAATGAAGGATTATTAATAATTAACTGATTAAATATCGGTGCACAGAGTTTGTACAGAATCATAATTCTACTTGTTCCTTCACTTTCTTTCCTTTTTCTTTTCTTCTGTCCAACACTTTCATTTTTTTCTCCATCGTTCCCTCATGTTTTCATCGCTTTCCTCCCTCTACCTCTCTCTCTTTCATATCCCAAAGGAGTGTAATCACCTGCAGGCCCTCTTCCTTAACTACCCTACACACACACACACACACACACACACACACACACACACACACACACACACACACACTGTTGTGCAGGTGGCGGTGTGTGACGTTGACTAATGCGATGCTGGTTCAGACATGTTGGCGTTAATCGATTAGCACCACAGCTCGACAGCAGGAGCGCACACACACACACACACACACACACACACACACACACACACACATATACATTTCCACAGAGACACTCACACACTCATAGTGCTGCCATGAAATCAAGGAAATGGAGAGAGAAAGACGGAGAGGCAGAGAGAGAAACTTCGTAAATAGAAGAGAAAATGGTTTAAAAAAATTGGAAACCACGATGAAACGAGAACACGGACGGACGGAGGGAGGAGGAAGTAAAGACGGAGAAGTGAAGAAGAGATAGAGTGCAGCGGAGAGAAAAGGTGGAGTTAGTGTGTTAGATGCAGCTGGTATCTGCAGCCTGCATCACACACAGATAAAACCTAAATAAGTAAATAACACACACAACCATTTTTCAGCACAACAGCATCTGATCTGTGTCACTGCTTCCTGTCAGAGACACAGACAAGACGTATGATCCATGGTACTGAGAACGCCCCACGCTGACTGTTAATGATCCGGCGGCGTCGCACGGCTGTAAGAACACGCTTCACATCATACGTGTTTCACTCCAGCAGCTGAAACCGTGTCGTCTCCCGTGACGAGGCTCAAACTCTGGAGAGCAGGAAGGTGTGAAGCATGACCTTTAGGTTTTTCACAACACTTCCTCCTGAGGTCGACGCCAGAGGAAGTTGTTAAGACGTCTGGAGCGACACACTGACGACACGCTCATTAGTTCAGCGTGTAACATGAAAATACCACCTTAAATGGTTCAGATGTCTCCATATATGGCAACAATCCCCTGTGTGTGTTAAAGCAACAGACTGCCACCCACCAGGGAGCGTCATTAACCAGACGACGAGCGGCTGTGATTAAACTGTACATCATTAACGACACTGTACCGGCAGCTACGTGTCACTAATGAACGCCACGTTTCAGGAAGCGGCAGGAAAACTACAGGAAGAGAAAAGAGTCTGAGCTCCACTAATTCTCCTGTTCAATACGAGGACAAGATCTCTCTCTCCAAATGAAAGGTCTCATCAGCTGAGGTAATTATATATGATAATTATAATATTATATATCGTCACCTTCCTAAAATAATGGCCTAAGTCATGTTTTGACAAAAATGTTTTTTTTGCCTAAATCACCCCCTCATGATGCTGGCCACCTCTGGTAAAATCGCCTGAATCCTCAGTTGAGGGGAACATGCAATTCTACCCCCGGTTG
>NW_019522699.1:0-2033 GCF_002814215.2 Seriola lalandi dorsalis | reverse complement strand
TGTTGTTGTATTGTTGTTGTATTGTTGTTGTATTCCACTGGACATGTTTGTTCTTTTGTTTGAAGAACAATAAATGAGCCAAAGGAATGAGCGACTGAAGCGATGTGATTGGACGGTTTAACGTGCCACAAGGATTCAAAGTGAACGGACAGAGTGATCACACCAGATGTGACACTCCTGAATCAGATAAAAGGCGTCCTCTGTGAACGCAGCTTTAAGACGCCGCTGCAGAAACTTTTCCTTCCTGAGAGAGCGGGACTCCGCAGAGAGGACGTGATGTTCACATCGTGTTCGGTCAAATCAGACAACATCAGCACAAACTGTTCCACATCCACCACACTCACCTCGTGTCTTTGATTCAGCCGAGGCTCAACACGCTGCGACTTAGAAAAATAAAAACTTCTTCTGATCAACAACCTCATCAAAGTCAATTTAGCTTCGCTTTTTTTTCTCCTGACAAAAAAAAATGAAAAAATCAATTAGTAAGAGTGCAGATCAAACGGTTTGAGTGACAGGCAGTCTGCGACAAATTAATCAGCGTCCTGAGGGACAGATGGCTTCAAAATGAACTTTCTCTGCTTTTAGCCTCAAAGCAACATTTTTTTTCATCTTGGCTGTGTTAATATACAATAGAAGATTTCTAGAGCTGTAGTTAGAAAACAACAGCTGCAATTAGTTTAACAGCAGCTTGTCTTTGGTTTAAAAAAGGAAGACGTGAAGGAGGGAGGGAGGGAGAGAGGGAGTAAAGAAGGAGAGGAGACACAAGTGAGAAGTGTGGGAGAGAGAAAAAAGCAGGAGGCAATTAAAGGAAGGAATGAAGAGGGTAATTAAGGATGGATGGTGGGAGGGAAGAAGGAAAACAGGGTGGAAAGAAGACAAGAGAGAAGTGAAGGAGGAAGAAAATGATGCTAAAGAAAGACAGAAAATGGGAAAAGAGGAAGAGATTAAAAATAACTGAAGGGTGAGAATGAGAGAAGGAAGGAGGGAGAGAGGAGGAAGGAAGGAGGGATGGGAGTGAGACAGCTTCATTAGGAGACGGAGTATATTTCCAGAGCTACCGCTGCAGTAATTTCAGATAGTGTAAGTGTGTGTTCATGCTAATTAGCTTGGCGCTAGCTGTGGCTGGGAAAACTCATAGACATGCTAATCAGAGTTAGCGCCAACTGGCAGTGGAATTAATGTGTGTGGTGTGTGTGTGCTTGTGCGGAATAAAGAATAAAGGTGTGAAGAAGAAAAGCAGGAAGAAAAACTAGACATTTGTTTTTTTCTAATGACAAATTTTTAACAAAAATCATATAGTTTCATTTTATTTAAAGACTCAGCTGGTCACTGTCGTTTCTGCAGGGAGAAATAGTCAGGGACTAATTTCAGTGGCAGATGAACCAACATTCAGTTTAACCCTCACATACTGTTCATGTTTCTGCCTCCACATTATAGTAGGACTCCCTCATGATAAGTGTCTGTAGTGAATCTAGAACTACAGATCTATGTATGTTTGACTCTGTCACTGTTTCCAGATCCCCCCATGACCCTTCAGAGACCAGCAGGTGCCTGTCTCTGGGGGAACCTGGGCAGATGTGGCGGGAACACAGACGGTTCTGGTGACAGTGTCGAGGTCCCCCTTGAACTCTGTCACCACTGTCCCATAACAAACACACACAGACAGGGCATGTTGGACTGTCTTAAGGACATTAAAGCTTGGATGGCCTTAAACTTTTAAAGTTTTAATGAAATTCTGTTATTCGGACCCAGTGGTGCCTGTGTTGGCCCCCACACAGACCTGAGCTCTGTAAGTCCATACGTAAAATCCACTGTTAGAAATCTGGGTGTGATTATGGACAGTGATTTTAAATTGGACAAACACATTAATTCAGTTGTGAAATCTAACTTTTTCCAACTGAGGCTTTTCTCAAAGGTCAAGTCCTGTCTGTCTTTTAATGACTTTGAAAGAGTCATCCATGCTTTTATTTCGTCCCGCCTTGACTACTGTAATGCTCTTTATGTTGGCGTTACCCAGAACTCCCTCTCACGAC
>NW_019522698.1:0-2624 GCF_002814215.2 Seriola lalandi dorsalis | reverse complement strand
TGCGTTGCGTTGCGTTGGCCAGATAACTATTAAATAGATTTCCGCTTTGGGCGTCTAGCCTTCAAAATAAAAGCGCGTCGATTCAAATGCCTACACCCGACTTCCGCTGTCACTTTGGTACTTTTTGATGTTGTCCATCATGTATTAGATGAGATTAGTCCCGTAATTATTTGTGTCAACAGATCGATCAGTTTGTAAATGTGTAATCTTTAAAAATAAATCACCTTCCAGATATACAAAAAATACTCACAAAACAGATCTCAACTATAAAACCGATTTGCAAAAATTCAAACAAATTCCACAAATAAAACACATATCGGTGGATACATTGAATGTATTTACAAATAAGAGAAAAGCACTTACAACTTTCAAACTGTTATTTGTGAAAACATTTTTCTATTTCGCTGGACTACTTCCGAAAATCCCGTGAGCGTCCGCGGGGAAGTAATTTCCTCTTTTCAAAGTAAGAGCACACAGTCATCTTTGAGCGGTTGTTTTTTCTTTTTTTTTCAAAAGTTCGGCACCTGTTGCCATGTCGACAGTCAACCTTCATGCTGAGGGAAAGAAAGCATGGTGCTGGATTTTTTTCTACACTCTTTATAGACAGTTCATACCCCTCCAACCTGAGAGATATCTGTGTCGTTTGTTTTATTGAGTTTATTGTAATCATTCAGTCCAGCTGTTTAAAACATGTTATCTTCATTAGTCCCGTACAGCCACCGAGCCAACTCATGCCTTTTATTTCTCATGTATTCTTTCTGAATAAACATCTTTTCTAAAGTAAGGTATTGAGTCTAACGTGAGAGTAACATTAACAAAGTTTTTATTTAGCCATGTTACCTCTGACTGGATATTTCATATGTATTCTTTGCATACTGTAATCATGCTAAGAACAAACAGTTCATTTGTTTCCTCCTGTTGAAATTTACACTTTCAATTTCATGATCACTTTGAATTAAAAACATATAAGCACCTCAAGATGAAATCCAGTCTGACTAATGTCTGGGGGCAGGCGTGTTTCTAACCAAGCAACATATTATTTTAATAAAACAAAAATTTCATACATGTTGGGCCCAAAAAAACTTCCTGAATGTGTATAAAATATTGGGCTACTTTTCTGATGATTAGCTGGGGTTGTGGCTCTACAGTGGCAAGAAAAAGTATGTGAACCTTTTGGAATAACATGGTTTTCTGAGTAAATTTGTCATAAAATGTGATCCGATATTCATCAAAGTCAAGGATATTGACAAATATAATGTGTCTTAAATAATACCACAAAAAAAAAAGATCTTTCATGTCTTTATTGAGAATAACCAAAAAATCCTCATAGTGCTAGCGGAAAAAGTATGTGAACCCTTGAATTAATGACCTCAAAAAAGCTAATTGGTGTCAGGTTTTAGCATACCTGGAGTCTCGTTAAGACAATGAGTTTGGGGGTGTGGCCTAAAGCTACTCTGACTGATAAAAACCCCCCAAACTTTTGGAGTTTGTTTTGCAAAAGAAGAACACGTTTATGTGAGCCATGCCTCGCCAAAAAGAGCTTTCAGAGGATCTACGATCAAGAATTGTTGATTTACATAAAGCTGGCAAGGGTTACAAAGTGATTTCAAAGACTTTAGAAATTCACCAGTCTACACTTAAGCAAACAATCTACAAATGGAGACACTTTGGGACTGTTGCTACTCTACCAAGAAGTGGACGCCCAGTCAAAATGACACCAAGAGCACAACGAAGACTCATCAGTGAGGTAAAGAAACAACCCCGAATGACAGCCAAAGATTTGAAGGCATCATTGGAACTGGCTCATGGAACATCTCTGCTCATGAGTCTACAATACGTAAAACCTTGAACAAGCAGGGGATCTACGGCAGGACACCACGAAGGAAGCCACTGCTTACTAAAAAGAACATTGCTGCACGCCTGAAGTTTGCAAAAGAGCACATTGACACTCCACAGCGGTATTGGCAAAATGTTTTGTGGACTGATGAAACTAAGATTGAACTATTTGGGAAAAAAACACCCAGCACTACATCTGGCGTAGAAAGATCACGGCATATCGTCATGGAAACCAGGAAACCTCATGATTTGGGCCTGCTCTGCTGCATCAGGGCCTGGTCAGCTTGCAATCACAGAGGGGAAGATGAATTCCCAAGTTTATCAGAGAATTCTTCAGGATAATCTGAGAATGTCTGTACATCAGCTGAAACGCTCTAGAAAGAACACAGTTGTTATCCCTAGTTGCTGTGTCTGGAAAAATATGTGACCCGGACCAGATCCACATGGAAATTTGTATTTTATTATTTTGCGTTCTTATTTATATGCACAATCTGTTCTGACTTTTTTGAATAAAATCTTTAAAATGATACATGCCTTTTCCTTACACTTACAGCACAAAGAATGAAGTCGTTTTATTTAGCATCTCTTTGTATGCTGCACAAAGCGTGTAGTATGTAAAGCGAGCTACACATAGAGAAGGATGCATTTATATGAGTAACAGTGGTCTAAGCAATTACATCTTCATTACAACTTCTTAAAAACTTTGTACGTTTGGAAACGCGTCGCCAACGACCTGATTTTCCGAGGTTTGAAGAGCTAAGCTACGTTTCTATCACATGAAGCTGCGC
>NW_019522697.1:7040-7422 GCF_002814215.2 Seriola lalandi dorsalis | reverse complement strand
GAGTGAGATTCTTTTGAAAAAAAAAGACGATTACCTTAGGTGTCAATGAGAGTGAGACAGGTATTGCTGCTGGACTCGGCACCCCGTTTAAATTTTGCACACAATTGGGGAACAGTTGTGTTTACCTTTAGCCAAAGAGATGACACGGATCATGTGCGGAGAGAAAGCTGCCAGAGATTATTAGTGCCACGGGTGCTCAGCTCCGAGGCACTCCTCTACAGCTAGAATAGCATCTATTAATATTTTGTTTCGGGTTTATTATTCTTCCGCCAAATTTCGGCGCGTAACTCGTCCCGCAGCTTTGAGAAAACCCCGGTAATATATACATCAAAACGTGCGTCTTGATCCCGCAAGGGGTGCTATGACTTTTGGTGTTAAAATT
>NW_019522697.1:5175-5687 GCF_002814215.2 Seriola lalandi dorsalis | reverse complement strand
TTACTGAGTAAAAATAACAATTCAACCTACAGGGGAAAAATACGCGCCAGAACCATTGACAGTAAACCAATGGACAGAACCAACAGTGACTAACTTTACAAAACAACTAACTTTAAGTTGCTACTTAAACTGAACAAGAAGTTCAGTTGTTGTGAAGTTGTTGTTTTTGCACTTACATTTGTTACACTTGTTCTTTAATTAAAAACAAAATAGTTTTGGATTTCTGACCCCTTGTCCTATTTTTACTACCCTCACACCCCACACAAAGAAAGTAACTAAGTAACTTTTACTTAAAGTACATTTCAAATGAACTACTTTTTACTTTTACTTGAGTACATTTTCAGATGAGTACGTTTACTTCTACTTGAGTAATATTTCATCAAAGTATTGGTACTTTTACTTGAATACAAAATTTTTGTACTTTTTCCACCTCTGCCAAAATGTTGGTTGAAGGCACAAAATCCTTAATGACCTCTAATGCTTGTGCATTTGTGTGGCATGTACTGACATGA
>NW_019522697.1:0-1697 GCF_002814215.2 Seriola lalandi dorsalis | reverse complement strand
ATGTTTGAGAGATGCTTCTGGTGTTACATCTAATATGTTATATAGTTCAGTGTTTTATGGATATTCATAACGTTGCTTCTATGTAATGTATTGCTTTAAACTATGAGGACTGATGTTGTCGGCTATACCTGGTCATATTGCTGTTGGTTATGTTTAACGTGATGATTACATGATGCGCGAATACAGTATAAGATTTTAAAAATATACGTACTGTAGGTTAATAATAATTGTGCCCTCCCATGCATTTCTTGTGCCCCCCTTAAGACTGATGTCTGGCGACGGGTCTGGTCACCGACCATACCACAGTTCCTCCAGCATTTGTTGCTGGGATTGTTCTTGGAAACAAAAGTTGTTAGTGGTGTCCTGAAGAAGCTAATTTTGACCTTCCAGTCAAATTATTTGTATAGTTAGCTTCCAAACCCCCTATGGCATCTGGAACATATGTTTTCCCAAGAGTCATCATCTATTATTGCATTCAGCTCCAGTTCCCATTGTTGCTTGATGTGTAGTGTATTGTCTGACATATCCATCATTAATTTTTTGTACATGTGGGATATTAGTTTTTTTGTTAAAGAACATTGTTCAAACAGATGTATGAAATAGCTTTCTATATTTGTAGGTTCCTTTCGTATATTTTCCCAATCTGTATTTTTGTGACATAATGTCTGATTTGTAAGTATCTATATAGATCACTTGAATGTAAGTCAAATTTGTCTCTAAGTTGTGGAAAAGATTTAAATACCTGTCCATCCAGGAGTTGATTTATTATTATCAGACCAGTCTCTGCCCATCTTTTATAAGCCCTATCATACGTAGATGGTAAAAACTCTATATTCCCTGCTATAGGCATAGCCCGTGACAGGGTTACAGCTCCCTTCTTACATTATCAGTTCCCTGTTTATTGTTAATAAAACCCGTCTGGTCTGACTTTATAAGTTTTCTAATGTATTTTTGTATTCTATTTGCTATAATGGAAGTCAAGATTTTAAGAACTACACATAGGACACTGATAGGGCGGTAAGATGTACATAGAGTCGAGTCTTTATTGTCTTTATAAATAACACTTATCACTGCATCTGACCATGACCCAGGGGGATGTCCTTCTGTTAGAGCGTAGTTATAGACTCTACACAAAATTGGAGTTAACTCATTTATCAGGGTTTTATAATATTCTCCAGGAAGGCCATCTACCCCTGGAGATTTGTTATTTTTAAGTCTGAGAATATTTTCCTTGATTTCTTCTTCTGTAATTGGACGTGTCGTTGTATCTGCCTCCTCTACTGTTAATCTGGTTAAATTGATTGAATTAAGGAAGGATTCAATCTTTTCTTTTTTATGAGGCTGATCTTCAGCTGTATACAGCTTTTGGTAATAAGTAGCAAATGCCTCTATATATCTAGATATCTTTTGGTTGGGTTAACATCTGGTTATTATTCAGGCATTGTATTTAATGCACTACTCTGTTAGATTGAGCTTTACACAGCTGGAAGGCCAGTAGGCGGCTTGCTCTGTTACAAAATTCGTAGTACTTCCTGTTAATAAATCGCAGTGCTCCTTCTGCCTTGTAGGTCAGTAGGTCATCCAATTTCTGTCTCTTCTCTTTTAATAATACCAGGACTTGGTGTTTTTTTGATTGTTGATACTGTGCCTCTAGCTTTTTAATTTCCCTCTCTAATCCAACCTGCTGAGCTAGTCTT
>NW_019522696.1:6220-7024 GCF_002814215.2 Seriola lalandi dorsalis | reverse complement strand
TTGCATGATGATTGATATTTCATCAGTCAGTGGTGCAGTCAGTGTTCCTGCTGATGAGGCATGTGAGTGGTTACTTTGCTGCATGTCAGCGGCGAGACGTGCTGCTGGGGCGCTGGCTGCAGGTTTTGCAGCACTGAGCTCGCACATTGGGCAGATGGCAACGGCCGAGCAGGCGGAGAGTCTGGCAGAAACGAAATGTCAGGCGGTCACGAAGACAAACGGCTCCTGTGAGAGAGAGAGAGAGAGAGAGAGAGAGAGAGAGAGAGAGAGAGAGAGAGAGAGAGAGAGAGCGAGAGAGGGGATACATACAGAAGTGAAATACAGATTCAGCTCACACATGATTGACTGTTACAGCATGAATCATAGCCATCATGTGTGGGTTGTGAGTCTGAACATCTTGAGATTTTCCTTTTCACTGAAATCAATGGCAGATGTGAGAAACGTCACAAATGCAGCTCACGCTCCTTTGTCATTAATTCATAACATAATATTTGAACATCTGTCTCTGACGTTTTATTCTGTATTGTTTTGTGCAGTGTATCAAAATTACTGAAAATATATTTAGATTTAAATATCTAAATATATATATTTACAAGGCAGGCTTATATTTTTGAGTATATCTTAAAACAAAGGATAATATGCCCAAATGAACAATGAAACTATTTTTGGTCACTGTAATTGATCCCCATGTCCCCATGAAGAGGAACCCTCCTAATGTGTAAGAAATGTCAGACAAAATCTACAGTCCTTGTTCTGTACCAAACTCTTTTAAATGGTAAATGGACTGCACTTACATAACGATTT
>NW_019522696.1:0-612 GCF_002814215.2 Seriola lalandi dorsalis | reverse complement strand
ATGAAGTATGGCATTCAGAATGCAACCCGTCCTCCACTCTCGGTCTCTGCCACTATGTTTCACATGTACCGATCACTAATGGCCCTCGCAAAACACCACCACCCCCGTCTTGTGCAAGTTACAACCCTAAATATGTTATACTCATAAAACCGAAACAAGCTCTAAGTTGCCTTTTGCGAATAAGCCCTCCTATGACTCTGGACAAGTTTTATTCAACCCGCATGCTCTCAAATCCAGAAACGGCCTGAGGTTGATGTAGTTAAATATCAGAAGTCTGTGTAATTCAACTGGAAATTCTTCTATCACAGACGGACCCTGATATCCTGGTTCTGATGGAGAGATGGCTTCAACAGACATAACTCATAACTAGAGCTTGTACAGAACAGACAGAGTTGGGGGGGGGGGGGCTGTATATGTGAGGTCATGTTATCTGTTACTGTTTCGAATGCTGCCACTATCCCTCATTCTTTTGACTTTGACCTGAGAGTTAACTTATAATAACTAAAGTTAATGTGGTGGGTGTGTACAGACCACCCTCAGCTGTCTCCAGTG
The DNA here is from genome assembly GCF_002814215.2 of Seriola lalandi dorsalis. Lineage (NCBI taxonomy): Eukaryota > Metazoa > Chordata > Actinopteri > Carangiformes > Carangidae > Seriola > Seriola lalandi. Next base: position 60 of record NW_019522696.1, on the reverse strand, counting down.
CAATTAAAAAATTAGGAGACAATCTCAGTTGCTCTCAGCTGATTAACTAAGAGCTGAACC
>NW_019522695.1:0-1509 GCF_002814215.2 Seriola lalandi dorsalis | reverse complement strand
TAAAAACATCAAAATATAGTAAGCTATAAACATGTCATAGTATAGTAAGGCCTTAAAAGTGAAAAAACAACATAATATATTGTAGCAAAAAAAGTTAAAAAACGACATAGTATAGTATGGCAAAAAGAGTGAAAAAACGACATAGCATAATGAGGCATTAAACCATCAATAACGTCACAGTATAGTAAGCTATGAAGATGTCATAGTATAGAAAGGCCTTAAAAGTGAAAAAACAACATAGTTTATTTTGGCAAAAAAACGTGAAAATACGACATAGTATAGTATGGAAAAAAAAGTGAAAAAACGACATAGCAAAATAAGGCATAAAAACGTAAAAAACATCAAAATATAGTAAGGTATAAATATATCACAGTATATTAAGGTCTTAAAAGTGAAAATAAACAACAGAGTATATCATGGGAAAAATGTGAAAAAACGACATAGTATAGTATGATGATTAAAGCTTCATATTGAAAAATGTCCATGCAGAAAACTCCATGACCAGGTTTTGAACCTGAAGCCTTGTCATTGTGAAGCCACTGCTCTAACCATTGCACTACCAATGTTTTCAGTACTTTGTGAGGTAAGTCATAAAAACCTTATATCATTGTAAGGAATAAAATGCGAAAAAACAACATAGTATAGTATGGCAAAAAGAGTGAAAAAACGACATAGCATAATGAGGCATAAAACCATCAATAACGTCACAGTATAGTAAGCTATGAAGATGTCATAGTAAAGAAAGACCTTAAAAGTGAAAAAAAAAACCATAGTATATTGTGGGAAAAATGTGAAAAAAACAACATAGTATAGTATGGCAAAAAAAAGTGAAAAAATGACATAGCATAATAAGGCATAAAAACATCAAAATATAGTAAGCTATAAACATATTATAGTATAAAAAGGCCTTAAAAGTGGAAAAAAACAAGATATTATATTGTGGGAAAAATGTGAAAAAACGACATAGTATAGTATGGCAAAAAAAAGTGAAAAAATGACATAGCATAATAAGGCATAAAAACACCAAAAATATCAAAATATAGTAAGATATAAACATATCATAGTAAAGAAAGGCCTTAAAAGTGAAAAAAAAAAACATAGTATATTGTGGGAAAAATGTGAAAAAACGACATAGTATAGTATGGCAAAAAAGAGTGAAAAAACGACATAGCATAATGAGGCATAAAACCATCAAAAACGACATAGTATAGTAAGCTATAAACATGTCATAGTAAAGAAAGGCCTTAAAAGTGAAAAAAAAAAACATAGTATATTGTGGGAAAAATGTGAAAAAACGACATAGTATAGTATGGCAAAAAAGAGTGAAAAAATGACATAGCATAATAAGGCATAAAAACATCAAAAATATCAAAATATAGTAAGCTATAAACATATTATAGTATAGAGAGATCTTAAAAGTGTAAAAAAAAAAAAAATTATATTGTGGGAAAAATGTGAAAAAACGACATAGTATAGTATGGCAAAAAAAGTGAAAAAACGACATAGTAC
>NW_019522694.1:0-704 GCF_002814215.2 Seriola lalandi dorsalis | reverse complement strand
TCATGCAGCTGATCAAAGTGTCAGAGGAGATGAAGAGAGACTTTAAGTTTGACTATGTGCTGGTGGTGGACACCGAAGGACTGCGTGCTCTTGAATTAGCAGGTAACGCCGCTCTTAACCACGACAATGAACTGGCAACTTTTGTTGTTGGTCTGGGAAACATGACATTGATCAACCTCTTTGGAGAGAATCCAGCTGAGATGCAAGATGTTCTGCAGATTGTTGTTCAGGCTTTCATGAGGATGAAGAAAGTTAAACTTTCTCCAAGTTGTGTGTTTGTTCACCAGAATGTGACAGATATTTCAGCTGCAGAGAAAAACATGGAGGGAAAGAGACGCCTGCAAGAAAAACTGGACCAGATGACCCAACTAGCTGCCAAAGATGTGTATAAGAGACAGCAGTTTTGAGTTTCTTAAAGAAGAGATAGAGAAAGGCCTTGAACCCATCATGGAGGATATAAACAACCTCTCACTGAATGAGATGAATGAGTTCAGACAGAAGCCTGATCAAATCCTCATCGATCAGCTGTGCAGGTGCTGCTGGGTAAAGTGTCCATTCTGTGCAGCTGTTTGCACCAACACCATGGAAGATCACAGTGATGCTGACCACAGTGTCCCTTTTCATCGATCCACTGCAATCAATGGTGTACACTATAGAGACACAGATTTACTCTCTGTTGAATTTTGCACAACAGATGTTGCAAG
>NW_019522693.1:6290-7002 GCF_002814215.2 Seriola lalandi dorsalis | reverse complement strand
ACAACTGGTGGAGCGAGATGATGGTGAACCAGGTACTTCGGCTGACCAGCAGGGTGCAGCAGCAGCCAGCACTCCTGATAAGCTGGAAGAATTGATAAGCCTGGTAAGGTCCCTAGACCATTCCCAAAGCATCCAGACACCAACATCAGCAGATGGCCGACTTACCAACTGAGCATTTGCATATGGACCCCCCATTCTCTTACGTAGGACTTGACGTCTTTTGACCCTGGGAGGTTCAGGTACGACGCACAAGAGGAGGGCAGACTAAAGGTAGGAGATGGGCAGTGCTATTTACTTGTATGTTCATGAGAGCTGTCCACATTGAATTCATAGACTCTATGAGCTCCTCTACATTTATCAATGCTCTCCGCAGGTTTTTCTCAATCAGAGGCCTTGCCAAGCAGTTGAGGTCAGACTGCGGGACCAACTTTGTGGGTGCATCGAGAGAACTGAAGTTGGATCCTCCAACTCTTGGGGAAATGTAATTGGAAAAAGGGCCACAGTTGATGTGCCAGGACAGAGAGGGGCAAACATTACCATGTGTGCAGCAATTGCAAATGCAGGATTACTCCTTCACAGATGTCAGGTTGGACCTTACAATACCGAGCACCTCCTTGCCTCTCAATGATCTCCACCAGTGCCTGGTTCCAGAGCAGGATCAGGAGGGTGAAAACATGAGGACCTTTGTAATCACCTGGGACAATGTGGCTTT
>NW_019522693.1:0-645 GCF_002814215.2 Seriola lalandi dorsalis | reverse complement strand
ACGTCATAAGAGGAAGATAGTCTCTAAATGTCACTTGTCAATGACCTTTTATAGTGTTCTGCATTAGTAAATAATAGTGTAGTTAGTACAGTAAGTGTAGTTTAATGAATAGAATATAGAATACAATAAATCTTTGAGAGCCGGTGTGATCTAATCTTTTGAAATCATTTTTTAGTTTGGTTTAATTATGTTTTAAGTTCTGTTGTGTGTATAGTGTAAAGCATTACCAAATGATCTGTTTCAGGTGACATACACAGCAGCAGGATTCATCTCCAGTGTTCACAATGTAGGAGAATTCTAGTCCATCTGTCTGACCAATATCACAGATTTTTATTTTTTAGCATGATCTGGTCATAATAATCTTCTTGCCATGTTTGAGACAGTCATATGTGAAGACACGTTGCTGCAACATGAGAAGCTGAAATTTGGGCAACCCAACAGAAAAATCACATCAATATTCAGTCGAGGCTCCTTTTGCAGAAATAACAGCCTCTAGACATTTCCTATAACCTCTAATGAGTGTCTGGATTCTGGATGAAGGTATTTTGGAACATCTCCAGTTCAGTTAGGTGTGATGGTTGTCGAGCATGGACAGCCCGCTTCAAATCATCCCACAGATTTTCAATGATATTCAGGTCTGGGGAC
>NW_019522692.1:6402-7309 GCF_002814215.2 Seriola lalandi dorsalis | reverse complement strand
CCCACTAAATGTTCCTCATGGTTTATGTTTGCAGTGTCTCCAGACATGTATCAAAGACACTTTAACATTGACGCCAGCAGTGGGGTTCTGTCTCTGGTGACCGCCATCGACAGAGAGGAGATGAACAGCAGCGTGATCTCTGTCAGCATCAAGGTACGGACGTTTCATCTCGGCCCTCAGCAGCTCATGATGAACAAAAAAGTAATTTATAGACCATACAGAGGGGGCAGCATTAGAAACTCATGTTTACATATACAGTATAGTAGTTGAGACTTTAGGTATTCATCATAAGTGTTTATTTATTGTAGTCATACGGACAGACAGAGGAGGTAAAACAGAGAGAAAATGTGGTAAAACTGCTGATTTTCCATGTGTCAACAGTAGGACATAGAGCAATGGTGTATTCAAGGGTAATAATGTGAGACAAAGGCTGGTCACACCTACAAAAATCATTTGCGTTAATCGTGAATGGCAGCAATAACAGCCAGTTTTGTAGCATTCGAGTCCAGGCTCAAGTCCAATTCAAGTAATGATTTTAAGGACTCGTGACTCGGACTTGGACTCAGACTTGAAGGACTCTGAGATTTTTGTTCTTTTGTAATAGGCCATAACATCTTGGCATAAGATATTGATAGCTATATTAATATTGAAATACTGTTCAGTTTCGTGCAAAGGCAGGAATGTGTGTTCACCAACCTACATGTGAATTCATGTGCATACCATCAGTAACAGTTAGTGGTAAAGAGAAGCCCCAAATCAACCTTGATGACTCGGACTCGAACACTGGGGATTCAAGACTCGAGATTTAGTGATTCGACTACAACACTGCTAAAAGTTCACTAGCTACATTTTAGTCAGCCAGCAGCTAACTCTGTGGATGCAATGATGGTTTGAAATACAATGAGGT
>NW_019522692.1:0-776 GCF_002814215.2 Seriola lalandi dorsalis | reverse complement strand
AGAAAGAATTTAAGAAAATATTTAAGAAGATATTGGTGAAGAGGCCTATTAGGAGGACATGTGTCACTTTCTCCTGATTGTAAATAATCCCACCAAGAAATCAGCTAAATTGAAAATAAGGTAACAACCTCTAACGTTACCCTGACAGTCGTGGTATTCTCACGTTTTTCTTGATCTCTCACAGGGAGGATTTGTGGGAACTCTGCGGATCCTTCCAGAATCTGCGCCTTTCTCGATCAGCCATGATGGGACGATCAGAGTGAAAAACTCCACAGCTTTGGACAGAGAAGCCACAGAAAGGATCATGTTTCAGGTAACGTAGAATCTCATGACATGCCTACTGATGCGTGGCTTCACACTTTTCACAATCAAGAAAGTAAAACACTCAAATGCTCAAAAGTTTCCATTGACGTTCTGCAAATGGTCAATGATTTACTTTTTGCTTGAGACATTATTTCAAGTCTACTTCTACTGCTCGCCAGGTTCATAACAATGAGTAACTTTTATGTCCTACTCTGCATGAGGATACTGATTTTGAGATGCTTGATAAATACATAAGGGCCCCTGTTACATCCTGACACATCTTTCTCTTGTCCATCATTAAGGTCGAAGCGAGGGAGACGAAACCGCCAAACCATGTCGCAATGGCCAATGTGAACATAACTCTTCTGGATGAGAACGACAACAGCCCTGAATTCACCAGCAGCGAGTACGCAAGCAAAGTCTTCACCAACCAAACAGAGGGGATGTTGCTTGTGAAGGTGAGGAGTCTGTAC
>NW_019522691.1:1682-2407 GCF_002814215.2 Seriola lalandi dorsalis | reverse complement strand
TCACAAACAACACAGTATCACAACTTTAATGTCAGCAATGAAGAGGGGAAAGCCACCTTCAACAGGGACTACAAATAGGCTTGCAGCTAACAATTATTTTCATTAGATTAAGCTGCTGATGATTTCTTTATGCATTTATTGTTTTGTCTGTAAAATGTCAGAAAATATTAAAAATGCCAATTAAAAATTCAAACAGATCAAGGTGACATCTTCAAATGTCTTTGACTGATATCTCCAAAGATAGTTTACTATAAATGAAAAGCATTAATTCCCAACATTTAACAAGCTACAAACACGAAATATTTGACAATTTTGCTGAAAAATGCAATAATACCCTTATCAACATTGTTCCCAATTTATTTTTCATCCACCCACTAATCAGACAATTTATCATTGGAGTTCTAAATGTAGGTAACAGTTATTCACATTTCCAAATAATTTATCAATTACTTAAATTCACCTATGAATTAATCACCTTTTCAAAACAATTTACTTCACTTGACATAACTTTCTGACTGAGGATGCATGATTATTATGTAATGTTGCCATTATTTGGTAAAGGTGCATTTAATTTGAAATGGCCGTTAAAGTGTGTGTTTACATTTGCAACCATGGAAAGGTCATAAGGTCACACAAGGAGCTGAAAGGGATACTGGATGTTGCTTAAGGACACTATGGCAGGGTAGATTCTAGCGGTTAAGGGTCCTTCAATTTTCCAAATCTCA
>NW_019522691.1:0-1320 GCF_002814215.2 Seriola lalandi dorsalis | reverse complement strand
CTGCACACAGTCTGATATGCTACCGTGTTGACAAAACTCAACACTGCTTCTTCTTTAACACAGAATAACGATTGCACAAATGCACACAGTGATCTGATTATTATTTTCTGGCAAGAAGATCATTTGAGCGGGAATAAAAAGGCATGCTAAGTCTTATCTAGCTAACACTGCAAGTTGTTTGAATGCATGGTGTCCCGTGACTAACATTTGGTTAGCTACTCGGTCTTTTGCAGTACTCATGAACTGAGAAATACTGCGAATTTGAGTACAACAGCTGCTGTAGCTGCAACGTCCATCTGCAGCTTTTCTGTAATCATTTCCCTGTGATTGTGTTATTAGTAACGTTACTGAGCGGATGGTTAGCTGGCTAACAGCGAGCTAGCTAAGCGATAAACAGCTCGGCTCAAGTAAAATTACAGTCTGTCTACCTCGTGGAGTGTTTTACACGTTTTTACTAAACGTGTACAAGCTGTTACTCATAACCAAAGTAAACGTTTGCACACATAGATTAATCTTCACCACAATTAGTTTCGTGTGGCTGAAGCTAACGAGGACATCAGCGCCCCATTGTGCCAGCGGGACTCAGGCCTTCATAGAAATCAATGGAGGAGCGGGGCAGCTAGCTTACCTTCTTGTAGTGCTTTCCAATCCAGAGCCGCACCGTCTCCAGTTGGGATATCGTCTCTGAACTTTCCCAGAATTTCGTGGATGGGCCACCGTCCTTTTTACGTCCCACTGCGGTTCCGCCACCGACCTGGCCGGTGGCCGGTCCGCCTGAGCCCGTTCCGCCTGCCGTTGTCGCCGCCGTCGCCATTGTGTGTTTTGTTCACTGCGTTGTCTTTCTCCTCCGCGGCGTCGCTCACCGTGCAAGTTTTCGAATGATATTGCGCAGCCGCAGACGCGTTGACACTTTTCAAGTCTCGCGAGTCTCCATATCAAAGGGATTATGGGGAATGTAGGCTGCTGTAAATTAACACTACTAAAGTATGTTAAATATAACCGTTTTATGCTTTTACACAACACATTCTTGTCTTTTTCGAAAGTGTTAAAAATATAACATGTAAAGTCTCACTTAAAATATTTGCTGACTCCTATGACAACTCCTTTTCTATTGATTTACTCTTGAGTTATTTATCAATAGTTTTTATGTGCTGCTATTTTGTTGTTTGTTTGCTTGGCTGTAAACAGATGATTACGTTTTTTTCCTCTGCCTGTTGCTATCATTAGCAGTGATTGAAAAAACACAAAAGTGCTTTAAAAGTAACTGTATAACAGAGTAAAAATAAGAGTAAACGTCCCTCATTTAAAATCTTACCTAAG
>NW_019522690.1:0-3870 GCF_002814215.2 Seriola lalandi dorsalis | reverse complement strand
TATGTTTCCTGTGTTCACTGCTGTTTATCGGCCATCCCAGACTGTGGACATGTCAGCTGAGACATGCAGCATTCGGGATCAGCTTTGTGCTTTGTGTCTCATGCATCCTGGTGAAAACCATGGTGGTTCTGGCTGTGTTCAAGGCCTCTAAGCCAGGAGGTGAAGCCAGTCTGAAGTGGTTTGGTGCTGTGCAGCAGAGAGGGACAGTTCTGGTTCTTACTTCTGTTCAAGCAGCAATCTGTACTGCTTGGCTTGTCTCTTCCTCACCAGCGCCTCATAAAAACACCCAATACCACAATGACAAGATAGTTTATGAGTGTGTAGTTGGGTCAACAATTGGTTTTGCAGTGTTACTTGGCTATATAGGACTACTTGCAGTCCTCAGCTTCCTGTTAGCTTTTCTGGCAAGGAATCTTCCAGACAACTTCAATGAGGCCAAACTCATCACTTTCAGCATGCTGATCTTCTGTGCTGTGTGGGTGGCCTTTGTCCCTGCTTATATCAGCTCACCAGGCAAATATGCAGATGCAGTGGAGGTATTTGCCATCCTGGCCTCTAGTTTTGGCCTCTTGGTGGCGCTGTTTGGACCCAAATGTTACATAATCCTCCTGAGACCAGAGAGAAACACAAAGAAAGCTATTATGGGTCGAGGAAACACAAAGTCATAAAATTAGCTAACAAGTTTTCTAGCTGACAGTAGGTGTGTTTGTCTCTACTCTCTGATATGACCCATTGGAGCCCACTGGCAAATGGGGATATGCCTTGATAAAGTGTTAAAAATCACTTTTGAAAATAAATACCCCTGTCATGTGATAATGCTGTTGCAATTGTTCGTTACGTTTAGGCACAAAACCAACCTAGTCAGGTAAACAAAAATTTATAAACTATGTCAGAGGACCTCATCTTGGCCAATGTTTTGTTTTGCATACTCAACGACCCACAAAAGCATTCTCCCGAATTTGACTTTGTGGTTCTATAGTAACATTAACACACTTCCTCCTTTGATCCTGTAATCATTGTTACAGTGAGTAGAGTGATGTGTCTCTTGAATGTAAACATATGCCCTTTTGGGGCATTTACTAAACTGACTGATGCTGTCTGACAAGACCACTGGAGGTCACCAAACAATATAACTTAACTACGTGTAATTACCATATTGTGCAACAGTGATCAGCATAATCTCTACTCAACATTAATGTGGTGTCAGAATAATTGGAAAAATTAATATCAGAATTCACAAATGCCCCCTCACGTCAGAAGAATTCAGAAAGTCTACAAAAATGTTGGTACGCATGTTGTGTTGTTGACATTATTATCATCAATTAATGGTGCAAATTCATGCATTACATTACCCTTCTTTGTGCTAACATTTCATTAGTAATATGGTATTAGGTTGTAACTGTCATTTATTTATGTAACAGTTAATCATTAGCAGTAACCGTGACAATAAGTTAAAAGAATACTGGAAGCTATCCAAATATTGTTTTAATAATTGTCTGATCAATAAACTAGAGCCCAACTTGTTCTATGTTATTTGCATATTCTGACTTAAATGCACATGAACACACATAAGTCGGAGGACTACTTCCATCCAAGGAGCACATAAATGCAGCGTACTTGTGTAATCCTGAGAGGAAGATCTCTCCGCCCACACTCCAAAAACTTAAAATCTCTCCTTGAGCTGGCAGTGACACTGGTTTGCGGATCCTCTTCCTCCCCCTCCTGTTCCGACACGTCTCGCCCTGAGCTTTGACTGGTTGGTTAGCAGCTTAGCAGGTTGAAATGAGTGTCTGGCTCTTCTAGATCATTGTTTTTGTTGTTTTCATCCAGGTAACTGTTGTAATTTGCTTCAATATCCCTCCCTTCATTGAGGTCGTTAGCTATTGTCCAAACCGTGACTTTGGAAAAAACTGTTTAGCAGGCTAAAACAGCCAAAAAAACAATGAAAAGCAATTCCCACAATGAGTGTTGCCTTCCTGTCCTGAATTTTAGCAAATAACGCGTTTCATTGGTCCCATATCTTTAAAACCACAAAATCATATACGACACATGCATGTCTCATCCGGTCTTCAAGTTATAGTTCGGGTTATTTTGCATGGGGTTGTGTAAGGTACTTATCTATAGTCAGTGTACAAGTGGAGAAGCAGCTGGAGTACCGCCACAGAAGCTGAGGGATGTATTGCTGTGGATGGGGTCAGAAAAAAAAAAAAAGGCACTCACATTTTAGGCACTTAAAAACATACCCACACAAAAAAGCTAATGTCATTTGAAGTGTCTGCTATATTTTGAATATTTTCACTGCGTTATCTTGCCATCAAACATTCTTTTCCTTTGGAACTACATTTTTCAGCTGTTTAAGTACCATGTTCCTACACATAAGCACAGCTACGCTTTGCTATGTCTGACTCAAACAGCTGATCTGCAGAGTAATACAGTGTGTGCTGTAGGTGCAACATCTTGTCCAGCAACACACTGGATACGTGGTGTGTACGTGTGGTACAGCTGGAGGCTGATGCCAGGTCACCATCTGGATACAAAGTTGGAGGCTAGTGCGCTTGTGGGTAGTAGGCTCGATGCTAGCAGCCTGGGGGGCAGACTGGACAGCAGGTTGGGGGCAAGTAGGACCGATGCTAGCTGACTAGGAGACTAGCTGGAGATTTGGGGCGTTTACAAAGTCCAAAATCCATTCAGCAATGAGCTCTTCAACCAGGGTCTCTTGAACATTTCCCTGTGTGATATCCTCAGAGCTGCCTCTCTTTACTCCCTATAAATATCCCTTAACCACTCACAATAGAGAAGCAGGGTGTATGAGAGTTCTTTAAGCTCTTTATTAAAAGAAGTGCAGACAAAAACAAAAACTTTTCTGGTTAAATTAAATGATTTATTAAACAAAGGAAATCACAAAAAGTCTTACTTAAAGAATTAAACTAATCCAGTAAAGTGGCCGGGAATCCAAAATTCAAAAACAAAATCCAAACTCGAGAACTAACATGGGAGCTTGAGGAAACACTGGGGAATATAGCAGGGACAAAAACAGACAAACTGACAAAGACAACAGGGAGCACAGATACATATGCAAGGGGAGCAGGTAGCCAGACACAGGTGTAACACATTAGGGCAGGGCAGACAATCACCATGGCAGGAAAACAAGACAAAGACTATCAAAGAATATCATAATGAAAGTTCTGGCCCTGCCTTGGTCCTAGGCTTGTGTCTGGTCCATATAAATCCACATTTTGGCAGAGTCCGGCTTTTATCCTCCGGTATTGACTGACTGATTTTCTGTCTGCGTGCCATAATTGGCCCAGATGTGGAAGTAGCATCTGACAATCATGCAGTATATGGACCATATTCAGGAACCCGGTGTAAACTGGGCCACCAGGTGTAACAGTCTGTGTATTTTATCTACAACTTAAGATAAATATGAAGCCCACAAAAGTCGATTTAATACGATTTAAAAAAAAAAACCCTAATATACACATAATATGACTGTCATGCAATTTTCACTAGACCTCAATCATTGCAATCATTCACGACTTAAAGTTGGATTTGGATGGATTCCAACATGGCCTTGGAGAGTATCAAAAGTGCACACATTAATTCTGGCTCAGTACAAATCAGTTTCAAATGAAATGCATTGTACGCCCTGCCCATTCTACTTCAACTGCCCTGATGGGTGGTTTGCAAGATTAAACAATTCTGCAAGTCAATAAAAGGGGACATTGTGATGAAACTCACTGACTGGGCTCAGAAAAGGCGTAAACCAGAAGTCATGAGGGCATTTTTAGACACCACTTTGGTCTTGCCCATGTTGTTGTACTCTTGCTTATCCTCTGCTGCGTCCTCTCCTCTTTATTCCTCCTCTTGTCG
>NW_019522689.1:51136-63363 GCF_002814215.2 Seriola lalandi dorsalis | reverse complement strand
TACCTGTGCAACCTTGGTCTCTGAAGTGTAGCAAAGGTTATGTGCCTTTTACCGAATGCTGTCGAGGACACGCATGAGCAACAATAGGAATTGTTCAGGTACAATGAATATGTGGATTCAGCTTTTTTATTTCTTCCTTTTTTTGCAAACTGGTTCAATTTAAAAATATATAGTCGGTGATAAAAATATGTCATTTAAAAAGAAATGACATTTTAACGGAGGGACCAGTAGACATGAGCTTCATCTGGAGATAATGTGCAGTTTTATGCTCTATATCATATTTACTGTTTCTCTCATTGGGTTGTAGGGAAATTGTATTTCCACTCACTTAGACGGGTTTTGTTCCATGATCCTCCACCAAACAGCTGAAGAGTTAACTGCTGCACGCTGCTTCTGAGGGTGGAGTGGTTTAGTCAGCTATTAAAGGGCGAACATAGTGCCTCTAGAGGTGAGAGGAGGGTGATACTAAGAGTTGTGGAAGCATGGGCACCCAGAGAGGCTTCCTGTATGTCATGAGGGACCATGGAAATGTGACCAGTGAACCTACAATTTACACCAAATTGACAATTTGCAGGGATTTCCTCACATTTTTGATCTCACTTTCTCTTTTAACCTCTATCTTAACCGGCATACTTTTGCAGTACCTGCTGCAAGTACATCAAAGGCACACTGCGCAACTGTATTATACATCTATTGTGCCTGAATTCACAACATTGTGGGCTTCACCATGGTAACGGATATCAGAAGGCGAAGGTCATGCAAAGAGTTGGTAGAGGTGTCGCTCGGCAAGGGCAGGGTGGGGGTGGAAAAAGCCTCCACATGGGCCTTTTTTTCCATACACTGAGCATGCTCGTCATCCCCTGTCCTCCAGCAGCTCCCTGCAAGGTTAGTGAGAGTCAATAAGCCTTCCGCAAAGGTTAAGGAGACCTATAAGAAAGATATTATGCAAACAGTGATCTCTCTGGATCCAGCAAAACCACAAATAGAGTGGCATAACCATCTTTGTTCATTTTCCATCTGAAAGTGAATCACAGAAAGGTGCTCCGTTTGCCTGCATGACTGGCTTATGAATTCAATATGAGCTATCTATACACTTTGACATGGAGTACTGTGTGAATACAAAAAGCGAAAGAGGGCATATCAAATGGCACGAACTGGCAGTTTCATACGAAGAATAATCATTATTGGTAAGTCCACCTTCAAGGAAATTGAGATTTTTCTTCAGATTTGAAAATGCAGTGGGTTGATGGATTCCTTTATCATTAACCAGTGGCTTATTAGTTCCTCTAGGTACTGACAGACCTGGCTTCAAACTCACTTTGAACAGTTACTAAGCATGGAGGAGATGCAGCTGCTCAGGAGAAAACACACTCACACTCACTCACAGTTAAAGAGCCTTGGCTCCTGGGTTATTTGCACAAACAGAGAGGAGGATAAATAAGATAATGTTCTCCATCTGAGATTTATTGTCCTGTAAATGTCAGAGGATTAATTAACAAATTTTAATACTGTAAGTCATATTCACTGTGAAGATGGTGATCATTATGAACGCTGCTCAAGGTAACCTTAAAACCAACAGGAGTCATGCCAAACCCAGACTGGCAGAAACTCCATCAACCTTTCATCCCCTGATGTTAAACTACAAGCGAGAATTACAGTCAGTGTTCTCACTTAAAAACTATTAAAATATCCAAAAGATACTTCACCTGCAGCACACGCTCAATCAACAACTACTGAGCTTCAAACAACTAGTAGGTGTCCAAGATCAGACCCAGATTAACCATTTCAACACAAATAGTTTCGTATTTCGTCTGTCTGTGCTGTGTTTCTGTCTGACACCAGGGGCCATATTACAGAAACTGACTTGCAGATCTTACCTTAACTGTGATAACCATGGTACTTAGGGTTGGGACATAATTTAGGAAAAAAAATCCATTCCATATGAATAGTTCCTGAGTAAATGATCCTATCTTAACTTAAAACAGGAGAAGTGTATTACGCCAGCTTCCTAACTTCCCAAAATCTTAAAATAAACTGACCTCACTTTAGGATAACTGTTCACTTAGCTTAGGTAACATGCTTCATCCACATGGCTGCTCTTTTATTGCTTTTACACAACCAGCAAAAACATCAACACACAGAACTTACTCGCTGTGAGGCTCATGTTAGACTCTAACGACTTGGTGCAGCTTGATGACAAAACGCTTGTTTAGTGGATTCAGGCTGCCCCGGGTCATGATCCGGTGACATGGGGCTCTCCTGGTTGTGGTGCAACTGACAAATGCGCTTTTTGTTTATGTTAAAGGAGATTTTTAGAGTGAAGTGGCCATTTTTTTTTTGCACGTTTCAATGAGAAATCTATTGGGTTACAAAAATACCTCCACGACACTAGATGAGAAAAGCAGCATCGGTTGCTAGGTAACAGACATAAAAGTTGATGACTGATGTTGGATTGAGTATTTAGGATTTCCTAATCTGAGATAAAATAGGATTCCTAAAGTTGGTTAAGATTTGCTTCGGTAATACCAATTTGGGAAAAATCCTCTCTTATACTCTTCCTATATTAAGACTTAAGATAGGAAGTTTCTGTAATAAAGCCGCAGCTATGATTGGCTCGTTTACTCCTCTAGTTTTTGGGAAATATGGTCCAGTTACTTTTTCTATTACAGGCTCCTACCCCTCAAAGGAAAAGATGTCGTTTAAAAGAAGTCTCACAAATTCCAGTACGAGACGTAAAGCTCTATTTGTGTGGCTTGAATAGATTCCTTAAAAAAACTTTATTGGCTTATGTCCTTTGAAAGCCTGTATGTGTATGAGCTATGAGATTTGTCTCAGAAAAAACAGAAAACCTTTCATGTATCTCTATAGCTTTTTCAATCATTCCGATTTATCTTGTGACACCCCTGGCTGCTCCAGACCTTCAGGCTGGGACCCACTGTCCTGGAACACACCATGTCCCTTTTAAGCATGTTAGAAAAGAAATAAATAAATAAATTGAAACTGTCAGTTCGCTGAAAATAGACAAATAATGCGTACATTTGGCTTCAGTAACTTCAAATGTACAAAGCAAAGCTCAGTAATTCTATGAAATCTCCAACAACCATGTGGAGTACAAAGATGTCTCACAGTTTCTGCACAGATTACACATGTACTTCAGCTGCCGAGACACCGGAGGTAATCCAGGGAAACTTTGTGAGTGGAAAAGCTTTTTGGTCTCCATATCTCTGTGATGGAATTATGTGTACCAAAATTAGAGCGCAAATTTGAATCAAACCTCTAAGCGAGATCTGTGGGTTCTTGGCAGTGAAGGGGGAACACAACAGGATTCTCGCACATATGCCATGCACATCCGCGAGAAGCTCAGCAGGCTGCCAGCACCAAAGTGTTCATCACTCTCCACCCACTCCTTTTCATAACACAGAGCAAGGAAAAAAAAAAAATCCCCTCAGCATCGGAGTGAGCCCAACCAATCAGTGGTGACGATCAAAAAGCAGACGTTCAAGGAGAATGAAATGCCCCCATTGATTGGCCGCACTGCTTTGGTCCTCCCAGCGCAGTCCTCCAATCGATACCTGAGAGATAAGCAGCCGTCAGCTACTGACATTTGTGATGTATAACCGCCGCTGCTGCACGGCGAGTGATGACCTCTGACCGTCTTGGGCAAAACTAACCAGAGAAACTCGAGCTGGCGCGCCAAGGATACGGCGGGACCAACCGACAAACACGAGCTCCTACGCATCAAAATGGCCATCAAGCCACCAGCTGGTAAACCAAGCTGCCCTTTATACATGTTAGTCATCTCCTACATCATCTGACCCTCCTCTTTTGATTAGGTGACATCCCCACCTGTGCACCGGCTAATCAGCTGGGGTTAAAGCTTTGGAAGGCGAGAGTAAAGCGTAACACGGCAACGAGGATAAATTACCTGAAAAGGAACCGCTGTTATCGCTGTGTTTGTTTTTCAAAAGACAATAATGAAATAAATAAATGAAAAAAAAATGGTTCAGAGAAAATGAAATGATGCCGTGGCGATGTTTTGTGAAATTGTGCTGTCAAACGTTTCTCCTTTCTAATTTCCTGGAGCGCAGATGATGGAGCATGTGTGCTGACAGCTGAATCAGATAAAAAAAAAAAAGGGAAAACGAAGGACTCCACTTTTTCCACCACACGGGCATTTTTAAACGACATTTATAAATATAATAATAAAACAATTAGTCTATGGCAAATGACAATTGACAGATGCCATGACCTTGCGTGCACTGTACTTTTTTTTTTTTTGTACTCTGGTCATTTATTAAAGTGTCAAGGCTGATGGGCACAGACATAAATACACAACACTGCGATTGGGGAACAAAAGAAGGAAACTCAGTCTAATGTTTATTTACCAGGATGATGTTATTTAAATTGTGCTTGCCTATACTTTATGGAAGTAGATAGAAGCCTCTGAAGATATTTAGATGAACTCACAGCCTCAAAATCTATTGAATTTCTTATGATGCATTGACTCTTCAACAACTGTTGAAGCTGCTACTCTGTTTAGAAACTTGCAAAGGTCTCAGAGCAAGAAATCCTCTGTGTGTGTCTGTGTGTGTGTGTGTCTGTACGTTTGATGGGACCATCCCAGCACAACTGTCACTTCGCTCCCCTGTTACAGGTGCTCCACACAGGGGAGCTGGCAGCTCTGACGGACGCCTCCTCCTAGGGATTTATGGGAAATGACAGCTCCCGCTAAATAAAGCCGAAGTGGCCGGGGACGGGAAGACAACGGAAGTTCCAAACCACGAGCGCAGAGGGCTGACACTAGCTGAAATTTATTTCCTCCACTGCTGCCTGGCAATTTAGTTGGAAATGTGCTATTCATACTTTTGGGCCTACAGAGAGAGAGAGAGAGAGAGAGAGAGAGGGAGGGAGGGAGAGAGAGAGGGAGCGAAGGAGAGACAGAGAGAGAGAGAGAGGGAGGGAGGGAGGGGGAGAGAGAGAGAGAGGGAGAGAGGAGAAAGCCCCACCCTTAATCTACTTCCTCTGTTTGGGGTAATGGTCTATGAGGTCTTTCTGCCAGCGAAAATCACATTTCTTACATGGCTGACTCTTGATGAATTATTTCACATTTCACTTACTTACCTTTTTAAAAGTTAATCTACATCAATAACGTTAAAGGAAAATTTCACAGTTACAAATGAACAGTTCCCCTTATTCAAACTCGAAAGGTGTGGAGCGTTTGGCTGCTTAAAAAGTCCATTTCAAACTTCATCATTTAACCGTTCGACAGCATATCTGAATGCACACGGGCCGGGCCAGCGTTCTGATTTTCTATGTATATAAATATGGACCATCTTTAATTGAGCAGAAACTGCTGTGGAGAACAGTGCTGAACTAATACTGAGGCTGAAATATCATTACACTGATGGAAGCTGGGCTCTCTGACTTTTATTGGCAGCTCGCGAGCTAAATGTGTGGTTCAATTCAGAGGCGGCCATAGCTGCAGAGGCAAAGTAATCGACTTTGGGACAAAATGGTGTGGAAAATGACGTGTAGGCCTTTGCCTAAAGCCAACCTCGTACGGGCAGAAATCTATCAGTCAGGTGCACACCAACATTGGCATTTTCACAAATGTGATTTAGTCGACGATACTGGAGAGTTGGTGTGCTGGACCAGTGCTTCTGGTGAAAGAAAACTCCTATTTCAAGCCATGCAATCTGCTGCTCCTGCTGCTGAAATTGTCAGTGCATTTGGTTCAGCTTGAACTCTGTCATGTTCAGATAAAACAATGTTTTACATATGAAACCCTGCAGCGGATCAGTGCAAATTTAGGTCAAAGTATCCTGAACCTTGTGAGCATTTCACTCTGAATTCTAAAATCTCTCTATCTGCCTCATTCAAATCAATTCTTTCCCAGCGTGCAGAAAATCATTCCTTTGTTTTGAGATGAACACAAGATTCGCTGCTATTCCGCACTACTGTGCAGAGTATTTTTGGCTCAGCGCTGCCAAAGTTTGGACACAGCCATTTATAATTCTCTCGCAAGGAAAGCAGCTTGCTTCTTTTTCCAAACACACTCCATGGGATGCAGACTGCTCCATGCTGTCATGTGGTCTGCTCGCAGAATCACGTTATTTTTAAGCAGCTACAGCTTTAGCGAGCACCACAGCCAAAAGGGCCTCGACCAGTAAACCAAACATTAATCATCACAATACGACACAATTAAACAGCAATTATGTAAAAGACCTTTTTGCTTTGGGAGTGTCTCAACTGTTACATCAGCTTCTAAACCTCAGATTCGGAGTGTGTCTCTCCCAGCAGCAAGCCTGGAGGAGCAACAGTCACACCCACACACTTGTGCATACACACTCATACACTTGCAGAGCCACAGAGCAGATCAAGTGTGCCTGGAGAGCTCTATAGAGAGGCCAGTTTTCCTCATTAGACTGTGTGTGCACCACTCTCCAAAAAACCCCTCACTCTAATCACTGTCACCAGACCTCGGCTGAAAAACAGATAATTAATGCTGGGCCCTGCCTCAATCGGCTTCCATGCTAAACAGCTCTGTGTACATATGTGTGCGCATGTGTGTGGGTGTCCGCATGTTTGTCTATTTGGAGAATGTCGATGTAGGAGGCCCCCCAGGGACCGTGGATGCTCAAGCCATCCACGGCAACGATTTCTCTCAGGCTCGCATTAGCTCTCAGAAGAACAATCGCACACCAGATAATGCACAAATTTATGGAGGAAATATCCCACTGTACAACAAAAGCTGTCTGCTGCTCCTACTTCAGGGCATCACCAGTTTTAGTCACTGGTTTTGTAGCGTCTTGCCCCTTCTTGCTCAAGCACTGCCCTTTTATTTCCCCTTCACCCATTCATTAAATGGAATGGACTTCTTAATCGTGTGCTTTGCAGAGCAGATTATTTATGTTCTTTTTACCTTCCTAAAGGCAGTTATTAATATCATAAATATTTGATGATACTTTGCGTGACCCTGCAGAAAATGACACAGAGAGGTAATGAAGGTTAACGCTGGGGGTACAGACTGATTAAATGGCGAGTGAGTGGCAGAGGCCCACGCAGGGCTGCTATAAACTTTCCAATAAAATGGACTAAACTCTGCTCACTGAGCAATTTAGCTACAGGACTGGACAACTGTAACAAGGTAATTTACACAAACACATTTTTCTTTTAACCCCCGGTGATATATGAGTAAATACTTTTGGTTTATTCGCCCATGTTTTAAGATATCTATCACACTCTCTCTACCCCGAAACCACTGAGATGAATGGGATTTCATGTGTGGTGCTCACAGCATTTAAAAAAGGACATTTCAAGAACTCAACAGCAACCAGGAAAAAAAAAAAAAGGAGTCCTGGTTAGTCTGGACAATCCAGAGACATCACCGGTGACAGCTCAAATGATTAGTTGAAAAATTGATTAGCTGATTCACAGTAAATGAAAGGGTAACTACCTCTAGTAATTGGCTGATTGTTTAAATAGAAAACATGGAAAAGATATGGATTGGTTTGGTTTTTCTGTTTTGTATTTTATGTATCATTTTCATTTATTTACTCTTTTTTGGAAGCCTCTAGTTTTATTTACTTCATTGGTCCTCATTTGCCTCTGTATTATCTTTTTTTATTTCAGATTCATTCATTTTGGTTACAGTTGGGTCTTACAGAAGTCTGGATAGAAAAGACCAATAAGCCATCATATTGTTTGAATGGACTGTGAAGTAACACAAAAATGTGACTCTTATGTGACTTTTCCAAGTCTTCTATGGCAGTAAATCGAATATATTCGGGTTTTGGACTGTTGGTCGACAGAATAAGACATGTTGAAGGCAATAAGAGTCACTGATTAACTGTAAAAACAATCAGTACATTGATTGATAATGAAAATAATTCCTTAATCAGAAAAAATAACCAGAACATAACATCTTTTAAGAACCAGCGTTGAGTCCTTAATTGTATTGTGTTTCAATGTTTTGAGTGCCACAGACAAAATTCCATTTACCTCCATTGTACTGGTTTGGTGACAGAAATCCAGAGAGAGAGGGAGAGAGATATATCTCAAAATCCAGACAAATAAAACCACAACTATCTGCATGGATAGATAACACTAAAGGTAAATGAGAAAATATGTTGTGAACTGACCCTTAAAACATGCTGTCAATGTAGAAGCTATTTTGTGAGATAAAAACTTATGTCTTTGTTGATACGTATACCTTCCAGAGCCTTGTAATTGGAGTCATATGGTAATCCTCCTGTATTTTGTCAGCAGCACTTTGCCCTGCAATTACCATCATTCTCACAGAGGTTTTTGAGGAGAGGCTATCCTTCCCAGGCTCACTCAACAAATCAATTCTGCTTTTTGGCTTTCCACCAACAGAAGGAGAAAAAAAAAAAAAGTATCTTCAATATTTGCTACACATGTCCTTCATCACTGAATCGGGGTATTCATGAGTTTTGAATAGGCTGTGTATTCCATTGTCTAAGGATGCCAGCAAAAGCAAACAGCCCCACAAAGCGCCAATTACAGCATCAACTTTTTCTACATTGGAACACAAGTAGCACTGCCTTTGTGTCAAGACTGGAGAACATATGATGGGTTTGCAATTGTAATCAGCATTGTTTGAATGGTAACAAGTTGGCAAATTAGTAAATTCCGCCACTCATTTATTTAAGATGTGCAATTACTGGCATCCAATACCCCAAAGTCAGGTGGAGATTTCCTGAAAATAAATGACAACACCCATGAGAGGCTCAAACTGTCTCTTCCAGTAGACCATAATTTAATCAGCAAAGTATCTGAATATTTAAAGTGCTCCAGCATACAACATTTATCAACTCTCCGAATATGTCTTTCTTTATACATTCAGACATGGCTGAATACCTCAACAAAATGGGTCCAAGCTGACATAATTTGACCTTGTCAGGAGCTGATACACCCCCCCACCCCCACCCCCGTTTCCTTGTGCATGCAGTGTAATTGAGCCTTCGGGGAGAGTGGAAAGACTATCTGGCCCTCGCCTTGTAAGGATCTGTATTGATGATCGGGACTGGTTACCAACCATCTAATCAATAAGTGCAGATACACGAGCAGATAGTAAAAAAAAAAACTATAGGATGACAGTAACTTATCTCACATTCACAAGTGGTTTAATAAGTGCAAAGATCACAGACTTACATTAACAGCACCTCTGGGCTAAACGCTCTGCAGTGAAAGATATGTGTAATTAAATATGTTTCCTAGCATAAAAAGGCTATTAACTTTCCTTGAATATATTTCTCAACAATGAAATATACAACGTGGGGGATGATAAATTTGAATCGACGGTCAGTGACCAAGTCAGAAGCAGACGAGCTTTCTGCATTTAAATTACATGAATTTTCTATGAAAGCCACAGGCAAATCCAAAATGAAAGTTGCATTAATTGAGAGAGTTTAAATTACTTTTTGTGATGTAGCTTTTGTAATCTTCTTGTGCAACGAAAATCATAGCTTTGATGGTGGTTATAGGTGATGAATGGTAAGTGAAGCTACACTTTCTTATGTAGAAAACTAAATCAGTTTGCCTTTTAACTCTAAACTAATCAGGCTTTTCCAATAATCCTTGCATGGGAAAAAAGGGGGTAACTACAGAGGAGGAAAGGATAGATAATTGTCTTGTTTACCTTAATTTAACATTGTGTGTCTGTCTGTGTGTGTGTGTGTGTGTCTGTCTGTGTGTGTGTGTGTGTGTGTGTGTGTGTGTGTTAAACCACAAAGGTTCAGTAAACTTGCCAAGGCCAGACAGAGGAAGAAGTGAGTCTCAGGCTTTTTCATTCACTTTTGCTGACACATCGGCAACCGGAGGCTCGTTGGGCCTCGAGAGCCACTGATGTGTCACTTCACATTTCTAACAGCGAAAATCAATCCCTCATTTAGATTCAGCAACATGGAAAACATAAAAAAACATCACCTACAGCAGCTCCGGCGTGCCAGAAAATCATTAGGATCATAAATTAACAATAAAGACATGAAAAACTAAATAATGTCAAGGAAAAGAGCAAAAACTGCTAAAAGGAGGAGTATTGTGAATCCAGTTTTAAGCAACAACAAGTGCTGTGGTGCATGTGATCAGTGTTAAATCACATCATAAAAATGCAAAGACTGTAGTTCTCACTGCAGGAGTTTATGGTCCAACAACAAATCTAATATACTGCAGGATGTTTAACATATATACCTTTTCATTTTCTACATTTGCTCATCAGATTGTCAAAGCAAAGTGAGGCGCCCGCCGCACAATATCCTGGGCCTCACAATGTAATATAACCTGGATTGTAACGGTTGCAATGTGATGCAGCTGTGGCATTAGGGCCAATGGGAGCTCTTTAAATGAGAGAGTGGCCGTAAACACCACGTCTACTTTCTCCCATCGCCGGCATTACTAGCGGAGCTGATGACAAGTGCCGAGCAGCCCTCTAGTGCCTTTAATACAGCGAGAGCATTCTCCAGGGGAAATGCAATCTGTGTCCTCTGTACAGCTCCACTGTCTGCACTTCCCCGCATGTGAGCCACTATCATATTATACTCCCCGCTCTCGAAATGGGAGAAGGAAATAGGAAATCGCTTCGGCCAGAGATGAACCAGGAACATAATCAAAAAATAGTGTGGCGCAAACGGCGCAGATCAGCCCGGCATGCAGACCTCCCCTGGCTGAGCGCTAAACAATAAGCAGTGGGGATTGCTTGGGATTCTTGTGCCGTTGAGAAGAAAGTACGCCCCCTTTTTTCACCCCGCAGGCAACTATTGGCTTATAGCAGCTTATACGTTCAAGATGGGAGATAAGAACAGGGACGCTTCCCTCATGTGGTGATCCAGCATGCCTGTACTGACAATAAAAGCTGCAGATCTGCGCAGACAAAAGAAGCTCACAACATGAGGCAGAGTGCGTGAAACATTATTCAGTTGACCTTGCATATTGCCGGGGTGATTTTTTATCTGAGCCAAACAAAGAATGATAAAAAAAAAAAAAAAATTTAAAATGCACTGCTGGCTGCTGGCAAGAAGCAGAAAAGTGAATCCATTAAAGTGGGGACAAATGTCACAAATGCATTACAAAGTATCAAACACACTTTTGCTGGTTTGTTTTTGTTTGCATTTCGTTCACTTCTATGGATACAGGACAAAGCTGAATGCAAACAGGAGACATAAAGAGACCCACTACACTTGTCTAACAACACAACCCTGCACTTGTTTGACTGTTATGTTGCCTGCCTGCAAACGACAAAGACACTTGAGCAGAGGGTGGACGCTGAGTACGGTTTAGGATCTGTGTGTGGAGTCAAGTCACTGTGTGTGTTTGAAGTAAATGTGCCGGACACGTGTGCGTTTGTGTGTGACAGACGAGGTGTGTGTGACAGCGTTAAGCCTAAGTGAGAGGTGAAAGGACTGCTGTACTCACAGTTGTGCTCTTGTTTCCCTGTGGTCTGTCGGCGTGTCAGAGTTTCATCCTCTCAGCGTCTCTCCCTGGGCTGGGCTTCCTCTTCCTCTTCTGACCAAAAGGTGTGAGGTGGTGAAGGAGGAGGAGGAGGAGGAGGAGGAGGAGGAGGAGGGAATGCACGGATTGAACGCAAAGGAATGAAAACCAGAGTGAGAGAGGGAGAAAGAAGAGGAAGAGGAGGGAGTGTGTGTGTGAGTGGGAGAGAAAGAGAGAGAGAGAGAGAGAGCGTGCTGAGGATGGAGGGAGGGCGAGCGGTGGCCTGCGATTGGCCTGTCAGTCCGGGAGAGGGAGCGTCAGTCTCGGCGGTGTCAGGGCGGCGGGCTGCCTGCGCCCCAGTCGGTCTGCCGGTGTCTCCGATTGAAACGCCTCAAGACTCAGTCGCGCGGATTCCTACGGCGCACAACGCACAGGCTCGCTGGCTGCCTCACGACTCACACACTCTGCATCCACATCACACACACACACACAGGGAGAGAGCGAGAGAGAGAGAGTGAGAGAGAGAGAGGAGGGAGGGATGATAGAGTGAGGCAGACAGATTCAGAGGGCCGATGACAGCTTCAAGCTGAAGCTTCTCCTTGGCTCCTCATCAATGACAGGTACTGAGGAACAAGAGACAGAGGGAGGCTCCCCCTCCCATTCACACGCCTCTACGCACACACACACACACACACACACACACACACACACACACACACACACACCCCCATGTACACACACAAATCACTCCTCCACATCCAACCACAACCCCCCCCCAC
>NW_019522689.1:50369-51116 GCF_002814215.2 Seriola lalandi dorsalis | reverse complement strand
ACCACCACCACCACCACCACCACCACCTCCCCCCTCCCCATCTCAATTACCATAGCCGCGGCAGATGTATTGGGCTTGTCAGCTCTCAAGCAAGGCTGTGGAGGAGATGTGGGCTAACTTATCTCATCTAATTTAACCAAGCTATAATCAGACAACACTGTGGAGCTCATTTATGGTCGGACAGGATGGAGGGTTTTGGAGGTGGGGGGGTGAGGGGCATATGGAGACAGACGCGCTGCAATTAGCTCATCCCAGGTCAGAGAACAGTAGCCTAAATGCTCAGATTAAAGACATTTGCTCTATAAAAACAACAAAATCCCTGCAGAAACGTGTCGAAAAACAGAAGATAAAAGAAAAACACAATTGAAGACCACCAGCAAGCAATGGGGTGCAATCCCTACTGGGCTTCAAAATGCTGTCAATACAGTTTGATTAATTTGAGTGAGCCAACACCCTAAACGTTCCGATTTTCAGATTCAGTTTGAACAAGAAGTGCTGTTGAGGATATTAAGCCTGACGTTTCTACAGTCAACGCCCAGTTTGCTGCCGAATGTCAAGCTCTGGTATTTTTTCCCCTCATTAACCGTCGTGCCCGGTCAACAGCGGACTCCACACAAAATCCCATGAATCCTATCTCCGTCCTCTTCACTCCACCAAATTCAATTAAAAAGAGAAATTGGCAATTAGATCACTGTTATGATCCTGTAACTATGATCTAATCTGTAATTCATTGGCTGGTGTTCCCCT
>NW_019522689.1:0-50336 GCF_002814215.2 Seriola lalandi dorsalis | reverse complement strand
TGGTTGGGGGGGCCTCAGCTCGGGGCGGTGCACAAGGGCGCAGGTGGAGTCATGGGACCCCGGTGCTACCGGAGGCCTCTATAGTGTCACCACTGGGGCCTCTGTTGGCCCGCGGCAAGAACACAACCTGTGACACACCCTCATTTGTTTTGTTTTCATATGCATGAGAAGCTCGTCTCGCAGATTGCACGTGTAATATATGTGCGAGCATGCACAGGGACACACAGAGTAACAGCCGATGTGCAAAAGGCAGAAATGTACACAAACATTCGCTCCTCTCATGGGAGGAAAATTTTTACTCCTTAATTGAATTAAGTCAATTCCATTTGGTTAATGAAGGGGTGGGGGGTAGTTTGCCCTTTCAGCAGCTTCGGGCTAACAATCACATTGAAGCACGGGGGCTGGGGGTGGTTTGAGGAGGGTGGGGTCACAATCTCTAGACTGGAACCAGTGTCTTGCCACCACCTTTGTGACTGGAATCATGCTACCGGAGCAGTGCTACAGCTCCACCGTATGTGGACTGTCTGCAGTGCTTAGCATCACCGCTCTGACCTGAAACAGCAGCCATGTTTGTGTGTTTGTTATTTAAAAAGGCCTTGTTACCTGGCAACATTTAATACATTAAAGGCTTTTTTATCTTATCATTCCTCTCGTGGTGCTTATATTTAGGCCAGGGATAAATGCAGTGTCCTTTATAGCAGACACGCACACCTACACAGACACCGAGCCAGTGGCAACAGGAGAGCAAACTGGCTATCATATATAAGTGCATGTGGGCTTGCGACACACACGCACAAGACCACGCGCACACACACACACACACACACACACAGGCATATGCACACAGGAACAGTGTGATTGCTCTGCTTCGCTCGTTTAGCACTTCTAAGGCAGAGATCCCCGGGGGCCACCCATCACATCCAGTTACTGTGGCACACAGACACGACCGGGCCCCACCTGGCTGCTCTCACCTCAATCTGTAGGAGGCAGGAGGCACTAGCACCATGTCGCTCTCTTTCTCACACACTAACACACACACACACACACACACACACACACATCACTCAAGATCAAAGATGTGGTCTCACTCACTCACACACACACACACACACACACACACACACACACACACACACACACACACACACACACACACACTGATATACTGATCTCTCTTATCAAAGATCACAAGGACTTTCCGCTTTACAGACTTTTACAAACTTCCCGTCACGGACGTAAACTTGTTACGAATTGCTTCCCCGTCCTAAATCACAAAAGTACATTGCTCGAACACGACTCTATCGAAGTCGCACTCAAGACTTTTCATGCGAAGTGTGAAGATGTTGGTGAATCCCCAGCCAGCAGCCCTGTAAGAGTAGACAGACTATTATCATTGTCACCCCAGCACCCGTTTTAACAAATTTTATGTAATTAACATAAAATGAGTAAAACATGTCAGCTAGAGAGTGCCAGTGAGAATAACAGATGGAATAAAGAGGAAATGGCTGCATTAACAGATCGTTTTCAAGAAGAGGACTAATGAGACAGAGCTGCTTTGACTGTTGAGTCACGCTGACGGCATCACGTGCTGAGATGAAGATGTAACGGCTAGCTCTGTGGGGGGGCTACCCCAGCAGATGCAAAAACAAAGACGGGAGGCAGATAACTGGAGTGGGAGTGTGTTGAGCGGGGTGAAAGTGGAGGGTAAAGGAGGTGGAGGAGGTCAGGTTGGTGATTAGTGATCTCCCATGCTGGTTGAGCCTGACTTGTCACAGGTTGACATGGGATGCAATTATAGAGGGGAAGTTTCCCAGGCCCCTCAGGCATGTGCCAGCCATGCTGTCAACACCAGCTGATGTGTGGGCTCTTGGCGCTGCCAAAGGTGTCACAGGCGCTTATGTGTGCTCAAAACTGCTACGCTCCCATGAAAATTGGCCTTAGCTTTCCCAGACACACTGGATGTCGGCGGCCGTGCGCGTGCCTGTGCACACATGCTCAGTTACCTTTGTTTGAGTATTAGTTAAACCCTACTCCACTCCCAGCCTTCCCCCAGTCTCACCCTTTCTTATTTCCTCTGAAGCTACGAGGTAAAGCCACAACACTTGCGATTCTGCTGGCTTCTCATGCTGTTCCCACATCTTCTCCTTTTCCCGTATCAGCCTGCATATGACTGTGCCAGCAGTGCAAGTAAGCTCTATAAGACCCAAGGCAAATTACCTCAGCGGGACGCTACACTCCTCTTCCCCTTGCTTGTTCCTCTTCCTCACCGTCTCCTCTTTTCCCCCTTCTCTGCATGTCACAAATCAAAGTGTGTACCTCAGCACTGGCTGCACGTTGTGGGAGTGCAGCTTAAAACAAATTCAATGTCCTCCACTGGCAGATTCATGTCTATCCTACAGTGTGAGAAAAAACTGCTCCACTAGTCCATTTCTTCACTTTGTGGGGAAAAAAAGAGATCATGTTTTTTTTTCTGTTTTTTTTTTTTTTTTTTTTTTTTTACAGATGGACATCTGAACCTTTGTCCAACCTCTCTTTTTTTTATCAAAACTTTTTTTTCAGAAAATTGATTTGTACAAAGACTTCCATACTACCATCTAGTGGCTTGAAAGCCATGCTAGTGGGCCATCAGGTGTGATTTTCCACTTCAGACAAATTTTTTTAGGAGGGGAAATGGCCTGAAATTGGATCTGGCAGCTTGCAGCTCCTCTAAACTAGCCTTGGGCTACACAATACTTAGATGCACTACTACCTCTCTGCTGTCATTTCCAGAAAGCTCCAAGTTCTACAGATGCTGCCACTAATCCTAAGAAAGGGGGTGGAGGGACGGCTCAGGGTCTGATGCTGAGCAACATCCTCACCAACACACATCTGTGCACAATCAAAGATAATTGTATAACGTGTTTAGAGGAGGGTAATGAGAGAAGCTAACTCTGGTTAAGTGAAGCCATGAAAGGTGTTAGACAGCAGCCTGTTAGCAGGCCTATAGGAGTCACTGGGGTCCGCTGCTCTGCCCTGTTAGTGTTGTTAGCAATAACTGTAGTCAGCCAGCAGGATGTGTCCCCGTGTCCTCTACCTGAGGCCCCGCTGTGATCACAGCAGGCGAGCATATGATACTTCTTCACCCCTCACAGTTCATAGCCCAACACCCCAACCAAGAGGGCCTGATTAAATCGGAGGAACAAGGGCTAATTAAACAGGGTCTGATCGGGAAGGAGTAAATTATTTAGCACTGCCCACACATACTGATGTCTCTCCAGATCCTGAACTGGAGACTTCTTTTTGTAGCCTTTGTCTCCTCCGTTCCAGTCACTCTCTCTTTGTCCGCCTCGTCTTTTCTCCTGTTTTTACGACATCTGCATGACTTTCATCGTTCATCTCTTAAATGGTGCCATTCAGTAGCCGAGGCACAGTTGTGAAACAGTCACAGAGGAAAAAATGCAGGGCTGGGGCTGGTGGAAGATAACATTGTGTGTTGATTAAAGGCATGGAGGGAGACGCCTACGAGATCCTTTTGAATCAACATAGAAGGGGTGACAGAAATATCCCCCTTGGGACAAATTTAACAATGGGACAAGAGAAAATGTTAACTGTCGGTTCCTTCTGCTTTCACACTGATATTTTTTATGAGGACCACCGCCCCCCCTCACTCAATGTTACCTATGCATTTTGAAATAAATAAGCCTTCCTGTTTTATTATACCCTTTAGAAACCTGTAGACTGTTAAGAGTGCTTTTTGCTGATGCTGGGATCTTAGCAGTATGACCAAAAGTTCACTGACAAACTCATGTTTTCATTCACTCAGCAGGGGATGGCATTTTCCATTTCTTTTGCTCAATGTTGTGGTCTTTTTCTTTCAGCCGTGCTCTCTCCGGGCCAATTTCAGACTTTCTGATCACCCACTGCACCCTGAACATCTTTCAACTGCTACAGGGTGCTAACTACAAAACCTAAAGCCCACAGGAAATCACTGACCCATGACAGTGTGGACTGGAGGAGAAAAAAAAAAAACGTGGTCTATTGCCTTGTAAACACTGCATTTTGCATTTACAATCTGTTGTCATGAAACAATTAACCTTGGGAAAAGCTGCAAGCTACCACAGCATGGGAACGTTCTAATGCAGCACTCCATATTCCCCATCATTACAAGGCTCCTACCAAACAAACTGAATGAATCAATTAGTGTATATAGCACCAGGCCAACTGTAACTCTAAAAGGGGAAATCAGCAGTGACTGTGCAAAACTGTACAAAACTTCCAAGTGGAAGCCAAGTATTTACATTGTTGTTTTTACTAACATGTCACTGCATTAAAGTTACTCAAAGGGCCGTGTAGGTGTAGGCATGTTGCTTAAGGCACCGGGGAGATAAAGGAATACCACTGAGATGGGGCTGTTGAGATTGAGCAGGTAGATCCATGAGTTTGAGGGCCAAAACACCGGATGTTACAACTCGCGTCAAATGGTTTATGTTCTGCTGCAATGACTGAGAAGCAACCATGTTCACATTAAACAGTCGTAACCCAGGAACGCACTTTTTTTTTTTGTGGCTTGGGTTTCGTTGGCATGGGTACTACTGTGGTTGTGTAGGATTCACAAAAAAGCTCAACGCCTGTTCTCCATTGGGACTTCAGGCCTTGCAAAGTTTGCATTTTTCCAGTTAACAGTGTACATCTTCCTGTAAAGAGGTTGTAGGTTCTTTATTCTAATCTGAGAGGTTGAGGGTGCTGAAAAATGTACATCAAGTTTTCAAGTCTTCAGGCAAGGAAGCAGAGGTAGTTCTTGGTTGTTTGGGGTCATTTGTGTTTTAAACTACTTTAGTATTTGTAGGCCTATTTTTAGGTATTCAAAATAGAAAAAATGATGAAAAAACTCCAGGACCTTTGGGCTTTGGGGTTTCATTAAAGATGTCGAGGTTTAACATTGTACACTGGTCTGAAGTAGTACGGGAAATGATAGAGACGAGTGACTACCCAATAACACTGGTATTTTCTTTTAATTATCTTGATGTTCATCATGGTCGAAATCAGGTCCCCAGACTGTGATATTCAAAATTAGAACTAGAGTAACGTTGTCATGGAAACACAAATCAGCAATACGTGTGGAGCCTTGACATATCACCAAGTAAAGCGGGTCCAGGTACATGAAAAGCATCTTTTAACAGCCTCTGCAACTCAGCATTACTTCAATTATTAATGGGTTTTACAGCAGCCAAATGAATAGCTCTGTTTGCAGTAAAATATCATGACACAAAACTGTAAAAAAAACTATTAACAAAGGTATGCAATTGCTTTTTAATGTGCTTTTGCTCTCTGTGCTTTAATGCACTGAGGCTCTATAGGCTATGTTGTGTCTGTGCATAATCTAGGGCATATTCATTATGAAAACAACACTTTACTCCAGTGGCAAAATGATGTTGACCTTTGCAAAATCGAATACTAGCAAACCGTGTCTCATTGTTCAAAGATAATAGCTGGGCAACATCCCTTATAAGGCAGATGATGTTGCTGGCATGCTGAGTGCCAGCCTCGCTATGGGGTGGGTGTTGTACTGGTGATGACTCATTTTCATCGGCTTTAGAGAGACCTGGGTGACAGGTTTCTGTTTTAGCTCCTGAAACAAAGTGTTTCCTGTCGTCTGTGAATTTTACTTCATTTAGATAAATGATTGTGCAAAATCTCCTTTTGTCTTTGCAACGCCTACCTGAGGTTTACTCAGCATGGCATGTAAAAGAGGAGGAGGAAGTGAAAGACAGAGACGGGGGGAATTAGAATGAGAGTGAAAAAGAAGGGGAGACTGTGAGCCAGCCACCCTAAAGAAGCCTCATTCATTCCCCTGGGAAATTGCATCACATATTGATCCATGTTCCCTGCATCTAATGGACACAGAGGGTGGAATTGCTGGTGGCAATTGGGAAATAGCTATGAAAGTAACAAGGAGTCATTAAGGCATAAAACCCAGGTTAGTCACCTGAGGACCTTTCACCTGCCTTCACACAGTCCTCTCAGTGCAGGCTGCCTGAGCAGCCACATATACCGAGGAGTTAGATTGCCAAAGCAGCAGGTTCACAGGCTCAGACGAGCATTTGTCTCCATTACAGTCCTTACACTGGCAAATAAACAGGGGAGACAGACAATCATTCTACATTACATCCATGACTATAGCACTTTACATTTTCTATCAGCGTAACAGACTCCCATCTCACAATCCTCACATTCATTTTTTACTGCCTCGCACACGTTCTGCTACTCATGTGCACAGATGGAGCTTTTACCAGACAGGGATTTCCACTACTGCTATAACATTTATGGCCCATTCTCCGAGGCAAAAACAGCAAGATCCAAAACAAGGTCTGCATCCTAACCCAAATCTGTCATGCCATCAGTGTTGTCGTACTACTTCAAAACAAAAAAAAAAACTGAATGCAAAACACAGCCTCCAGTACCGGTCTGCGCCCATTCTTTCTCCTTCCAGGCCCAATGTCCGATCTGTCCACAGAAAGGGCAAGCAACTACATTTCTGCCCACCGTGGCTTAGCGTTCCCGCAACAACAAATGTATTCAAAAGGGTTTTTCATCCCCCATGCTACAGCAGCGAAAGGAAAATTGAAGGCTAAAGCAAGACAAAGCAAGACCAGAGCAGCATGTAGAGAGGGAATCTGTGATTATTATTAAAGTAGAAGGAAGTGGGAGGACCGGCTTCACGGTGATTTCAGTTTGTGGGTCTCACAGTCTGATGCAAAACCTCAGGGCTGCTCAAAAGGAAGAATGTTCATTTTGGTCCATTAGTCTCTGGCTTTTTTCACACCTAAACAGGCAAAACTAATAATTCCAACAGTATATTTTCTGAACCTAATTATGTTCCTTTTAGTTGCAAATGCACAACCAAAGGACTCACTGCCCTGTACAATTTCAATTTGATTTTTAATCAATTGTTATGGCTCTTTTCAGCTAATAACAGCTCTAACTATCTGTATTACAATTCAGATACTTCATTATTCTTAGAGGCGAGTGCACAATTTCACACATATCAGGCACTTACCTTCATGTAAATTATTGATCACCTTTCATAACCTTTGGCTCAGTGCATGTAAATAAGGTGTTACACTTAGCCCAAGTGTTTCACCCCGCTGTCAGACCGGCAGTGATTTTGATTTGGCACCATGTGGATATTAAGTGTGGTGGATACTGAGTGCTATTACAGCCAGGGACAGGCAGCACATCAATCTCTGTCAGAGAAGTGGAAATTCGTCTGCAGACAGGAGCAGCCGGGAAGGAGTAACAAATGCCGGCACCGGCTGCATGAAAACTGAAATCCGACAAGTGATGGGAAAACTAGCCCCGCACAATGAACTTCATACGAGCTTAGATATAGCATTGCATCTCGGCCATGTATAGTGAATCATATATACAAGCTAAGCTATTGTATCTCATCTTAGCCCTTGGAAGCTCACAACATGGCAGCTCGACTGATAACACATCAAGTGTCATTTTAACATCTCTCAGAATAGGTGTCACGTACACATATTTCAACATCATCTTTTCAGGTTTGCAATCTGGCTCGCTGGTCAACAGGCCTGCGGCATGTGTGCTGAATGCTGTTTTTGCATATTTGTTGAAGATCTACATTGCTCCTGCTCTCTTCTGGCAGTGCGAGTTTTGGCTGCAAGCAGCCTCTCACGGGACCCCCCCCCCCCCGAACCCTCCCTAAAAAGTTACCTGATGAGCCACCGTCCTCACAGGAAACAGGAGGAGGGGATGGGGGTGGGGGGGTAGAAACAGAGACAGAGAGAAAGAGAAAGCTCTCATTATTTCTCCCTAATTGTCCACGAGTGACCCTCCTGATTCCCCCCTCTGCAGCCAGGTACGGTGCCTCATTACAGGCAGCCTCCTCAGTTCTCCCAGGAGAAGCTCATGAAAAGGCCATGAAAGGCCTCGTCTGACAGGGGCCAGCCAGACTGGACCAATTAACAGGGTTTTTCTGTGCTCTGACTCGCCACACTGCAGTTTGCCACTCATCTATGGTGTGAGATTTGCAGATGTCCTAGGTCAGATTGGGATGGTTTGTTCAGAAGGGCTAAGGGATGAGGGCAGTGCCATCTAACCAGTGCTTGAGTTCCATTTACATATTGTGCCTCCTTTCACTTATTTGCTTACTTTGATAGGAAAATAAAGACACAAATGACTGTAAAAACTGTTTTTTTTTTTTGTTTGATTAGCTTTGAGAAAGAACATTAATTAATTAAAGTCGAGAGAAAAAAAGCCATTTATAATTTTCTATTCAGGGCCAAAAAATGTTGTTTATTAATTGTAGATAACCACTCAACAGGCAGACAGGCCATTGAAAGTTTAAAATATAGATGTTTTCTGGTGCCCTGGCATCATTGCTCCATGAAGGCTAAATGTAATTGTGTCTCAGCCTCCCAGTACCAGGTGACGTAGTGTGTGTCTGAATAAATGACCCAGTCAAGGTGAGCTCCTTGTGTCAAGCCAGGAGCATCAAAGACAAACCACGCAACCTTGCCGGAGGGCCCGTTTTCCTTTCACCTGGAGAACTCCATTTTCACTCTCCAAGGCTTGATGCATTCAAGCCCATCGTGATCGTTGTAATGACTGGTCAAAAAAAAAAAAAGTCATTCAGAGAGCCTCCTGTCTATTAGTGACATGAAAGACAAGACTTTCAAAGAGCATTCTCCTTCCTTCAGGTCTGAAAAGACACAGACATTCTCTTCAAGGTCACATCAGTTTCCGCTGGAGTGATTCAAAGCAAAAAATCACCTGAATGTAAACAGCACTGACTGATAGAGTGGAGGACAATGATGGGGGCCGGCAACGATACCACTCTGCGAAAGGGTCTATGACAGTCGCAGCGACAGTGTCTTTGGGTCGAGGAAAAGGGGAATGAGACAGAGAGGAAGGGTTGTGAGGGGTGGGGCTGGATGGAAGAAGGGTACTGATTGGTTTGCCATCTCATGGGGTGCATGTTTGCCTGCAGGGAAAGGTCATGGGAGGGAACAGGAGTAACGAGGTGTGAAGGGAAAGCACAGTCCTCGGCTCCTGGGCCCTAGGAGACAGCCCCAGCAAGGTGTTAATGCAGATGCTGCAGCCTCCCAGGTTCTGTTTATTACACCTTTCGAGGGAAGCCAGCCTGGAGTTTCGCCATCAGTCAATACGGCTGAAAACATGCTAATCAGAAGCACAGACTGGCAGCAAATCTGACTCCAAGGCCCACAAACAAAGAGGAAATGTGGAAGAGCTTGGCTGTGTTTTTTTGATTTTAGCGTGTACACTTCATCCTGTGAACATCTTTTTACCCAGAAAGAAGGCTTTTAACTGCTGAAAAGGATGCAAGCTCCACATGTTATTTTTGTTCTTTTTCTCAGTAATTGGCTGTGTCAAAAAAATCCAGTTCACTACTCTCCGAGCCTGTCCACTCTTCTGTCAAGGTCTAACCTTCAACCCTGTAGCATGAGCTGCGATATAACCTGTTAATGACTGCACAGCTGATATTGTTACACATGCATCATGTTACATTTTTAAACATCCACACTATTATTTTTTAAATTAAATGAGATACTTTAAGGTAGAGATGATTAGTAGGGGAGTTGTAGTGTAGTTATGTTTCTCAGATTCAGGATTACATTTCCCATGAAATGTAATTTCTGTCAGAAAGAGGACCTTGGTAACCAGTGCTCCATGTGTTTGCTTCTTTGTCATTGTCTCACTGTTTTCCTTTGCAGTAATGAGGATAAAGTACTGTTCAGAAATTGCAACTGCAGAAAGTTCAGTTCTTAAGTAGCTTTCAGAATTAGATTTTCTACACGGCAAACAACCGGACGAGTTCGCATTGTTCCGTTGTGTCTGCTTTTGAACACAAGAGCACGATGTCTATGTCAAACCAACGTGTTCTACATTTTATGTGGTATCACAATTCTTTATCAGAACATATTGCAATTAATCAACAACTTACTTAGTTTCAAAAAAGTAACTTTCTTTTTTCATGTTACTTTCTCCAATACTGTTTTTTATGTTTTGTCAGTGGAAACAGTGGCTCTATCTTATATCAATAGTGTGTGTGTGTGTGTGTGTGTGTACCAAACCATGTAGGTTTGTATGTCCATGCAGATGAGAATTAATTTGATTTCAAGTGGATGATGTTCTTTTTTTCTTTTGTCTGTGAGCTAACTGACAAATATGGATATCATTTGAAAATGAAAACATTTTATTTATAACTGGCAGTGTTGTCTTAGCGGTGTGCGTCAGCCTTGTTATATTTGCAATGCAAACACGTGTCTGCTTTTGTATTCATCAGTTGAAATTAATTTGAACTCTGCACGTCCTTTTTTTTATGTCTCGCCGACATCGCTGCTTCACTTGGTGTCTGGTGTTGAATCTTGGTTTTAAGAAACTCTTAAACTGGGTTTGTGTACAGACAGTAATTAATAACAGTTGTATGCTGCTTTTTGTATTGTTCTGGTGCAGGATTGTGTTGTGCATTCAGTGATATACTATATAGATACTTCTGGTTGTGTGTCCAATAACTCATTATGTCTCATTATGACTATATTTCAATATTATCATAGCCAGCGACACAATTGTTACCAAATAACCTGCATGTTTTCAATGCAGGTGTAATTACTGTAAAAAAAAAAAGAAAAAAAAAAGAAAAAGCTATTTTTTACTATTAACATGGATAAGCTAATAATTAACATATTGGCTCAATATGAAGATAGCTTTAATGTAACAAGATGATCCATAAACCAATGAACATTAGGTCCTTACGTCAAGGAAAAGGCAAAGTCATAACAAAATGACCTTAACACAACCCAACATGTTACAACCCTTGCTTTGTTTCCAGAATGGTCCCTTCAGCCGCAGCAAAACTGCTGTCTCTCCATGAACTCAACCTGAGAGAGGGCCACAGGGGAGGGCCAACCCTCATTATGTATAAAATATCATTAATTAACTTTATTGAATGAGTCACAGTATGGTTTCCACCACATAGTTCCCTCAGGGTCCCTCGCCCAAGACCCCACCTTGCCCTGTTCGAGAGCCAGTGAGCCAGCATCCTTCACTTCAGCCTGCTCTCTTATAGGCGAGGCTGGTTCGAGGTGACTTTTCTCCCCTCTTGTCATTGCTTAGAAAGCTGCCAGTAATTTATAATGTTGTGACAGTCAAATAAACAGGGCTGCTGCTTGCTGGAGTGAAAAGTCCTGTATTAAAGGGAATCAAAACAGCTCCAAATGGTGCCTTGAATGGAAATAATC
Source organism: Seriola lalandi dorsalis (assembly GCF_002814215.2). Classification (NCBI taxonomy): domain Eukaryota; kingdom Metazoa; phylum Chordata; class Actinopteri; order Carangiformes; family Carangidae; genus Seriola; species Seriola lalandi. The sequence continues at coordinate 39,075 of NW_019522689.1, read as the reverse complement.
TTGGTGTAAGATCTGTTCGGGGCTGGCTAATTTAAATTTGTTCAGGGTGACAGCTTACTGGAAGAGGGACATAATGAAGTCCATTATCATCAGTGGTGCAAATTCTAAAGAACGATAACTCTCATTATCAGCGCTTTCCTGTATACGAAGGAAATATGTTCATCCATTATGAAATGTGCTGAGAATGACAACATGGAGCAAACATAAGACGATGTAAGCTGTGACTCGCCTCTGGAAAAAAAAATGGAATGGAGCTCGCTGGAGAGTGGACATGTCTTTTTTTTTTTGTACAATGCCTTCACTTGCTTTATTTATGGATGAGGTGATGGTGATTTTCACTGCACACAAGAAGCCCATGTATTGGATTTTAACACAGTCAAGACTGTAATAGGTTGATAATTCTGATATCTCACAATGTTGTATGCAGTGGTATGCAACAGCAGGACAGCCTGTGCTTTTATTTACAGTGCCTTTTCTTGTGCTAATCTGACATCTGGTAGACCATGCCAGACCTTAAACAGTGTCTTCCCAGGCATTATCTCATAAAAACAGAGCCTTGATAATGCTGTTCCATTAGACAAGTAGCGGAAATAACAATAAGTCATTTTGGCCAGAAATAAGTGATAAACAGGGGAAATGAGGGAAGTCTCCAGATCTGTAACCCACGATAACCACAGCCTTGCTAAACTTAGGCAGCCAGGACTTCAAGCTGTTTCTAAAATATATTCACTTCAAAGAGTTTAAAAATGTTTTTGGTGCCAGAATAATCATCAAAAGTAAGTTCAGTGCCAGCAAAATGTGTTGCTGAATGAGCTGGAGTGAAGGGAATGGGAAAGCCAGGTGTTGGGGGTGCGGGGGGGAGGGGGCCACACTAATGTGCCATTAAAAGTCAAGAGCACACATTAACGGATGAGAGGCTGAATCAAACACAAAGCGATGCACTAATAATTAAGAAACACTGATTTAAGAATATTTTTGCTCAGTCTGAAATAATGAAGATGTTTACTGTCACAGTTCAGGACCGCTGCAGCGTGCGTCTCACATCCATGTACCACAACTGCAGCCACTGAAAAGATTTTCATGCAACAGCACTGAAACAACAACAACTCACACTGATCCAGTAAGACTGACGTTCTACCTCAACCAAACAAATAAAACCCACGTGGTAAATTTAACACAGTGATAGAAATGATCATGCTTTACATTTAAAGAGCATTCTGCATTAGTTAAAGCAAAAAATCATGATACAATAAAAAGCTAAATGTGAATGGTCTGATATTTAGAAATAACACTCACTAGTTTTAAGCCACTCAGGCACAATTCATGACGAATGTCTTGGAAGGTGCATATCATCTCATATTTTTAAATTTCATTAAATAAGTCTAATTACTTTCTGGTGAAGAGTTAGGTAAGAAGATCTATACCAGGCTACCATTAGCAGCTGGTTAGCCTAGCTTAAAGGGATAGTTTGGGTTATTTGACATGGGGTTGTCTCATGAATACTCGTTACATTACCCACAGTAGATTCTGTTCAGCATGTTCCATGTAAGGAAAGCCCTACAGTACTACATTATTCAACCCCTGAACTACCCTACACACAAGCGCACCTAATGAGCGGCGTAATGCAGTGCGCTCCGTAGGTGCGCTTGTGTGTAGGAATACAGTAGTGCGGCAGTTGAAAAATGTAGTGCCAAAGGAAAGTGCTGTTTTCACGGGAAGATAAACTGCTGAAAATATTCTACATTCTCCCCAACCCTAACCCTTTAAACCGACAGTGGATGTCATGGCTGGTAAAGATGGTGCACACGCACCTGAAAGAAAACTGGTGAAAACACAAAAAAACGCGTTTTTTTGGACGTTATCCAAAAAGCGTTTTGTGGTTTCTGCATTTGCTTTGAAATGCATTGTGTGGCCCACTCCCCACATTGTGGCCCCACCCGCTCAGCCCACAGACGTCTCATTGGGATGATGCCATGCACATGAAAATAGTTCTTCTAGGGTCTGGGAAACTTTTTTGCAGTATCATGAGTGGCCACTCAGCCAAACTGGCAGAAAGCCTGAGTGCCGTATCCAGCTCTCTTCATACACCCATGACATAGCTGCACATTAAACAATGAACTGCCATTTTTTTCACTAGCCTTATTTTGTAAACTTATACTAAAACAAACAAACATATGAGGGTGGTGTCTATCTTCTTGGATCACCAAAAAATGTGAAACTGATGTAAGTACTTATTAAAGAATGAAAGTAGGAAGCATCAACAGGAGAAACTGCAGCAAAAACCGCATTGGTGACCATTTTGACAACAACATTTGTCCTCCATTCCAAGCAGCCATTCATTTCTCTGAGGTTTGTTGAAACTTGTTAAAGGTTGTGTTATCCATCCCAGTGAAGTTCAGTCACATTTCTTTTTTCCAAAGTCCCATTATCCTCATGGTATTACCTGGTAACAATATTGAAACTCGACTTAACATTTCCTGTGATGGATTAAACAACTGAGAGAAGTTTCTACAGTCTGGTAATTGATTTTCATACCCTACCAAAATGAACAGATATTAACGACTGCAAGGAAGAAAGAAAAACTACATTCAAACATCTGAAACACTACAAAGTTTTAAAAATAGTATTGGTTATGCACAATTAATTAGTCACCGACATTAAAGTGCAAAGGTTTTAGGCACTAGTAAAGTGAGGATGGTTTCAAAAATAATATTGCCAATAAAGAGTTTTTAATGATCAGTTAACTTCATTTAAAGTACAGTAAACAGAAAAACCTAATCAGTATTTGCTGTGACAACCTTCTGCCTTTAAACCAGCACCAGTGCTCCTCAGTGCACCTGCACACAGTTTTTCAGATACTTGGCAGGTAGGTTGTTCTAAGCCTCTTGGAGAACCTGCCACAGTTCTTGTGTGGATTTAGTCTGTCTCAGTGTCTTCTGTCTCTTCATGTAATCCCAAACTGATTCCATGATGCTGAGATCTGGGCTCTGGGGGGGGGCAGACCATCTGTTGCAGAACTCCCTCTTCTTCATGTGGCTGAAGATAGTCCTCATTGCCATGCTGCTGAATTTGAAACCGATCAGACATCACCATGGTGGTAATATGTGACGCATCAATCTAAACATGTAAAGTGCCTAAAACATTTGCACTGTAATTAAAATTCAGCTGGTACAACCGACAGTGTTGAGCTGTGGTTATTCTGTTACTGTGACATAATACCACAAGTGTAATTGTGCCATAGGGAGACAGATGCGTGTCAGTCTTTGCTAGCTTTGCAAGACTGCTGTATAGTGAGTTCAGGCCACAAAGAACCTCATGTAAGGCTACACCACATGTTTGGTGTTGTATCTAACAGTATTTAATATGGGGGCTCTTCAGCAATTTGATGACGTATGCAAACAAAAATACCCTTTTTTTTTGCGTTGACGATTAAAAGGTCAATCTAGTTTAATTCACATGTTTTTCTAATCCAGTGTAATCATATTGTGTTGTAAACAACTAAGATATTGTGAATTGTTATTGTTATTGCCCCTTAGATTCATATCTGTGCCTATCTAATCAGCAGTTATCTTTCTTTCAAAACACACTCTGAGGTGAACTCTGACTTCGACGTAAAAAACAGCCATAAAGTAGCTTCCATCATCTTCAATATGAAAATCCGATGCCAAACAAAAGTTTTGGATATCAGTGACTTTCAAGGCAAGAAAGACAAAGGACACATATCAAAAAACATTCGTCCTCTAACAAATGTTCACTGCATTCAGTCCCTGCTCCATCTCGAAGGAATCTTCATGTCCCACACGTTCCTTTTCACCCACTCCCTCAGGTCAATATTAGCACAAGGAACTCCAGCTACTTGATGTACCCCAGTCAAATTTACCAAACACTGTTTGACTCCTGCTATTAAATCTGAAGATGAAAGAATCGCCAAGGGCAAACAGCTCCTAAGGCTATACACTAAATACCCAGACTCTCTACTTTTAACAGTAAGGCACAATTAAGAATTCAAATGGATCCTGCATAAATGTGCTTCTGCTGTGAATCTGACTGACTTTGAAAATATCATAATTAGTGTCAAGCCTGGCTGACATTGTCCAGAACGTAAAGTCTAGCTATCTTCACTGATGTACTGCAGTGATAAGTTCATCCCTGTGATTACAGGGTAAAACCAGGAAATATGACACAAAATGTACTCAAGAAAGAATAATATAATTAAGTCGGGAAGCTGTGGATGTGTACTCTTGGACGGGGGCCTGGCTGAAACCTACATCTATTTTACCTCCACACTATTTACTTTCAACACATAATTCCAACTCTATTACAGCAGATAGAGAAGGACAAATATGACAGAGCAACAGACAAATGGAAGGGAAGAGTGAGAAAGAGGTGCAGAGAGAAAAAGAGAAGCAAAAGGAGAGGGGGTGGGGGTGGAGGGCTGTGAGAGATAGGCAGAGTTGGGCATGATAAGGAATCATAGATAAAGCCTCTAGGGTGCAGACGTGTTCCAGAGAGGAGTGACCAATCAAGATAGAGTGAAAGAGGGGGTAAAATTGTGATAAGAGTGATGACAGAGTGTAAAATGACTCAGTCAGCCCTGGCAATGGCATTGGCTCTGACCTCGCATTCCTCATCCCAGTTCAGTGGAGTCCTGAGGTGTAGGACTGTGCCAGCTGGTTGTAGGACAACGTTTGAACCTGCCGATTGCGACGAACACTTAAAAGCTATAAACCCTCTGACGCAAAGGCCTTCTCAGAGAAAGAGTTTTAAAGGATGGATTTCAACAAGTTAGTCGAACTAAAGGACAAAACTGGTCATTTGTAATAGCTTTCCAAAATGACGCAAGAGTTTCGCATGTGAGCGTTTTATGACCTTTCTAACCTACTGGCAGGACTGCATGCTTTGTCAGTGCCGTCCATAACTCATATGACTGTTACAAAAATGATGGCGCTCATGATTAAAAGAATCCATCATTGACTGTATATTGAAAATGGGATGTGAACATCTGTCTCCCGTGTCAAAGTCACTCACTTTGTTAACCCATTCAACACAGACCTCCTCTCCAAAACCCTATGTCGGCCTTTTTTAAGTTTGCTTGAACAAAAAAAAACAGTGCTGCTGTTGTCTGATTTTGATAAAAGCTAAAGAAAGATAACTAAACCCTCCATCTGACATGCCTCTCCAAACCCCAACAGTTTTCTACACACATAGTGGATGATATAGTAGGACCATTCCCTATCCTGTGTTGAAAGTAGGGATTTGGTGCTTTGCAGTCCAAAGACATCTAGCTGTCTTTAAGTGGGTTAAAGACAGCTGAGGAGCCAGGTTTTATTGCAAGTCCATCACTGTGGCTGTTATGTAAAATTGGATCCTCAGCTGTATCATCCACACTGAAACTGTAACAGGGCCCTGTCAAATGTACGTCCCTGTATGGCTCTGGATGTCATCAGATGACAACAAGAAAAAGTTGCTCGTAACAAATGTCTATGCAGCACCATGAAGATTTTCTGGACACTAACCATTTCAAATAAACAGCGAGTTGGAACAAACAGGACAGGAATGTTTGGATGTCATCCTAATAAGGAGTGGGTGGAGTTTGAGCAACCATGTTCTGTAGCATCAAGAAGGTGACATCTGGAAGCCCTTAGATAGATCCTGGAAAGGAACTGCCAAATGAGGGTGCCCCGAAACATTCCTGCAGAAGAGCGGTGGAGGCCGAGTTGAAGGAAATGAAGCTGGCCTGAGACTAAAAGAGACTTTTGACCATCAGGTCAAAAGTTGTCGTCTCACAATGCATTTGCGCATTTAATTGAACATTTTAACAAGATTAGAGGGTGACGCACACACATTTGAACAGATTACCTTTTACGTGAAACCACACCTGTGTTCTCCCCGTAACTCCACATAATTTGAAAACAATCCCATTGTTCAGGCTTACTGCAAAGCTCAGATAGATAAACTGGGAACGCTCCATTTTTCTACCTGCATCATAAATTTTCATAAGCAGTTGAAGCAGGGGGCATATTTTGTTTTCTGAATAGTTGACAGTTGCAAAGTGCACACATATTGACAGTGATTAGAATCCGTGAGGGCTCATTGCCAATGAATATTCAAGAGCACCTGTCTGCAGCTGAACCAGCGGCTCAAAAATGCGTGGTTGGAGCGTTCAATTTGACTCTCTAAGATGGAGTCCTGCTACACTGTATAAAATGAGAAATTTTAAGCATGTGCCGGGGTGCACGTTCGTGTGCACTAATCAGAATACACACATAATCTAGTTGGTTTAGTGTGTTTTTTTTAAACATTTTGCTCATCATGTCATCTTTTAAAGCTCACCTACACAAGCAACATGTTTCTGTTTCCTTTGATGAAATGGCAGTCTTTTATATCGCCTCGTTTAGAATATTGTTAGTTTGGTTTTGTTGACTCCACAACAAACATGTCAAAGCAATTAAATAAAATAGTTTCATTTTCATGCCGCAGTGTTTTCTTAAGTTTCACAATCAAAGCTACTGTTAAAGCAACAAAATACACTACATGTGTTTATAAAGTAAGTGGACACTATGTCTACATACTTGTGTGTACTTATGTCCAGGTCTGTTTGGCCTACACCCCTTAGTTCCAAAGAAGGGAATTCTTCATGCTTCAGTCCACAATGACATTTTAGATAAAAATGTACTTCTTACTTTGTGACAAGGCCCTTTCCTGTTTCAACATGGCAATGCCCTGCTGCACAAAGAAATGGTTTTCACCACTTTGGTGAGAAAGAACTCGACTGGTCTGCACAGAGACCTGACCTCAACCACATCCAACACCTTTGGGATCAACCGCAAGCCAGGACCTTATCACACATCAGCGTCGGACCTCACTGACGCTCTTGCGGTTGAATGGGGGCAAATCCCTGCATCCAGGTTCCCGAAATCTGGTGCAATGCCCATGGCTCTAGAATAAGATGTTACAGAACACGCAACTTGTGGTATAAACAACTGACCTAGACCAAGCAAACACGACAGCCAAGATTACTGTTATTCTTGACACCAGTCTGTCCCAATTCTGCTGACATGCCCCCCTGCTGTGCCTCTTCTCCACTTTTGGCACAGTCAAGTTTACGATGAATCACCAAGAATCGGGAACGGGAACAGGCAAGACTGTGCCTGGGAAACAGAAACAAAAACAACAACAACAAAAAAAAAAAGCCACCGCACTGCTGAAAGCCAAACTTATAATTCAGGAAATCAAATCCCCATCTCTCACATGCAAGAATATAATTTGCAGGAATATAATTTTACCTTTTAACCAAATGGAAATAACAGACTGTCTAAATGTTATAAGCCTGAGAGACAATGAGGTCTTCAATCATTACGTGAGTTTAATTTTATTTTAGTTGACTCATGTACAGTGATATAACCTAGTAAATATAGATCCATGTTTTGGATCCCTGCCTGACAAAGCCAGCTGGTTCAGCTAAGTGTGTGATGCTTTCTCTGGCACAGAAAGTAAAATAGGTGGGTGGGCGGCAGCAAAGCAGTTTCAGGGTCTGGAATTGATATCATTGTTTGTGCAATTTAAATTATGATACTATTTGATAAACAAGACACAAAAGGCTGATGTAAACCATTATCAGCAGCACTACACCATCATTTACCACAAATATTCAATTTGTCAAAGCAATTGTTAGAGAATTTGATCACAATTTGGGAATTTGAGCTCTTACACTGCTGAGTGCATTAGTATCCAGCTGCAAAATAAGCAGCATTTGCACAACACTGCTTATAATTCATGAGCTGTTTTTTTTTTTGTTGCAATTTTAGCTGTTAACCACTATCATCTGTGAAAATGCAGTATTTTGTGTGAAGTGAACGCCGCTATGGATAGGAACTGTAACCCTGCCATTCTGTAACTATGGAAACAATAATGAGGTCACTGTGCTATTTTAGCCGGGTTTACTTGGAGATCATTACTGACATCACCACACTTTCAGCTGAAGTTTGTGGAAGTTCAGTAAGACAGAGGCTCGATGGAAAACTGAGGGAACTTGTCACACACCGAGTCACATTAAGCTGTGATGTTGCCGGCTGTAACCTTGGGTGATCTCACATGGAGCTCATTAGTCACTGCAAACAGTTCAATCCCATTATAAGCCATGTCGAAATCAGAAAAAAAAAAAAATGTCAAAAAATATCCACTTTTTTATTTATTCGCAGTAATTACATTTTGTTTGGCCTTCAATCTTCGGAGAAATTCTTCTTCTCCAATCTAAATTCTTTTCTGAATTAAACATTTGTTCGGTGAACGACAAGCTGTGCCGAGAATGTGAGAGGTCTGTTTCACACAACATATCTGGAGGTACTTTTTAATAAAAGGTTCCAATTAATGACAAATTTAACTGCTTATGTTGGGACTAAAAAGTCTCAACTGGAATGAATTCCTACTGCATCTTCTTACATTCACAGCAGGGGGTTGAGCATCATTTGAGCACCCTATGAAAATGCCTCCATCAATTAAAACATGTCCATTTAATCAATAACTTAATTAAAAGAGACACACTGAGCCTTGACAAGCAAGCCCTGTGTTATGTTTCAAATTACACCCAAAAAAAGACTTCATTCATAGCCTTAATTTAGACTTCAGCATCACTACTGAAATGTGAAAGCTGAAGAACACACTGGTCTGCTTCTGTGTCAGGATCCAGGTCGGGTGAATTGCTCTGTCTGCCTGAACCCCAGGAGACAGACGGGAAGGCTATCATTAGCTAATACTAACCATACAACTACAATTTCAGAGAACATGCAAGCTAATGTTTTCCTTACATTTGAAAAGCTACAATTTGTGTGTGTGTGTGTGTGTGTGTGGGGGGGGGGGGGGGTATTTAGTGTTGGATAAAAAATAATGACAGAACCAGCCATTTGTTTCAACGCCTGAAATGACCTGTATTTATGTTTATCTGACACAGATCTCTTGTGGCCATGCAAATTATGGCAGATGTCGCTCAGAAGCAAAAGCGGAAATGGTGCGACGGTATAGCTCCGCAAAACATAGAGGACATCGGGGTGAATAGCTAACATCTGACACGGGAGACTGATGGTCAGCTATCTTTTATCAGGTACTTTTTGTACCTAAACCTAAACATACAATTATAGCGTTGGCAGACAGACAAACAGTCATGTGAATCATTATTGTTAGGGTGTTTTGGTAAGCACTAATAATGGTGTCCTGCCAACAGGGACATCAAATGATAAAACGTTTAGCGGACTTCGGTACATGATACATGGCAGTTTAGTGTTCTCTTCTTTTCATGGCGTTAATCTCAGTAGGAATTAGTTCAATTTAAACTGTTTTGAACTTTATATTGTTGCAGCAGGAAACTGGTCAAAAATGGTGTCTAATAGTTGGGTGGGAGGATGTGAAGCAGTTTCAGGGTCTGGGATTGATTATCAGTGTTAGTGCTATTTTAATGAAGATAATATTCGGGAAACTAAACAAAAAAAAGACTGGTATAACCCTTTAGCAACAGCATCATTTACCACAAAGCAACCATTTTAAAATTTGATAGCAATTTGGGAATGTTAGCTCCATCCTGTTGAGTGCATTAGTATCCAGCTGCAAAATAAGCAGCACTTACACATTACTGCCCATAAATCGGATTTTAATGAGCAATTATGCAATTTAGCAGTTAATCAATACTAAGCACTAAAGTGAGGAAAACAAATATTACACCATTGGTCTCGTAAGTGAGACATTTGCAACCCGACAACCCGAATCATCGTTTCTCAAAAGCAGAGAAAGACAAGTCTCCAAAAACGGTACATATGTCATTTCAGATTTCACCACAGTCCAACATATGTAATGTGTTTATTAATAAGGAATAAATGAACATAATGTTCAGGAATGAATTAACTAAAAGTGAATAGAAATGCATGACAACCCTCATCTGTTTGGGTCAGATTGTGGCTCAGATAGCAACACGAAACAGTTTGCACACATTCTCCGAGTGAATGTTGTCCCTCGATGTCTCGGCTCTGTCCTTAACCATTTGTACTCTGGTAATGACTCCAACATGCTGTGTTCACTAGATCGAAAGGGAAGAGAAGATGGGGGGGGTGGGGGTAAGAGAAGAGGCTTATCGTACAGTTAAGCTGCAGCTGCAGTTTCCATAACAACTACCTGCAAAAACCCTGCTCCCTCGACCATCATTAGAATAACATTTTTACTCGTCCAGTAAGCATTAGCGGAATCTACATGAGCAATGAGATTGGAGTAACATAAAAAAAAAGTGTCAGTGTCCGTTGCGGAGCTATCATTTGACAGCCGTAAGGAGGATATCGAATGGTGTAATTACAGAATGGGAACTGTAGTTTCCCTGGAAAATGTACACATGATGTGTGAGACTTCCTGAGGATTTTTGTGCAGGAGTTTGGCACAGCAAAACATTTATACCCAGGTTTCAGTTCACATCGAAACACACTGAAATGCAAAAACATCCTGCACATAGCTCAGGGCTTAAGAGGCAGGCCCTTGATCATAACCTCTCCTTTTTTTTTTTTCCGCCCAGCAGGAACTCCGGCGACCGACTCAAGGAGAAGTGCGTCTTTCCCATTCAGCCTCTCCTCTGATCACGCATTACAATATCAACTTGAAAAGGGGATATAATCAAGAGTTTAAAGAAAAAGTAAAGGGAGAGGGAACACATTAAGTGGTGGCTCGTCCAGGGTATCATTTAAAATCAGCGCTGATGGCTTCATTGCTGCCAGGCTGTATGGGCTGTAACCTTGAGCGAGGGCTGGTGGGGCCCTGGTGACCAGGGAGGGGATGGGGAGAGGGATTGGCTCTTTTTGCATTCACATTCTGCTCAGCAGGCACCCGGGGGCTATAACCCTGACAATCCGTATTAGGTGAGCCAAAGTCACCATTAATATAGAGCACTGGGCCATACTATAACCTTACACTTCACATCTCTGGGGTGTCCTGAACTGAGAAAAAATGGTACTTTCGAACAATCACTTGGGAGGACTTTCAAAAGTGACCTCTTACCAAAGTCAATCCGTTTGGTTTCTCTTTTTTTCTACTCATTTTTATCTGTGTTTGCTGTTCCTGCTCAATCTCTCCATCTCTCTCTGGCTTTGCGCGGCAGCTCTGGCCTCGTGCTCCATGGCTGGTCACGTCAGAGAGGCTGTTCCTCCTTCACTGGATGCAATTACAGATTAGGGCTAAAACACAGGTTGAGGCCATGCTGCTACCACATCTTCAGCTGCTCCAGCCTCCACTCAATATACGGCAGTGTGAAGATGACTAAAATCAACACCTACTGAGTGACAAGATTAATGTCTTCTGTAAACTAGTGAAATACGATGAAGTTAAAAATGTTTTACATGTAGACTTGAATCCTTAGAGGTCACATTTCAGAAGCAGTTTGTTTTCAGTGTTTATGAAGGACTCCTCACTCACAACATGTAGGCATACATTACAAAACCTGCGACCATGGCAGATTCTGACCTTTTTAAAGGTTATTTAATTTTTTACACCACACAGAAACAGAAGTATTACTTCCCTTTTATTGAGTTTAAATCAAATATTATGTTTAAAGCCTTGTGTCACAAAAAGAAAAAATGTATTACTGCAGCGCATCAACCGAACCAACCATCACTTGCAGACATAAAATCCCATAAAACTGTTTCAGTCAAATCCATAATCTATGCACACACCCTTATCACTGACTCAGACTTCCTTAAATCTCTGAATTGAATCCCTAAAATTTCATTTGCAAAGTTGGGTGACAAGCTGCTAAAATAAACCTTATATTAAGTTAGTTTCAAACTGTTCCTTCTCAATGTAACATTAGCCAGAGGAGCATAAGAAAGAATTATGGTTTCACCTTGGTCTTTTAAGGATCAAATTTAGTTTTTTTTACCCAATAAAGTGACTTAGTATCATCATAATATGAAAACTTTACAAAGCTTTTAGGGTCTAAATTGACTGGTCCTGTTTAGTTTTTAAATTTTAATATAATCACCATAAACAAATGCCATCTCCCCAGTCTTCTCAGGGGACTGGGATCCGGGAGCCCCCACTGGCCTCTCAACTACACCGAATGCCACCGGACTAGAAATCTGGCTCCAAAGTTGCTGGACCCTTTTTAGGCAAAAATTGGTTCTTCTTTACAGCACAATAAAAGGGAGAGGGTGCTGTTCATCTGGCAGATGAACAACTAAAAGCTTTTGGAGTTTCTGATAACAGCAGATGGAGGAAGGACTGGGGGAAAAAAAAGCACGTCCAACATGTTTGTTTTCTTTACAAAAATCTAAGAGAATGAGTTTCCCAAGGGACTATGGGCAAGGGGAACAGTCCGCTGTGCGACAGGAAACAGCATGGTTTATGGGTAATTCAGTGCTTGGGGAAAGACGTGCAGTGGTGTGAGAAAGAGGTTATTTCCAGTAATTAAACGTGTCATGATGGATCTGACAATATATAACCGTGAAAGCAAAAGCTAAAATACTGACATACAAACAATTGTAAAGTCATACAAAAAGTTTTGGTGAGAGGTGAGAAGCAATATAAAAGTTATAGTAGCTGAACCTGTGTACCTCTAGAACCAAATATTTATCTCAGGATCATACCCACCGAATCCTAACATGAGAAGGTAAGAATTCATTCTTTTAAATGGTTGGTTCGCTGAATTGTTTTCATATTTGCCGTTAGAAAAGCCTATATAAAAAGAAAACAATCACTATGCGACAGTATATAGATTCCTTTCGTATGTTGCATTGGGAGTGTGAACATAAACCATATGACTGTCGGCCCTGTGCAGGGATGAATACATGAATAAATAAATGAATGAGCAATCTTCTGTTGTGGTGTGATATACTGTAAATTCTGTTAGTATACAGCAAAACAAATACCTGGTCTGGGTTTTCATTGTTTGATTGATTGATTTGTAAGTGTAAGACAGGGAAACAGCTTGTTTGTTCATTTTGTGTTGTGGATGTTTTATGTTTGAGAAGTTGAGTAACTTCTTTAGCTGGTACATTTGCTTTAGCGCTTGCAGTGTTTACTGTTAAAGGGTCAATTAAAAAGGGTACTGTAGTTTTGGTTTTACATTGTGAAGTTTTGATATATGCCCACTAGGTGTCTGCCACTTCCCCAGTGCAGTGAGTTCAGTGTTGGTTCAGAATATGAGAAGAATGAAGAATTTAAAATTGACAGCAGCAATGGATATTTCCAAAAGCAATGGTTTGGTTTTTCAGGGTAAGCCACAGACCTTTACCATTTAACTGGAAATGAAATGATTGAAATGATTGTCAATTGTGATGCTGGGTACAAAAAAGCACAAGACTTCGACACCAGAGACTGTGGTTAGTGTCCTAAGTCCCATGTGTAGTTACACTGAGGCCTCAAAACACTTTAGTTAAGGTTAAAGAAAGAGGTTTTGTTTAAGTATTGAAAATTGAAATACTGCCCATACTTCAAGTAAACTTTTCCTTCACTGAAAATTTAACCAAGACAATGATCTTTCCATAACCTTTAAAAATTGCTTTGAGTGTGTAAACACAACCAGAAAAATGTTTATCATGCTTTAGTGGACACAAGCAAATACTGTAGAAAAATGAAATTGGTGGACAGTGAATTTTTTGCAGGTGCATTCAGTATGAACACTTTGTGACTTTGTTAATTGTATTCCTTTGAATATGTTTCCTTTTGGAATGAAACATATTCTAGGTGACATTTCTTTCAAATAAGTTGTTGCATCATAGTTGTTTCCCTTGTGGAAGGATAATCAATATGGATACATCAAAGCTCACTAATGACACTGTGGCCAAACATACTGATGACATAATAACAAGATACAGAGACACGCTGACAACAAAATTAAAGTTCCAGTAAGATGTTATTATTTTACCAACACAAAACCAAATTTCACTTTCATCATTTCCACTAATTGTAACAGCATAGAAAAAATGTTAGAAAAAAGTAAGCTGGAATCAGCTGCTCTTACAAGCTTTCATTAAAAGGTGGAGCTGCCTTTGGCGCCTGTTGCCCTGATTTGATCTGGGGTTCAATTTGATTTCTGTCTTGCTGTCATTGGTTTAACACTGGCCAGTCAGCTGGGGAGAGCAATGAAGTTAGTAATTCATCTCAGAAAAGGGCAGTGTCAGACCCAGCCAGTCGCTAAATATAATGTGCTGCCAGTGATTCATGGGATCTGGAAATCAGGCTCACCTTTGAACCTTGGCCTTTTTGAAATGGGTAACCTTTGCCAGGTGACCCGTTTGAATCCCCACGCTAGCTGGGAGATGTGTCTGGGGTACATGAGTGGGGAAATCTCTGCCTTCCAAAAACATTAGTTCCTAGTGCCATGATGCCTTTGATCAAGGCAACCGCTCTAATGTAAGAGCATGCATGCTTAGTTCTCTGTAGAAGTATTTTACGTAACAAGGCTCAGAGTTTGCAGCAGAAATTTTCAGTGATAGGGTTGGAGAGTTTTTTTTTTTTCAGTATTTTGAAGAAGAACTGAAGAACTGTATTTTGAAAAAAGCTCAGATGGGGAATTAGACTGCCAACTGGCTTTAGGAAGGGTCAAAGAATATGGCCCGTCTGCCAGAACAGGGGGCAGATTAAACTCCCCTCTTCCTCAACACAACTACTGTGAAGCCACCGTGTGCCCTTTGGGGTTGGGGTGGAGATGGTGTTGGGTCTGGAGGTGGGGGCTTGATTATAATGATTGGCACCTGTGAAAGAAGGCTTGGGCAAGTGCACGGACCATATCAAAGAGGATCAGCTGGGGCACAGTGTGACCTGACTGTTATTAGGTGCCAAAATGAAATGGCCGCTCTATAGCCCTTCAAGAAATCATTTAACCAGTCGCAGCTGAGAGAAATACACGCATGCATGCACACGCTCACACTCATAAAGTCAAGACAAACACACACATAAACACACACGCACACACACACACACACACACACACACACACACAGAGTATAGTTGGACAGTTAAGACCAAAGGTTGCTAGTATATATTAACCACACACTGAAAGTGGGGAGTGTTGGAAATCTGTCTACAAGCTCAGAAAGGTTGTGTGAAAGAATGTGAATCACGTTGATGGGACGAAAACATGAAATGTGTCTAAACAGTAAAATAAAATGTCAAAGCCATGATTTACTACAGAGGCTGTAAGACTGACATTGACCTTATGTGGTTTATAGTGTAATTTTTAAAATATATTCTCAACTAAAATTCTTCTATTTACAATTGGTTTATGTGCCCACGGAAGTGATTTTTTAAATATTACAGGCTTTGAAAACATATAAACAAATGTGTGGTGTGAAATTGTAAAATTGTTGTTTTAAGCAGATGGAGTTGGTTCAGCTGTTTGTGAACTCTTTTACACTAGACAAGGAAACTGATAACTAATGAAAAAAATATTTTCTGGAGTGAACGATGTTGTATGGCCACATGATGTGGATTTTCAGAACTGTGGACAGTGGCCAACATGAAAGAAGAGCGTCTATACTGTGTGCAAGTTTTGTTGAAACTGAATTAAACTATATTAACATTCATTTGATATAAATAAAGAATAATGAATTAAATCCAGGATGTTGTGAGATTGGTCTTTTTTTAAATCTTGTTGCGTGAGTACTGAAGGAGAAGCAGTGGAAGAAAAATAAGTTTAGTTGAAGGACTTGTGTCATCGAAAGGAGGTTTGGGATCCACCTAAGCTCATCAGAGTTGGAGCATCTGATACAATCAAGGGTCAGATCTTTTAGAAAATAACAACAGGAGTGCACAAGTTTAGGCTCAATCTAAAAGTGTCATAATTGTAGATGTGAATATTATTTTCACTCCTTTTTCTCAAATAAACAAAGCTTTAAAGAAGCATTAGAGCCACAGTTCTCCTATGGCAGCATTGGACCAACTGCAACATATGTCTTTGCATTTTGTCTATTATCGGTCAGGCAACTAGAAGCCTGGTCTTTGCTCCAGTGTTGAAATGGCCCACAGTTTCTTCATAAGAAATATTTCCTGTCACTTAGCAGCACCCCCACTCTCCCATCGCAACCCATGCTCATCAGCCATGTCTCTGTTACCATTTCCTCATTTGTTGTGTCTCCACATTGGCCAAGCTTGTCGTCCCCTCGAGAGACTGCTTCACTCATGACTTCCACTGTTGTGTCTCGGCAGTCCTCTGCCCTTTGCACAAACATATCGATCACTTCCACCTCTCCTCCTTTGTCACCTTTTCTGTCCTGGGCTAAAAATACATTTTCACAACCAATCCGTGTCACCAATGACCACCTCCAATCCTCTCTCCTTCATCCTTTGACCCCTCTCCTTCGGCTTTAATCCTTTTCATATTTCTGTCTCGAATGTTTGTTTTATCAAAATCCGTCTCGCGACCTCCTAAAGACTCTGCGACCTTAAGATACCACTGTTGTTATTCTGAGGTCAGAGGATCTCCTGTGCATTTGGGGACATGTTTTCGCATTGGATTCCTTTGTGAAAAAACCCACAAATGCACTGACTTCTAATAAATGCTGATTGCTGTGTTATTAGGTTCCTTCAGCTCATAAAAACATGACAGCCCCTAGATGTTTACAGATCCAGGCACTTTACAGGGGTCAATAAAAGGAAATTGCTGCTCAAAGAAGGAGTGGGGGTATGACTGAAGACATACAACTCGAACAATGACCTGGTCTAAACAAAAAATAAATAACCCGGGCCCTCACAATTGTACCATGAAGAAAGCCCATTGTCTTTGTTTAATTGTATAGCGAGGCTCAGTCTTCTGTCCAAAAAGTGTGTCTTAACTCTGCCCTCATTTACCCTCATTGATGAAATCTCACCTGTGATCCTCTTATCTCTGTGACAAGACATGACACAAGACACAATAACAAGCGCGAAGGTCACCGCAAAGACACTGCTTTACTCTTGAAATAACAAGTTTTGGTTTCATAAGGCTGAAGTAGTAGCAATATTGTCCAGATCAGTGGACCACACGCACACCCTTGGTAGTACAAGAAAGGTCTATTTACGGGGAGGCTTTCGGAAAGTCGCAGAGAGCAAGGCCTCAACTGAAGTGTCTCAGTCAAGGCAGCGCAGCGGAAGGGTCACCTGATGGCCAGCGCCGTCTGTTCCACAGGGTACTTAACCCGGGATGAGTAGCTAATGGAGGGAGTCATCCAGAGCAGTCATCCAAAGTGGACTAACCTAACTGATTTAAATAGGCATCCACTCACAAATGCATGGATAAGCATGGAAGTGCTGAGTGCTACCACGCCAACGGTGAACAAAATAACACTCAACAATATCCTTAGAACCAGTTTTGGTGTGCACTGAGGGGATAGTTTAGGGAGCATAAAATCAAGAAGAAACACATGATTTTTAATATTAAACCTTTGATTGTCTGTGACTGGGATTTTATCTTTGCAGGATAAAAGAAACAAAAGTATAGTATGAATCTTAGAAATGTTCGGAAGAGTGTTCAAAGAATAACCCGACACTGATTTAACCACACTGACATAAGTAAGTAAGTAGTCGACGTAAAACAGGGGGAAAACATGCAGTAAAAAACTCGACAACATATTAAATCTGATCGCACTGTAACGAAAAGCGAGCAGTGATAATAATAAGCTCTGATGGGGCCCTCTTATGGCCCATCGATTTCCAATAGCTGAGATCATAGAAAGCTGGGGGGGTAATTACACTGTGCAAGCAGAGGTCGTCCTGAGCAAATATCATTATCATCAGATTAGAATGAAAGGCTGGCGCGGGTCGAGCACATCGGGGTGAAGGAGACCCAGAGGAGAAGCTTCTCGGCACACATCTCTGACCCTTCATCTGTCTCAATGTCCCCACCTTGCTCCCACCTCCACGGGTCAGCCCTACATCACACTGACACAAACAAGGGGGGGGGGGCAGGTGACCAAGGCACAGCCATTCATCAGTGAGAGACAAGGCATATGATGAGGATGATACCTCGGAGAAGCAAACAGATAAACAAGGGAACAACAACAAAAGGAACGTGTGCTCAGTGCAGAGCTGATATGGGGCAGCTACACCAGGAGGTACAGTGTTTTCTTTGGCAGTGGATAAAAGTTTCATTATGGATTTTTTAAAAATCTGTATGGAAACCAGATTGCAGGCTGGTTTGTTGAAAATGTTTGGGTCTTTGGGTAAAATTGCCTTCTATAGTCAAGAAGAAAGAAAGATCTGCTAACATAGATTCTCCTCTTTTCACATCCTATCTATTGTACCAATATAAATACATATTTATTGATTGATGTATTTATTATATCTATTTATTTATATTATAAGTTCCCCGAACCCAGTGGCATCTTCAAACTGTTCATGTTGTCCAATCAACGGTTCCAAACCGAAGGATATTTCTCTTAAAATTATTTAAAAGACAAAATGCTGTTGAGGAAGCTAGAGCTTTGTTTGCTTCATATATGACTTAAAAGCTCCCTGATAATCAACTACAATAATCAACTGATCCACTGTTAATTTAATACAAATATAATGGTAGAAGCTCAAAATGTGGTTTTATTATGAAAAGATATACAACCCGTTTTTATTTCTACCATTAAAAAAAGAAGCAATTCTATTCCACATGTCACTCACATAAAGAATCAGTTTCCTGTATGCTGTTTGGTACATCAGATATGCCAGTTTTATGAATAACGTAACATGTGCATAGGAAATAAAGGCAAAACTGGCAGTGCATAGCTAGTTTTGATTGTAACTGTCAGGGCCTGACCCTATCAAAGTAAAACAGAATAGAGTTGGTATAAAAATGCACATTTTAAAATATGCATACATTAAAAGCAGAATCCTCTCCCTTTCTTTCCAAGATGTCATTTGTGGTTCAAACGAAGTGTGAAGAAGTAGATGAACCAACCACAGATGATTAGGTGGGTGGGAGTCCCAGCAGGCCCGTGTCACCTCACCCATCTTCCCTCACCCTGGGTACTCCTCCACTGCCTATCCCTCATATGCGAACGCAGAGATCCTGGGTAGCCCGGCGAGAGGTTGCGAGTGTCACTCTTACGAGCCTCTGACGTCTCTATCTGCGCTGCTCAGTGTGGGAGCTGGCCCGGGCCACCTACATTAACATAAACAAGGCGTGCTGCTGGGGTCCGCCTGTCAGGGGCTGTCACCGCCGAGGACGGAGGAGAGACGCCTCTGCATTAACCTCCAGGCTTATCTCACTCTCTGTGCGTCTCACAAAAAAAAAGTGGGGATTAGTGCTCAGTCAGGAATTGCTTTTGGGTCCTTGTCACTCCTGCACGATTATTGAACTCCCACTTCTATACTCAGACTATTATTCTCATCTTACTCTGCCACTTCCCCAAAGGGAGGGAATCCCTTGGGTTTTAAGATGGCAACCCACTGAATCTCTGTGTCTTTTTTGATTTTAGTGACACCTTTGGTAAGAAGTTGTCACTACAGTGATTTATGTGTTCACGTCAGCCAATTAAATTTTTAAGTAATTATTCTCATGGGTTGTTCTAAAATGTGCATGAATCTTTCATGCAAATGAACAAATTTGGCGTTCTACCACTAACAGAAGTGCATGAAATATCCCCAACAATAATGAGACCTGACCCAAACAGTGGTGAACCTGAATAGACCCAGACAGAGAAGGAAGACCATCACTGGGACCAGCATGATGCTTCACCAATTAATGATTATGACCACTACTTGATCAGAGCTGATAGCGATACATATTGACACACTGACCCGAGACCTAACGCAACCTCTACTTTTCAGTTTCATTTACTGAGCCTACTATTGGAAAAAGTTTTCATCTGTCCAACATTACAAATGTCATGAAGAGTAGCTGAATAAACGGCTCTATGGAAACACAGTGGACTGTACTGTTGTAGAAGTTTGAAAAAAAAGAATAATAACTCTAGGGCCACTTACAAGGATTTTACAGAGCTTGCAACTGCAAAAGCTAGTGACAAGGAAAGATTTTTCATTAAACTAATGCGTTGAATAACTCAGTTTCTCCTCTTGTCTGTTCAGCCATGGTGGTTCTCAATGCCTTTTTTCGTCAAGAGACATAAGGGCATGATAACTCAGAAAACTTCAGATTTTATCTCCTGAACTTTGGCTATACAGTTTGCAAAATGACTTTCTTTCTCCTCCATCACTGCTGAGGCGAATCTACACCACCACTGCCTAAGTGTTCGTTCCGCAGATTCTTGACAGCCCTGCGTTGGTGATTTACGTGGATGATTTTTTTCCTGTACCATTTCTGTGGAGGTGCGCACCCCCGGTGTCACCAACAATGAGGTAGCATGAAGGGTGAAGGCGTTCCAACTTCTCCATGGTGAGCACAGGCTGACAGTTGCCTGCTTCCCTGGCTGAAATAGTAGGCAACAGTTAAGTTCTTCCTCTTCCCCACCCTCATCTTCCTCAGCTTGTATGTGTACGGCCAACATGGCTCTTGGCCAACAAAAGACTGCAGCGCTGTACGGCTGCAACATTGTGAGAGCCTAATCCATATCTCCAGACCTCAGGCCTAATCAAACAGACTGAATGTAGGGAAGGAGTCAATAGCTGCTTAATTACTAACGAGAGTAATGACAATAACAATCACATTCCTTTCCGGCTGACGTAATTAAAGGAGGCATGAAAGGCATACCGAGGGAGAGCTGCCTCCAAGCAAGGCAGCAATTAGGGCAGAAGCTGAGGAGGCAGCTTGTGGCAAAGACATGAGATGAGCTGCAAACACTGTCTCAGCCTTGTCTTTCGTCTAACACCTTGTCCTCCTTTCAGGCATCAGTATCATCAGCTGGTGCCATACACTGACAGCACTGGGCTTCATTATATCTGTCCTGCCCATCGGTGGTGTGAAACTGTTGTTCAACCGGCTTTCTCCAGCATGTCGCTAGCGGCTGCCATGTTTAATGACCCTCCTCCTCCTGCATCCAACACTCAGTAGGCACAGCATGAGACATGGGGAAACACTCAATTTCTGTAATGGCTTGAAATGGAGTAAATATCACTCGCCCCCCTGCATTTGTTACTCATTCAAGCCCCGTTATCACTTGCTGCCTAATTTCCTGGTGCACTGACAAAGGCAGAGGGCGTTTCCATGGAGAGGGAACCCTTGCGGTTTTCGTGCTTCTCTCAACTTGGCACTCTGTTCATTTCACAGCAATTATCCTGAGTCATTCCACACATTCTGCCACAGAAACTCAAGGGAAGGACCTTTCAGCTAATTGCTTTCAAATGGAAATAAAAAATAATCACACGGCTACTTTGTCAAAATTACTCCTGTTATGCAGCATTTGGTGTGGGAAATTGATGTGGGATTCCTTTTAATGTCCCATTTACAATGCCTCCCGCTCTATTTCCAGATGAAAACCTTTCTTTAAATGCATTTGGGATGAAGCCCTGACACTGCATGCAGCATGATTCTTCGGTTTCTCAGAAACCACAATGTTGGCGTGGACAACTTTTTTAACAAAAGTTTTTGACCCTAAATGTTCAGGTCTATTTTAGAAGCTTGCATCACTATTCAATGTATATAAATGCTGATATCAATTTATAATTAACTTAATATTTAATTATGTGTTTCATAGCTATTGACTTTGTCAGTATACATACAGCACACAAGTGGTTTTTCTTTTTGGTTTAGTCTCTGAAGCAGGAAAATTAATGCTACGGTTTCTTTTCTGCTAATATACAGTATTCTATTTAGAAAATACAGATTAGACAGCATGTTGCATACAGTAATTAAAATGAGCAAAGTATCAGTATGTATGAGATGCCAATGTGTGTTCAATATGTTTGTAAAATACAAAATGTTGGCAAAACAACCCTAAACTATTATGGAGATGCAGCTGCTGAAGAACAAACACATTGAAGATGCTCAGGGTCTGAAATGTTTCCAGCAAACTGCGATGCAGCCACATCTATTGGACAGCCACAGCTAGGCTCAGTCTTTGGAGATCTTCTCGTTGTATAACAGCAAGAGCACTCAACCCTTTACCATGAAGTTTCCTTTTTCAATTTATGCTCAGTTCAAACATACACTTCCATACTACTCTGGAGTAGCCTAAAACTGATACGTTTGGAAAAGCTGGCAGCATTTTAGTATGAAAACTTTCAGGGTTGCATTTTAGTCTGGACGAGAGATCTTTGAAAAGGATGACGCAGACACCCATGTTCGCTACCTGATTGGGTCTTATGAGTTATGACATATTCTTCCCTGATTTGTGGCTTTGATGGTTAAACAATCCCGGTACTGCTCTAATATGTCACTGCATTTGCTTTGAGACAACTCCAAATCTGTGTTTTCTGCCCCCCATGGCGGGGCGACCTTATACCCGTGTGACTTTCAGTAACAGCTCCACCTCGTTTTCAGTCCAAGCAAAGAAATCTCTGGTCTTAGATTTTGCCAATGCTGTTCCTTATTTCTAGTATTTTCTGCAACTGAAAACCAACTGCAGTGTAAACTATCTACTCACCATATTCACCATCTGGGAACCAGGAATGTCTGTAGAAAATTACCAATCCATCCAGTAGATGTCACTTTTCACTAACTCTGAGAGAACTCTGAGCTTCTGCTGGTGGTAGATGAAAAGTTATGGGATCAAAGTCATTACGATTCCTCCTTTAGGCAGTATAAATACCTGTATCAAATATCGTGTCCATCCAATACTTGTTGGAAAATGAGGAACAACAAGACTTCGGAATAATCATCAAAGTCAGTAGGCTTCATCTGTGGGGAATATGAATGTCTGCACAGGATGGCAATTAATCCAATAGTTGTTCAGATATTTCAGTCTGGACAAAAGTAGTGCACATGCTGTCCAACCAGCACTATCTTCCTTAAAGCTATGCTGCCACTGTGGCAAAAAATGAAGATAAAATCTAGACTAACTTCAACTGTGAAAAAAAATATATGTACACATACACACACATATACACACACACACACACACACACACACACACACACACACACACACACACACACATACATATACTATTTATTAATATAATATTTATTTGATATAGATATATATATATATATTTTTTTTTTTTATCAATACATGTAATATGAACTGCAACAAACTATTCTTCCGGGCTTCATATTTTTTTGTGTTTGAAGGCTGGCAGGCAGGCAGAGTGGTGCTGATGTGTTGACGTATGGTGGGAGGCAGGAAGAGGCAGCTGCTGTTCATCTCCATGAGCCATGAGAGGAAGGCCACTCTGAGAGGATGAGTGGAGAGGGGCATTTCAGAAGATCTCTGAGTCAGAGCGAGTGGGGAGGCATCAGGATATTATTAGGGAGGTGTGCCTGCTCCCCTGCTATTATTGCAGAAATAAATGGTTCTGCATCTTTAGACCGAAGACACACCTGCCCTGTGCCGTTTCACCAGGTATTACATGTGAGATGCAAAAGAGATTTTATACTATTAAACCTATAATTCCCATCAGATTATAGGCCTAATGACAGTTTTGATTGTTGCGAAAGAGACAAAAGTAACCAGGATGAAGCATGTTCACCACTGAGGCAGAGTAATGTAGCTGCTAGCCACCAGAGTGAGGAAGATTTTTTTTTTTTTTTAAAGTGAGGAACATGGACCTGAATCTTTGTTCAACATTCACTACAGTTAATTCTATTATCGCCTTGTCTTCAGGTACATTTTAGTAACCTGGAACAGTTACAATATATAACAGAGCCTCTAATAAAAGACACCCAACTGAAGGTCTGCTTTTTTTATTCTCATGAATTCCTCAGCTGACTGAGACTATGTATTATCTCAAGTGAAACAGCCACACTGCACTTAATCTCTAGTTTAAATGCACTTAAATAAATGATTGAATGTATAGCGCAGGAACCGAAATGTCACTGATGAGCTCCTTTTTGAAGCTTTGTGTAAAACATAAAGGCAGAAACGAAAATGTTAATGAATTGTCTGAGGAGTAGAAGATCAGAGGAGCCAAACGAATTTCATATCACACCTAAAGACCTGGCATTTAATTAAAGTGGCCTGAAAAATGGCTGCCTGGTTGGCTGACAACAGTTTCTCTTGAAGCAAATTAAAGAAATCAATTACTGCCGTGTGAAAGTGTAATGCCAGCACATCGGAGCCCCACAGCGCCACAATGAGACACCAGGCCAAAGGGAGAGGAGCGAGGAGGAGGGCGCCTCCACTGTGCCACATCTGACTGGCTCGGCTACAGAGTTTATCACATCAACCTGTTACAGGCAACAGAGCCTGAAAGGGCCCACGCGCTGGAATGAAGCCGCAAATCAGCCTAGCTGCCTCCACAAGCCTGAGCCTCCTCCACTCTGCTCTCAGTTCTTACTCATTCTCTCACCTTCAGTCTCCCGCTCTCTGTCTCTCACACACAGTACACACATGGAACACAGGCTAAGGTTACAGATATTCCAGGGTGGTAATGGCCATTTACTGTATACTGCATATTGCATCTTGGCTCTTCATTATTGTCCACTACTCTACAGATTTCTCTTGAAGCCTGCAATGCAATTTAATATGAACATATTTGCTTCCCACTTTTTTCATTTCATTTGTCTGTATTCATGTTATGTTGTTGCCCTTGCAAATCAGGAGGAGGCTGATTGTAGAGGACTATCTCCACCATCAGGCCAAAACTTCCACGCAAATAATCAGAATAAATATAAAATTCTAAAAGAAACGTTGTAATGAAATTCACTAAGAACATTCGTGCTGCCCAGGATGAACCTTTTGGGGACTAGTCCCAGCCTCCGGGCAACCTGTACATCTCAGGCTACTGGTGAGTCTCTAGAAACAGCATTATTGTTGGTATGTAGTTTGTTTGGTTACATTTTGTGGGGTGTAATAATCACTACAGCCAGGTGGTGCTGGCAATGCTTTGGACTCTATTCCAAAAACAAAGGATACGTCTGGCATTATTACATATTTTAATTTTCTTGTGGTTAAAAAATGAAAATGTCAATACTGTGACCTCCTACGCCATCTGTGGCTATCAAGCCCAATGGCACCTACTAAAGATGTAAATCTAAAATAACTAACAAATATATATAAATACGTATTTTCTATAAAAAAAAATAAAAAAAAGGCTGTGCAATTTCCTCAAACAGCTGGGCACTGTAATTCTTCAGCAAACATTACTCAGAATGAAAGTAGTTCATTTTTGGGAGACTATTTTACACAGGTGCCACTAGTGGACAATAAGGTGTCCTTATTCCTTTATTTTAAGGTCTTTGCAGCTTTATAAAATCTGCTGATTTTAAAACAGTCAGATTAGATTTGGATTTTAAATCCAATTTTACAATGAAAATGTTGCTTCAGGAGATTTTTGATCCAGACAAAAAATACATAAATGTGAGTGCTAATACAGAATTAGTACTGAATAGTGTTTTTTGGCATGAAAAAGGTCAATCAAGATATTCATAAACAAAATGCATCATATTACCACTAAATGTTGCTTTTCTCTTATCTCTGAACTATCCAGCTCTTATCACAGGCAATAATAAGCTGTAAGCTTTAAGGTAAAAGTTCAATTCAACTGTTTTCTAAAAGTACAGTATAATTTACTGTATGTTTATGGTATCTTTTATGGTTTAAGTTTAGCTAATCATTAACCAAGTGTCATATTTTCCCCGTTCTGATTTACCAATAAATAACTGTTGGACAGTGAAGCTCAACAACAAGCAAAAAAACAGAACAGTCATATTTACTTGACAGAGTGCTCAGAGAGCGAATAAGGAATTAGTGAAGAGGAAAGTTGATTTGCTGTAGGTTAGCAACTGTTAGATTCAGGATGCAGATGGACTGAAAAGAAGATTACTACATGCTAGTGGCCTGTTGGAGTAAGAGCTACTATATTATAGGAATATCTGCTGTCACATTCCTGCTGTTCGATTTTAATACAGTATGTTACATACACTGTGCCAGTCAGCCGGAACTGACTACCACCCTCTCTAAATGTTAATCTCATTGTTATCAAATCAAAGTCAACACACACAACAGGTGCAGCACTCGCATATAGGCTTTGTCCAAGGGTAGAGACAGAGACTCAAGGTCAGTTTGAGTATAAGTACAGTTTGATAAAGTGCTTACATGGATGTTAGATTGTTAATGCTACTCCTAGTTGGCAACAACGACACTGGATATGAATAAAACAGATTGATTTTATTTCTTTAAAAAGCTGATTTACCTGTCTATGCTAGCCTTGTGGTAAATCTCTGACCCTGAGCCCTGCCCTAAGCTCCATGCTGTCATCACATGTTGACCATATGTGGGTGTTTACAGTACTGGGCCAGAAAATTACACACCTACATTAACACAAAACCAAACACACGCACACATTCAAACCCTCCTCATTCTTCATCAGTTTCAGCATGGCTTTTTGACAGGTGTGAAAGAGTGCTCTCCTTGCAGCACCACAGCCATTGCACCTAAGCTGTTGCTGAAATCTGGTCTGTTTCCCTAATAAGACTGTTCAATGAGAGGGGCCTGCTGGAGGCTGGAGGCCTGATCCACTGTGGATCAGCACAACTCACAACCTGCCAAATACTGAGTGTCGTATGAATGCTGTTCTTACGCCACCATTAGGGATTAGCCAGTTATGTTCAATGGAAACACTCAGTGCCAGTGCAGGAAGCCGGCCCTGAAGAGCTATCTGGGTGTGTAAAGGAGATTTTCACTAATTTCAGAGTGCTGGAACAGTACATCGAATGGAGTCTGTAGCAGAGGTCAGTGGTGAAGGACCTATTTTTTGGCATAAACCTACAAGAACTACCTTTTTGACCACTTGGGGGGCAGCAGGAAACAAGCTGTGAACACATCATTGGCATCATTACCTTTTAGGTTCATATAGTGAAATTGTTAGCAGTTACTCATATGTATGTGTATTTTTGCACTGTCACCCTGGAGACTGCACTAACCCCTGAGGGAATAGCTGATGCTGTTATGTAGCGGATCAACTAATGCGGATCTTAATAAACATACAAGCAACCACAACTAGCAGTTACAGAACAACATCATTCATGTGGATGTGTGTTTCTGGTCACTTGATAAATCTAAGTCCAGGATTCAGTCTCTTTTAGCTCTGTTTTAGCTTTTGGTCTCTACAAGCTCCTGAGGGAAATATGTGGCTCTTTAGCTGCTAAATGCTTCAGTATGTTCACCAGTTAGTCTCTAACTGTGTCTGTCTTCTGTTTGGTGCTGAGCAGGAAACGCTGAAAACAGCTGCCTGCTGCTGCTGGAAACAACATTATGAGAGCGGTGAGAGTGAACCACAACAGTAACGCTGCGAGACAGACAGCTAAACAAAGAGCTGAAACTCCCTATTAAGCTCCATGAAGCCGAGGGGAGCTGCAGACGGAGGTCATAATTCTCTTTAGGTTCGTTACTACTAACCCTTTTCACATTGTCACATTGTTTTCACATTGTCATTTGATACATTGTACAAATATTGGTTATAGCCACATAAATTAAAAGCAGCAATACTGTTTATGGGAAAATACCCTGATAAAACTAGAGGCCCTGCATTCACATGAAGCGCAAGGGAACAAATATCCTCATGTGAAATGTCCTTAATTTACTTACAAGTGTACTTGAAGTTATCTAAACTGAATATATATATATATATATATATTTCTATATATATGTATATGAATTATTGAGATCATGACATGTGGTTTGTACAAGTTAATAAATAATGAAAATCCTTAAAATTGAAGATAGTAATGAAAACTGCCAAAATGTAGACGTGCATATTAGGGAAAAAAATATATCTCCAAAACTGGAGTTTAATATGTTTATATATTAATAAAATCATCTGCTGAAAAGTGTTGGTAGTGAACATTTTGTAGATTTGTTTATCAAGAATGTTGTGTCTGATTTGTAATGGAAAGACATTAACCAGGCTGACATGATGTTTGCTCCAAACGTGTAATTTGCTAATAGGAAAATAATAACACCTCCATGGCGTTTTCCTTTGGTTTGAAGTCTTACGCTTGGACTTGCTTGCATGTAACCTGATAATAAGCCACTCATGCATCAAAAGTTTGTTTGCTCACAATTCAAAACACATCGATCTCTGCACGCTGGCGTGGTACTTGATGGTCTACTTCCAGTCACAGCAGGGAAAGAAACAGTTTGCCATTCAGACACCAAGTGAACAGAATACAGATGCAGTTAAGAGTTTATTTTCACTCATGAAGGGGTCGTTGTGTGGTTGTGTTTGTGTTTGGATCTGACTCCTTTCATCAGCAATTCAGACTTAAGAGTAAACATTTTATATGCATTGTGGAAATTCAAATGTTGAACAGTTCGCTTGATCGTGAGGTGTTTTTTTTAGCATGACAATTCTCACAACTATCATCACACTTATTAGATTATGTTTTTATTTTTCAAAAAACGTAATTTTATACAACTTTTATTTAGAGCCATTTTGCGTAAAATTAAATAAGCTGTGAGGATCATGGGGGAAAAAATCATTTGGTCTTGTGTTTTTATCTTGATCTCGAGGGACTAATCTGTAAAGAGTTGATAGTATGTCATCAAAAAACTGACAAATCTCTACATATCTGCATGTGTCACAGATGCATCTTGAACAAAAGTGACAAATTCTTGATTGTCTCGATTGCTGCTGGTTTATTTTTGGTTCAAACAACCTTCATCAAGTTTAAGAACAATCATTACAAGGATTATAAGCACACACAGATGCTAATTAAATTATCCAATCAAAGGACCACAAAATTAGATTAACTGGTGAATGAAACACAGTAGATAGACTTGTTGTATTGATCCCATATCTACAACTTCCCTTATTCTTTGGGCAGCGTGCAGTTATTCCATGGACGGCAAATATATGCATTCAGTAAATTGTGGATATAGGTCTTTTATCATACACCTGATGTTGCCATTTTCTAATTCTTTGACTTTGGGAAAATATGTGGTTGTTATATGGATATTGCTTCCATGCTCTTTGATGCATGATGAAATACTTTTAGCATTAACAGTCTGTCTTTTCAAAGCTTGTGATATTTCATGGATGTTTTTTATGAAAAGATGTTGTCTGTAATGAATAACCTTGATGGCTATGTGTGTGTTTTAGCATATAATGCACCAGCTGAACACATTTTTGTGTTTCTCTGATTGGATGATTTATTTATTTGCATCTATGTACTGTATGTATACAGCATTTGGAAGTGTTGTAAGGCTTGTTCTTTCATGTACATGATTAAAGTTGTATAGACAGAAACGTTGTGTAAAATAAATAAACCAGCAGTAAGTGAGAGAGTGTGTGGAGAGTTTGTCACTTTGTTCAAGAGTCTTAAGTACAAAAAAAAGAACACAAATCAAAAATTAACAAACTTCCCTTCAAAATAGACATGAGTCGACTTCTACTCCATTTCATTTTTGTAAGTCTAAAGTTTGAGTTGTAGTGACAGATTCAGAAGTTTGTAGGACGCACTTTTGAATGTACAGTATGAGAGGATTTACAGATGTTCACAGGATGTAACATTTTCTAGATGATGATTTGCATGAGTTGTCAGAACCTTTGCTTAAAGACACAATACTCTCTGTTCAGCCTAGGAAATACCATGTTGTTAATTTGTGTATTAATAATGTACATGCTCCGGCTCAAACGGACAAAGTTGTTTTGGCAGGTTGTGTATGGGCAGCAGGGAGTGCTTAAGGCAAAAACCTTACTTTTCTTCTTCAAGAAAATGTGAGATTCCCTGTGGAAATTCTGTGCAGGATTGAGAGGGTCGGATAAAGTTTGCTTGCCCCTTAAGTTCAGAGTGTGTGTGTTTGATAAAGTTCTCATAGCAGAGATCTGAGACTTCCACCAGTCTCAGCAGTCCTAAACACTCCTCCAAATCTTGCTGACAGTGGACGATGAGCATATAGAGTTAATATGAGAATGCTAATGAATATGAATGAGGTAAATGAAAGCTGATGAATGTTATCCCTTATCTCCATAAAGATTAGACAATTCCCTTGAACCTCTTCCAAGGACATACACAATAAAGAACAAATTTGAAGAGTGAGCTTGTCTAGCAATTTGATGGACGTTGATAAGGTTACATCACAAGGCATGATATATAATGTCTGGATGAGAACACTGAGTATGATCTGAGCTGAAACACTGAGGAGGCTGCAGTTCATTTTTAATAGTTTGTCCATCGTCATGGCCGTTGCTAAAAAAAAAAATCAATGTAGATTTTAAAAGATCTTTTAACAATATCCTGAGGCTAATATACACATTAGAGTTATTAAAATGAATATGTCTATTAGGGTCTTTTCTTCCCGAGAGACCACCGCTAGCTGACAAAGAATATACTCTCAATTTCCTCTTCATTTTCCTGGTGTCAGATCAATCATGCACCATCCCAACTCAAGGTGAAACCCATCAAAGTGTCATTCCCCCATTGTCAATGATTCACAGGAAACTCCCGACACACAGACAGGCAGCCAGACAAACAGAAAGACAGCATCAACAACCGAGTTAGGGGGGGAAACAAACAGCCGTGATGTCCGGAGAGATTAATCTGCTTTACTGGCAGTCCTCAAGAGCAAAACGGGGAAAATTCACTGTGAACACAACTCCCAACCGTAAAATCGACTCATAAACACCATTGGGCCGCATGCAGGAAAGTGCTGAGATAAAGTCTGTCCAATCTAACAGATAAGATAAATTGGTGAAACTTTGCTCAGAACATGTTGGCTTCAGAAACCTCAGGTGAGATGCCAAGAGGTGGATCCTCTTGTAAATGAGAGTTTTAGCTGGAGGATAAAGTCAGTTAAGATCTGTGAAGTGCCTGTGTTCACCATGCTGTGGACTGCAAGTCTGTGCCTCCTCTGGGCTTTGTCCATCCTCGGAGCGCCGGTAAACAAACAGAGACAGAAAGTGCTGCTGATCTCCTTCGATGGTTTCCGGTGGGATTACGACCGTGATGTCGACACACCAAACCTCGACAAAATGGCCAAGGATGGAGTCAAAGCCCTATATGTCACACCTCCTTACCTCACCATCACCAGTCCTACACACTTCACCCTCTTGACAGGTAAAGTGTTTCATTTTCTACAACAGTGCTTTCAGTTGGCAGGGGATCTGCATATCATGACGGAACAGGAAACTGCTCTGAGTTTACTTTGCAAGGACAGAAAAAAGCCACAGGAAAAAGGAATTAGTTGTAATTGAATGTCCCAGGGTCCAACAGCTTTTATAGCTGAGTAAGATGATTATGCTTGGATGACTGAGGGAAGAATTCTCTGCTCCCTTTCTTATTTTGACTCTCAAATCATCAGTGCCAGCTAAAAGAAATTTAACTTCCTTGAAATTAAATTCCTCTAATCTCCGAAGTTGGTCGTAAGACCTTGTCCAAAAGCGTCATGCCACTCAGCCCGTTAAGTTGATAGAATTTTTAATGTGAATGTGTCACGCTATGAATAATGAGTGCAAGCCGACTGACAGTGATTCTCTTCTGTAGGCCGCTACATTGAGAATCATGGGGTAATCCACAACATGTGGTTCAACACAACCACCACTGAGAAGAAGCCTTACTATCAGACTCAGTTTGTGAATGAGTGGTGGGACAATGGCACTCTGCCTATCTGGATCACAGCGCAGAGACAGGTGTGTGCAGCACAATTTCCATCTTATCTCTGAGATACTGTTTTGCTGTTTACAGCACTAGAAACCATTTCTCTTGACAAAACACCTCTGAAAGCCTGCTGAATGATTTCATGTAGATCACTGCAGTTATATTGGAAACTATTTTGCAGGTATAGATGTTAACTGCATGCAAATGAAAGCTGCTGTAAAGCTGCCTAAAAAGTTCAGCTGTATGTTTAAGAAAATGAATAAAAATGCATCAACTACTAATTTGATTTCCTTGTATGCTGACAGTGTGGACAGATGAGTTCTTGGCATACTTGTAAACATGCCAAAGTACATGTGTCATATTTATGTGTGTGATGTTAATGTGGCCTCTTTTTCCTAACCTTCAAGGGCCTAAAAGCGGGCTCTCTTCACTTTCCTGGCACGGCTTCCAGTTACCAGGGACAGGTTGCTATGGTGCGGGAAGTGGAGCCACTGCTTTACAACTACAAGAATGAGACTGCTTGGCGAGAAAACACAGACAAGGTGATGGGCTGGTTCAGAGACCAGGATCTGGACTTTGTGACCCTGTATTTTGGTGAGCCAGACGGAACAGGCCACAGATATGGTCCGGACTCGCCAGAGCGTCGGGAAATGGTCAAGCAAGTTGATAGAACTGTGGGCTACATTCGACAATCAGCGAAACAACATGGGCTGACCAACAGCCTGAACATTATCATCACAGCCGACCACGGCATGACCTCGGTGTACCGCAATGGTCAGGTGGAAGAAATCACCCTGTCCAAGATCCCGGGCTTCTCGTTCAGAGACCTGTCGTTTCACCTGGTGGACTTTGGGCCCTCTGGGATGTTATTGCCAAAGCCAGGCAAGCTGGAGAAGGTTTACAATGCCTTGAAGGGTTCACATCCACACCTCCATGTATACAAGAAGGAGGAGATGCCAGAACGCCTCCACTTTGCCAAAAATGATCGCATCCTCCCCATCATTCTCTGGTCGGACCCTGGATATGTAATCAATGGGGTGCGTTGACAGATAAAGTCACATTTGCTTTTTATGTCTCTCTTGTTCAAGAACTGGATGTTACCTGTCAGACTGAAGGCATGAGTTATCTAATAACTGAGGGGCTGCAAGAGTGATCAGACATATGTGTCTCTGATATCAATGACTTGGGTTTGGAAAGTTTAAAACTATAGAGTGACTTGCAGCAGCAGTTTTCTACCCAATGCAAGTCCTACTGATTTACCCTTTAAAGTAAATAGCTATTCCATGTCATCATTTCCACTAACATGCCAAGTTGCAGAGTACTTAAAACAGCAGCAAAATGTAAAGATATTACTTTTACTACTGAGACTCCTTAGAATAACCGCTGCTACAGCATTTCCATTTCATGTAGAGGTATTGGCAGCTTACTAACAGCCAGTAATTTATGTGATAATGGCCTACTTAGCTGGTTAAAGGGAAATCAAATGATAACACTAATCTGCTGATACAGATAAATAGCCAGATAAACAGTCTTGACATCAGAAATACTGAAGTTACCAGCTGTGTTTTATTTATAGAAAATGGTGAAACTGGACACTTTTGAACTAGAGACAAGGAGTTAAATTCTAATCTTAGTACATTACAATTTTAATCAAGTGAATTTGCACGTCCTCGGGATAATCCAGGCCTGGCTGATGACATGCAGTGCTCTCAAATGCTTCAGGAAGCTATTCATGCCTCAAAATTCAAAATTAGCATTTTCATTTCAGTCACTTCACTGTGCAGCAACTTTGCAACTGAATGTGTCAGTCAGTATTGAGAACCATCAAGTCTTAAGTTAATTTAAGTTATTGAAATCATAAAATGTCTTCAAATCCTGACGATGAGGAAAATAATCAGTCCTGTGAATCCACTGATGAAATGGGTTATCTAAAGACTACAGGTTACGACCTGCCGTGACTGTATTATCTGACGGTCATTTTATGGCCACTTAAACTCCTTTTAGCTTCATCCCAGGGAAGGATATGTATGTTGAGACCCTTACATAATAGCTAAGATAACTGGGTCCTCCACATAGTGGTATTTATATCACAGTTTGTCTCATTAAACTTAATATATACTACGACATTATCAAATGAATGTATGTCCTTAAAGTATTTTATGAAAATGGAAATTTTAGAGATGATTAAAATTCTCATTTAGTCACTTTCATCAGTTGATAGTAATCACAAAGCGAAAACAGGCCTTCCTTCTACAATATGGAAATGACTCTTTCACTTGGCCAATACCTCCCTCTGCTGAGTAAATAAGAGTAGGCCAAGATGTGTGAACTCTGTTGCTGGTAATGTCCTGTTATTAAAATCACTGGCTTAAAAGAGCTGCAGTCTAAATGAACCTAAACTGGGTCATGCGAGTTGTGGTAACTGTCCCTGTGTGTCCTTGCAGTATTTCCCAGTTCAGTTCCACAAGGGAGAGCACGGCTTTGACAACCAAGAGATGGACATGAAGCCTTTCTTCAGGGCAGTGGGTCCGGCGTTTCAGAAGAATCTGAAAGTGGGACCTTTTGAGACGGTAAACATCTACCCCTTGATGTGTCACATCCTGGGCATCCAGCCGGAGGTCAACGACGGCCACCTGAATGCCACCAAACACATGCTGGTTACTAGCACTACAACTCAGGGTGAGTTTATATCAGACTAATGAGCCTCTCCCCGTGGCCTCGAAAGTGTGTCATTCCAACACCTGCTCCTTCATTACTGGGCCATTCATCCATCATTTCCAACTTCACATATGTCCAAATCAGATGTAGAGGTACTGTAGGTTAAAACTAGAAAGTACATCTGGCATTGCTCACAGTAAGTTCCGAAAAGAATATGTAAAAATGTGATGCCAAGTGTCTGCTGTTAAACAGCTACAACAGGGACAATGTTGGCAATATTCTATATTTGTGAATAAATCGTGCGATGTGTTTATCCTCTCTCGATGTTTTCTGACTTGAGTGCATCAGACTAAGCTCTCTGGTTCCTACTGAAGCCATAAAGTAAATCTTTAAAAATGGGTCACTAATATATGTCTGTGAAGATTCATCCAGGTCATGGTATTTCTAAGTGCTGAATGTAAGGAACTGAACTTGCTTAAGGTTCTTGAAGACGTTTTATTCGAAAGGCTTCATCAGTTCTGAAATGAAGGAAAGGTCACTAATATACTCTTTTTAAAGGCTTTGTAAAAGTCTGTGCACTGTAGTTAAAGTTACAGTTACAGCTAACTTTACTCAATCAGGGAATATATAAAGCATTTCATATAATGATTATCTGGAGCAGAATCAAGTCAAAAATAAACTACAGAGTGTGTGGTAATAAATGTCAGAAAGTGGAAGTGTGGCTCACTGATGTGTGTTTAATAGTTTTTGGACAATAATGAAGCTCTATGGCTCAGAGGAATAAGATATATCAGGCTTTGTTACACTTACATTTATTAGTAAAATCAATTGATGATTTGTGTGTGATTTTACTCACACAGCTCATAATTTTGCAAAGTGAGTTTTAGATTTTACATCTGGCGTGGTCATTTAATTTGCTAGTAGGGGCAACATAATCTGACCTTAAGACTGTTGAACTGCAACTCAAGTTTAAAGCAACCAAACACATTTACGTAAGTATGGAAGTATAACATTTGGGCACTTGTACTTAACTTGAGTGTTTCCATTTTAACCTACTCATACTAAAGGCTCCTTGTTTTTGTTTTATTCCGGATTTTCACCCAAAAATATTGTCTACTTAAATTTTTTGTTTGGCTTTTAAGAAGGCACATTAATTTGGACTGACTTTCATTTGAATTTGTCCTGAAACTAAAAGTTGTTGTGTTTCCTGTTGTAAGACACAGATGACACTGATCACAGCAGTTTTCAGTAAACAAGCTCCTCTTGTGGTGAGCAAAGCTCACAACGTACAGAAGACCTTTGTGCCTGAGTGACACAAAGAAGCTATTGGACAAAATGTAAAAGTAATTGTTATAGCGCCATCATGTGGTTAGTTGATGCAGTTTAGTACTTGAGTAAAGGCAGTACTGGTTGCTGTAAAACAGGTATTTTAAGGGAGGAAGTAGAGGAATAAGATCACAATGAAGCAAATGGGGTAAAATAACTGTGGTTCTTTAAAAATACTCACACAAAATTCAGCGGTCTGCAAAATCAGTGTAGAAATATCAGCATCAACTTTCCAAAAGCACAAACCTAAAATTTGAATGTGTTCTGTTTTTTCATGTCAAGATGTCCTGCAAAACGTCTTCACGGGACTAGCTGCAGTGGCTGGATTTCTTGTTTTAGTTTTTATAGTGATGATAACCTACACAACACTCAAGAGGAAACCGAAGAATAAAAGGTAATAACAAAGTAATTAAAACAATTATTACATGCCATTTCTGTTTGTCCCCTGTAAGTATAGGCAAAAAAGGTCAAATTCAGTAATTCACGAATAAGACTATTTTCAATATTGATATAAAGGTAACAATATGACAATTGTATCTTTCTGTTTTCAGATCAGGAAGTTCGAAACATCCTCAAGAGAAAAAAAATACAAAGCAAACTTCATTTTGATCACCACACAAAATCGTAATTCTTCAGTGTGAGACTAGGAAACAGCTGCCTGTGGACAGTCTCTCTGGGTGATTCTATCTCATCCTATATGAGGATATGGATTTTTCTTAATCACACAAAGAACCAAAAAGCAGAGGTGTGTGTAACCATTTTACAAATTATTATTTTTGGTTTAAAATGGAAAATGAACAGAACTGGGTGAAGAGTAAATGAATTCATCAGCCTACTTTGAGTTTATTTTGTTTAGTATTTCGTTAAATCTAATTCTGTAATGCAAAGTGAGTGAAGTATAAAATGTAAAGTAAAAGTAAATTATAAAATGTATATTACTGTCTGTTTCACAACATGTTGTAATTAAATGTCTGAATGAATAAACTTCATTTACCTAAACCTAATTTACGTAAGGCTATGCGGTTGTCTTAAAATTGAGCCTTGAATAAGAGCACCTGAGGCCACAAATTAGGATTAACTATTTAACTAGGCCTATTAATTGTTTTGAAAAACACAAAAAAGTTAAAATAAAAAAGCACCATGTAGAGAAAAGTGATTAATCGAATATGCAAGTCGAAAAAAGTGTGTTTTAAGATCTGATTTGAGAACAAAGCAGTAATTACTTTATAATGAATATGTCTCTACTTTCACTTACAATATGTGAACATCATACGACGGTGCCTGCCATGGGACATAATTCAGCAACCACATTCTCAGTTACCCGCCTCTCTTCGCGTAATGGTGTCAAGTTAAGCACGCTAGCACCGGACTTCCGTTTACGATTTTCAAAATAAAACTATACTTGAAGTCTTGCACACTAGTGTAATATTTTTTCC
Source organism: Seriola lalandi dorsalis (assembly GCF_002814215.2). Classification (NCBI taxonomy): domain Eukaryota; kingdom Metazoa; phylum Chordata; class Actinopteri; order Carangiformes; family Carangidae; genus Seriola; species Seriola lalandi. The sequence continues at coordinate 2,071 of NW_019522689.1, read as the reverse complement.
ATTAAATTGAAAATATACGTTAACACAGATACCAGAATTACACTGTTTGTACAAGAGGATGCCATTTTTTCTAATTCATGTTTTTGCAGAAACGTTGATTATGTTTTAATTTTACACGAAGAAGATAATGCAGTAATACAAAACATGTATTTCAGCATGTGTGCTTCCACCAGTGGATGCAAGCCTACATTTTATAGCTGAACTATATATTTCCTTGAAAAATCCCTTTCATTAGATGATTGTGTTAATTAGTTTTAATTAATCACTTATCCATTTTGAATATTTAAATGATTTCTAATTCACATCACTTCTAGCTAATTTAAATATCACTTTAATTAACTTACTTACTAATGTTTACATTACAAAATTTAACCTATATAATCAATCGTTATACTGGCTACATTGCTCACTAATAAAGCCAATACCAACTGACATTGCTGGACTTGCCTGAGCTTATTCCACCAACTGCAACATTTTATTATTTTTTTATTTTATTTTATTTTATGTATGATAGTTATATTGTATAACCCAGTTTTATAAGAGACATATAGTTCTATTTTAGGGTGCATTGTTAGCATCTGGTAAAGGACAACAGATGGCAAATTAGCATTCTGGCTGATTTACATTACACTGACAATTGAGCACCATCATTAACAAACAAATTAATAATACAATTTACATACATTATTACTTTAGATTAGATTTTTAAAGATCCAGCTATTGCCTCTTCAGACCTGTTTAGTTATATTTCCACTACGGCAATTTTCCGCCGAGTATTATCAGTGCTTTAACTGACAATACCTTTATTTTGAAGGCACGACTCTACACACCCGGCCCTGTCGGAGTGTAACTGTCATTAACTTGGCGCAGCTCTTGTCTTTTGATAAAGGATTCTTATTCGGGGTGAAGGCAGACATGGAGGAACTGAGCGCCGTGGGAGAGCAGGTTTTTGATGCCGAATGCATTTTAAACAAACGACTGAGAAAGGTTAGAGCTGTAAAACGTCTCAACGTATATCCGCGTTTTTATTTTTCTGGCGGGTGTTTACAAAGGTTCTTCCTCTTTTGGTTTATCTTTCAGGGAAAGTTGGAGTTTCTTGTGAAGTGGAGGGGATGGTCATCCAAGTAAGTACAAGTGGAGCTGCTCAGCACGAAACAATGAAAACAACAACAACGTGTCGCTTGTTGCTTTTGGCGAAACTGTTGAAGCTAAACCGTTCGTTTTTTTCTCAAAGGTCCGAGTCCAAAATACAACAACGACGGGGTGTTGTTCGTTTGCGTTTCTTATGGCAGTTTCTCCAAATACAGCTCACAATTCTGCCTTTACATTGGCTTTCTTTTGTTCATAACACCTCAAATTTGGGAACTTAGCGAAAAGCAAGAGAAAATACTTTTTAAACTACATCAATTTCGTCTTTCTGGATTTCCATTCCTCTATTTTTTTAAGATAATGGCGGTTTTTAACTAATTTAATTGCTGACTGAAAACAAGTTTTTTGTGTGTGTGGCTCGGACACGACAATCAAAGCACTCAGATTTCCAAGGACTGTTTTATATTTGATTTATAGGCACTTAATACCCTGATATATTCGTTACATAACTCATAATTCAAAAGTGATTTTGAATTATGAGTTATTTTTACACTGCATTAGTGTCGCTGCTGGTTAGGCTCCACTCTGACTTCATTTCTTGTCATTTGCCCTTTCTGTTCACTCCACATTGTTGCTGTAATCCACCATCAATGCACACGGTTGCCTGCCAGCTCCATGGCTTTCTGTTAGAACCACATCCTTTGTGTATGTGTGTGTGTGTGTGTGTGTGCGCGCGTGCGTGCGTGTGTGTAGGGAAAGGGTGGGGGTCGATTATTTCACTGGTGACTGCTGATCAGAATGGGCCATTCAACAACAAGTGATGAGGAGAGAGGTCATTACATATGCATGTAGCTCAGATCACTTAAAGAAAAAACACAATGACCTTTTCAGGTCTGTTTCTGCAACAAATCTGACTCAAGTAATTCAGTGAAAACAGCACCGGGCCATGTCAATGCTGTCATACAGATGCAGCAGAGAAACA